>NC_137694.1:167138937-167693856 GCF_964034855.1 Anser brachyrhynchus
AAACAAATTTCAAATTTTTGTTCTTCACTTTAGATAAAATCAATAGTAATTTTGGGTCATATTTAAAATTTGTGCCTTCCTCTGAAATTTATCATATTTGAACTCCGATCAAATTTGTCAAATAATAGATTTACAGTATATGAGAAGCATGGCTTACTTGTTCACTTGTTCATTGGGAGAGACCTATGTAGTGCATTGGCTCTCCGGAAAAGCCAGAAGAACTGAGCTCATGCTGGAGTACGGAAGAACTGGAGAGTGTCATGCTTTTTATTGGGACTTTTTTTTTTTTGTGTGTGTGTGTGTGCATGCGCTTACTCTTCCTGTAGGTGCTTCAAGGTGAAAAGAATGGAAGAGGCTATGCCAATCCACGAAGACGAGCAGGCACTGTGGCAGGGTGGTTATGGGCAGGGAGACCACTGGTGACACTGCATGCTAAATGGATGAAGAAAGTTCACATATTTCTTATACCCCGTCAGCAAAGAACTGAAATGTGGTTAGTGTATTCTCACTACCCCATTGTATTTTACCTTTGGTTGTCAAAACTATTGCCAAAGTAAATGCGCTTTGACAGCAGATATTTATTCAGAAACCCTTGCCCTAAGTCACTATTTCAGTAGCTGATTTTGTAAAATGATAGCATGAGACTAAAAGAGCTAGATTCTGCTTTTAGTTCTGCTAACATAAATCTGGAATAGATCTACAGAGGTTTATGAAGTTATTTCTGATTTACTGTAGTGCGGCTGTGAGACAAATTGGTCCAAGGAGCATATCTGTCTAATACTTCCTTCTGTATACTATTTTATTATTTTGTATACAGAGAAGTAGACAGCCTCCTGTTACAGGGTGATTCAGCAGCTCCCCGAAACACTATGGTACCATTATAACCACACAAACATCCAGGTGCATCAAGCTGACAGCTAACAGACTGTTCATTCAATTTCCTGGTGACAGTTAACACTCACTGATTTACATCTGGAAATGAGCCTACAGAGAAATACTTTGTGATAGCCCAGCATTTGGATGATGCCTTGTTTCAGATGATCATGATACCTCCATGTTTTGGAGCAGAAATTTGAAATTTGTCAGGAATGTAGTCTTGTGTTCAAGATGTCGTCTGCTATTCTAACAGAATTGACTCAAATTTGTAATTGTCTTGAGAAAGGAAGAAAATAAAAAGAATTGGAGATCACCAGGCACATCAGACTTAAGAGAAAGTGGCGCCGTCCGTGTTGTCTTGGGTCCTACTTAGGGTTCGGCTCAGTGTTCCGGTTAGGGTTACGTTTCGGGTTGTTTGGAAAGAGAGAAGGCGCAGAGTCCTGTTGCTTGTGGGGTTGTGTAAGGGGTCCCCAAGGGAGTCCAGGTGTACCCAAAGGCTTCCGTTGGGAGCACTTTTTGATGGGAGAAAGTGGCGGCGTACATGTTTTCTGGGGTCCTAATTAGGTTTAGGGTTAGGGTTACCTCAGCTACACGGGGGCCTTTTAGGGTTAGGGTTAGGGTTAGGCTTAGGGTAAGGGTTCCAGTTAGGGTTAGGGATAGCTCCGTGGGGGCATTTTAGGGTTAGGGTTAGAGTTAGAGTTTCAAAGGTGGGCTGCGGCCTTGGCCCACGCTGACAGCAATATCCCCAAACACCGCGTTTTGTCACAATAAAGCTAATAAATAATAATAAAAAGGCGCACAGAGCCCTGCCCCGCTGCCCGGGAGAGCCTGGCAGTAACGGGAGGAGTGGTGGCTGAGGTCTTGGCCTGTACTGACAGAAATATCCCCAAAACTCTGCGTTTTGTTCAGAACAGTTTTCATTTTGGAATAACATAGCCATGAAAAGCACGGTCATGTTGTGTGTGGGGTTGTGTAAAGGCTCCCCAAGGGAGTTCGGGTGTACCCAAAGGCTTCTGTTGGGAGCACTTTTGGATGGGAGAAAGTGGCGCCGTCCGTGTTGTCTTGGGTCCTACTTAGGGTTCGGCTCAGTTTTCCGGTTAGGGTTACGTTTCGGGTTGTTTGGAAAGAGAGAAGGCGCAGAGTCCTGTTGCTTGTGGGGTTGCGTAAGGGGTCCCCAAGGGAGTCCAGGTGTACCCAAAGGCTTCCGTTGGGAGCACTTTTTGATGGGAGAAAGTGACGGCGTACGTGTTTTCTGGGGTCCTAATTAGGGTTAGGGTTAGGGTTACCTCAGCTACACGGGGGCCTTTTAGGGTTAGGGTTAGGCTTAGGGTAAGGGTTCCAGTTAGGGTTAGGGATAGCTCCGTGGGGGCATTTTAGGGTTAGAGTTAGAGTTTCAAAGGTGGGCTGCGGCCTTGGCCCACGCTGACAGCAATATCCCCAAACACCGCGTTTTGTCACAATAAAGCTAATAAATAATAATAAAAAGGCGCACAGAGCCCTGCCCCGCTGCCCGGGAGAGCCTGGCAGTAACGGGAGGAGTGGTGGCTGCGGTCTTGGCCTGTACTGACAGAAATAGCCCCAAAACCATGCGTTTTGTCACAAGAAAGCTAATAAATAATAATAATAAGGCGCACAGAGCTCTGCCCCGCTGCCCGGGAGAGCCTGGCAGTAACAGGAGGAGCTCCCCCTCGGCGTGGTGGCTCCGGCCTCTGAAGGGTTTGGGCGCCCACTGCCCCGGGCTGTGACAAGTCCCCGTGACACGAGCTGGTGATGGGGAGCTTCCACGACCCGTGAAAGGGGCCCCGCAGGCCCTGTGGCCCTCCAGAGTGCCCCGAGGAGGTCTGAGGCTCTGCAGGGCCTCGCTGGGGGTCTCTTTTCCGTCCCCAGAATCAGAGGTTGAGGGAAGGGAGCTCTGAGTCCGCCTGTCCCAACCCCACCTCTGGCAGGGCCACCCAGAGCAGGTCCCCAGGACCGCATCCAGGTGGCTTTTGAAGGCCTCCAAGAACTCGACCGCCTCTCTGGCCAACCTGTTCCAGCGTGCAGTTAGCTGCAGGGCAAAGAAATGCTTTTCCATTTCTATAAACATTCTGGAGAAGAATCACCTAGGCCAGGTTCATCATTATCCACAGTTTATTGATTTTTGAAACCCTCGGCACCCCCATCCCGATCTTTTTCCTCGTCCTCCAAAATGGGTGACAGACAGAAAGGGTAGCGGGAATAACTGTTTCCTGCACTGGAGGTTTCTTCTTCCTCTTTTGGCCCATCACACAGCTCCTCCAGGAAGGCTTCTGCAAGGGGCTCTTCAGCCAGCGCACCGGGACAGATTTCTTTGTCCGGATCATCCCCGGCTTCGCCACTGCTGCTGCAGCTGTCGGTGGAACTCTCCTCATCGTCTGTGTCCAGAAGGAGATCCCTTAGCTCTGGAGGCACTGGCGTCAAGGTGAGGTCATCGAGAACTTCTTCCACCAGATTGGAGGGGACGAACCCTCTTCTGCCGTCCGTCCGCTCTCCTATATACCAGCCATCCTCATCCATCTCCCCAACGACATAAACAAACTGTCCTGCGGTGAGGGGAAGCTCTAGCTTCGGATGCTCGTTGGGACTATCAGCAGGGTCATAGCTGTACCGAGCCAGGAATTTCCGAATCCTTAATGGTCCTTGTCCCACTGGAACCTGCAGGATGAAGGACTCTTGCTGCGTTTCCGCTCCTTGGGTCTCATCTGCAGCGTCCTCCTCTGAAGGAAGGCAGGGCCCTGGGCTGTCCTCTGCCGACTCGGATTTGGAGGTGACTGTGTGGGTGGTACCTGTGGTAGTTGGTAACTGTGGCAGATGGGTAATGGCAGGGCTGGATTGCTCGCTTTCCAGCCGCTGCAGTTCCTCAGCGAGCAGCTGGAGTTGTTCAGTTTGGTGGTGGCACCGATCTTCCAGGTCAGCCACCTGGGCTCGTAACATTTGCGAGGCTTCCTCGTGCTGCCTCTTCCCTTCTGCCTGAGCCCTCTGCAAGCTCTCGAGCTCCTGCTCTTCCTTCTGGAGCGCTAGCTGTGCCTCCAGGTGTTCTCTCTCCAGCTGTGGCCCTCTGTCTGCAATTTCCTTGAGCGCTTGCAGCTGGCGCTCTGCCTCTTGCAGCTGGGCCTGAAGCTTGCTGACCTGTCGCAGGGCGGAGTTTTGCTCCTTTGCCACTTGCTGTAGCTGCCTCTTCAGGTCAGCACTTTCAGCTTGGACTTCCATCGCTGAGTCCACCTGCCCTCGGAGGCGAGAATTTTCTTCTTCCAGTCTCTTGTTTTCCTTGCTCAGCTGCGTGAGCTGGGCAACCAGCACCTCCTCCCTTGGGCTGGGGGCACTCTCGCAAGGTGGCGGCGCCTCGGCGGAGCTCTGGCTGGGCAGAGGCCCTGGAGTCTTGCTGGCCTGGTGGATGGTCTCCTGCAGGGATCTGCATTTCTCCTCCAGCTGCTCGGTAAGTACCACCAGTTTTTCTGTGGCTTCCTGGAGCTTCTGTACCTCCTGGCACGCTTCCTGGGTGCTTCCCTCTCTCAAGAGGCATTTCTTTGCCTCCAGGGCCTGGCGTAGCCTCTTCAGGTCGCTCAGGGCACGCTGGAGGCGGGTGTGCTGCTTCATCATCCCGGGGCACGTGCTGCCCGGCAGCACCAGGTCTTCGTCGGAAGGCTCTGGCACCTGCAAACACCAAATCAGAGAAAAGGTTGGCTTGGAAGGGAGCTCAAAGCCCACCTCGTTCCAGCCCCTGCCATGGGCACCACCCCTGCCCCCAGCCCAGGCCGCCCCCAGCCCCGTCCAGCCTGGCCTTGGGCCCCCCCAGGGATGGGGCACCTCCAGCCTGCGTTGGGGCCTCGCCGCCCTCCCGGGGAAGGATTTCTTCCTTATACCTGACCCAAACCTGCCCTTTTCTGCTTCAAGCCGTTACTCTGATCCCCCCACTGCACTCCCTGACAAAGAGTCTCTCCCCAGCTTTCCTGTAGCCCCCTTTAGGGACTGGCAGGCCGCCCTGAGGTCTCCCCGGAGCCTTGTCTTCCCCAGGCTCAACACGCCCAGCTTCCTCAGCCTGGTTCCTCACCTGGACGTGAGCGTCCTTCACAGGGTGGCGGCTGCTGCCCTGCTCTGTGCTGCAGCTTTCCTTGGCTCCCTGCTGAGGTGTGTTCTGGGAGGACGGAGCCTGTGTTGGCTTCTTTGGCTGTGCCTTGCCCAAGGGCCCTTCTCTGTCTTCTCGGCCCGTCGTCCCCTGGCTGTCCTCTTGCTCTCCCTCGAAGCCCGCCACGATGTATTTGATGAAGAGCCTCTTCTCCAGCTCCAGCTCATGCTGGAGGTAGCGGATGCGGGCGGGCTGGTCCCCGTGCGTCTCCCAGCGCAGCTCCTTGAGGACATCCTGGAGCTTGGCGTGGGCCACCCTGTTGCTGCTGCAGGGCCTTCGCAGCTCGTCGGCCAGCTGCCGCTGCAGCTCCCATGCTTGGTGCAGGGCAGCGTCACGCTCCTGCTGCAGCATCTCCTGCGCCGCCAGCAGCTCGGCCTCCTTCCACCGCAGCAGCTGCCGGGTCTCTGCTGCGCGCTGCTGCCACTGCAGCTCCTGCAGCCGCTGTATGTCGAGGGCCTGCTGCTTCTCCCACTCACACTGCAGCTGCTGGACCATCAGCTGCTGCTCCCTCTTTGCCGCCTCCTTCATCTTGGAGATCTCAGCGGCGAAGTGGCGCCGCAGCTCCTGGTTGTGGAGCCGCTCGCCATCCAGTTTGGCCCGCAGTGCCTGCAGCTCCTGCCGGCGCTCCTCCTGCTGCGCAGGGTTGCCAGGGAGCTGCGCTGGGCCCCGTCGGGGTGCGGGGCGGCTGGGCCCCGTCAGTCCCCGGCCTGCAACGTCCCGCACCATGGCCGCGGGTACAAGAAATAAGTTTGTTGGCCTGTGACTGCTGTGGCCGTTGGCCACTGACGGTCACCTTCGCTGGGTCTGCGAGGGGCGGCAGCCCCTGACCCTGTAGCGTCTACTGCCTTCCGTCCCAGTCGCACAGGTGCGGAGACAGCGTCTGCTACTGGCCATGGGTGCGTGCGCGTGCAATTTATACTGTGTGCGGGCATGACGTCACAATGGAGGGCGGGGCACCATGACCTTATATGGAGATGGGCGGTGTGCCTTATATGGGGCAGCATGACGTCATATGGAGTTGGGCGGTATGGCCTTATATGGAGTTGGGCGGTATGCCTTATAAGGGGCAGCATGACCTTATATGGAGTTGGGCGGTATGGCTTATAAGGGGCAGCATGACCTTATATGGAGTTGGGCGGTATTGCCTTATATGGGGCTGGGTGGTATGGCCTTATATGGGGCTGGGTGGTATGGCCTTCCGTGGTGTTGGGGTGGTATGGCCTTCCGTGGTGTTGGGGTGGTTGGCCCCCCATGTTGGTGGGATGTTTGGTCGCCCATTGCCTTGGGGTGTTTGGCATTTCATGGTGTTGGGAGGTGTGGTGTCGCGTGGTGTCAGGATGTAAGGCCTCATATGCTGTGAGGATGAATGGCGTTCCCATTAGGCGTTTGGCTAAATCGCCTTCTTTTGTCCTGTAATCATAGAGTCATAGCAAGGTGGAAGGGACCCACAACGATCATCAGGTCCAACTCCTGGCTCCACACAGAACCACCCATTACTCACAGAATCACAGAATCATCTAAGTTGGCAGAGACCTCCAAGATCACCGAGTCCAACCTCGGACCTAACACTAACAGTCCTCCACTAAACCATATCACTAAGCTCTGCCATGTGTCTGAGATCATTGTCCAAACGCTTCTTGAACTCTGGCAGCCTTTGTGCCATGCAACCTTTCAGCGGGAGCTAGTTCCAGAGCCAGACCACATTTCTAAGTAAGGACACATTTCCTGATATTCAGCCTGAACGTCTCCTCTTGCAGCCTCACGTTGTTGCCTCTGGATGTTTTCAAAAAAAAAAAAAAACGAAACAAAAACCAAACAAACCAACCAGCCCTAAGAGCATGTTTGTGGAGCAAACCATCAGTTCAGAACAGTTTTCATTTTGGAATAGCACGGCCATGAAAAGCACGGTCGTGTTGTGTGTGGGGTTGTGTAAAGGCTCCCCAAGGGAGTTCGGGTGTACCCAAAGGCTTCTGTTGGGAGCACTTTTGGATGGGAGAAAGTGGCGCCGTCCGTGTTGTCTTGGGTCCTACTTAGGGTTCGGCTCAGTGTTCCGGTTAGGGTTACGTTTCGGGTTGTTTGGAAAGAGAGAAGGCGCAGAGTCCTGTTGCTTGTGGGGTTGCGTAAGGGGTCCCCAAGGGAGTCCAGGTGTACCCAAAGGCTTCCGTTGGGAGCACTTTTTGATGGGAGAAAGTGACGGCGTACGTGTTTTCTGGGGTCCTAATTAGGGTTAGGGTTAGGGTTACCTCAGCTACACGGGGGCCTTTTAGGGTTAGGGTTAGGGTTAGGCTTAGGGTAAGGGTTCCAGTTAGGGTTAGGGATAGCTCCGTGGGGGCATTTTAGGGTTAGGGTTAGAGTTAGAGTTTCAAAGGTGGGCTGCGGCCTTGGCCCACGCTGACAGCAATATCCCCAAACACCGCGTTTTGTCACAATAAAGCTAATAAATAATAATAAAAAGGCGCACAGAGCCCTGCCCCGCTGTCCAGGAGAGCCTGGCAGTAACGGGAGGAGTGGTGGCTGCGGTCTTGGCCTGTACTGACAGAAATAGCCCCAAAACCATGCGTTTTGTCACAAGAAAGCTAATAAATAATAATAATAAGGCGCACAGAGCTCTGCCCCGCTGCCCGGGAGAGCCTGGCAGTAACAGGAGGAGCTCCCCCTCGGCGTGGTGGCTCCGGCCTCTGAAGGGTTTGGGCGCCCACTGCCCCGGGCTGTGACAAGTCCCCGTGACACGAGCTGGTGATGGGGAGCTTCCACGACCCGTGAAAGGGGCCCCGCAGGCCCTGTGGCCCTCCAGAGTGCCCCGAGGAGGTCTGAGGCTCTGCAGGGCCTCGCTGGGGGTCTCTTTTCCGTCCCCAGAATCAGAGGTTGAGGGAAGGGAGCTCTGAGTCCGCCTGTCCCAACCCCACCTCTGGCAGGGCCACCCAGAGCAGGTCCCCAGGACCGCATCCAGGTGGCTTTTGAAGGCCTCCAAGAACTCGACCGCCTCTCTGGCCAACCTGTTCCAGCGTGCAGTTAGCTGCAGGGCAAAGAAATGCTTTTCCATTTCTATAAACATTCTGGAGAAGAATCACCTAGGCCAGGTTCATCATTATCCACAGTTTATTGATTTTTGAAACCCTCGGCACCCCCATCCCGATCTTTTTCCTCGTCCTCCAAAATGGGTGACAGACAGAAAGGGTAGCGGGAATAACTGTTTCCTGCACTGGAGGTTTCTTCTTCCTCTTTTGGCCCATCACACAGCTCCTCCAGGAAGGCTTCTGCAAGGGGCTCTTCAGCCAGCGCACCGGGACAGATTTCTTTGTCCGGATCATCCCCGGCTTCGCCACTGCTGCTGCAGCTGTCGGTGGAACTCTCCTCATCGTCTGTGTCCAGAAGGAGATCCCTTAGCTCTGGAGGCACTGGCGTCAAGGTGAGGTCATCGAGAACTTCTTCCACCAGATTGGAGGGGACGAACCCTCTTCTGCCGTCCGTCCGCTCTCCTATATACCAGCCATCCTCATCCATCTCCCCAACGACATAAACAAACTGTCCTGCGGTGAGGGGAAGCTCTAGCTTCGGATGCTCGTTGGGACTATCAGCAGGGTCATAGCTGTACCGAGCCAGGAATTTCCGAATCCTTAATGGCCCTTGTCCCACTGGAACCTGCAGGATGAAGGACTCTTGCTGCGTTTCCGCTCCTTGGGTCTCATCTGCAGCGTCCTCCTCTGAAGGAAGGCAGGGCCCTGGGCTGTCCTCTGCCGACTCGGATTTGGAGGTGACTGTGTGGGTGGTACCTGTGGTAGTTGGTAACTGTGGCAGATGGGTAATGGCAGGGCTGGATTGCTCGCTTTTCAGCCGCTGCAGTTCCTCAGCGAGCAGCTGGAGTTGTTCAGTTTGGTGGTGGCACCGATCTTCCAGGTCAGCCACCTGGGCTCGTAACATTTGCGAGGCTTCCTCGTGCTGCCTCTTCCCTTCTGCCTGAGCCCTCTGCAAGCTCTCGAGCTCCTGCTCTTCCTTCTGGAGCGCTAGCTGTGCCTCCAGGTGTTCTCTCTCCAGCTGTGGCCCTCTGTCTGCAATTTCCTTGAGCGCTTGCAGCTGGCGCTCTGCCTCTTGCAGCTGGGCCTGAAGCTTGCTGACCTGTCGCAGGGCGGAGTTTTGCTCCTTTGCCACTTGCTGTAGCTGCCTCTTCAGGTCAGCACTTTCAGCTTGGACTTCCATCGCTGAGTCCACCTGCCCTCGGAGGCGAGAATTTTCTTCTTCCAGTCTCTTGTTTTCCTTGCTCAGCTGCGTGAGCTGGGCAACCAGCACCTCCTCCCTTGGGCTGGGGGCACTCTCGCAAGGTGGCGGCGCCTCGGCGGAGCTCTGGCTGGGCAGAGGCCCTGGAGTCTTGCTGGCCTGGTGGATGGTCTCCTGCAGGGATCTGCATTTCTCCTCCAGCTGCTCGGTAAGTACCACCAGTTTTTCTGTGGCTTCCTGGAGCTTCTGTACCTCCTGGCACGCTTCCTGGGTGCTTCCCTCTCTCAAGAGGCATTTCTTTGCCTCCAGGGCCTGGCGTAGCCTCTTCAGGTCGCTCAGGGCACGCTGGAGGCGGGTGTGCTGCTTCATCATCCCGGGGCACGTGCTGCCCGGCAGCACCAGGTCTTCGTCGGAAGGCTCTGGCACCTGCAAACACCAAATCAGAGAAAAGGTTGGCTTGGAAGGGAGCTCAAAGCCCACCTCGTTCCAGCCCCTGCCATGGGCACCACCCCTGCCCCCAGCCCAGGCCGCCCCCAGCCCCGTCCAGCCTGGCCTTGGGCCCCCCCAGGGATGGGGCACCTCCAGCCTGCGTTGGGGCCTCGCCGCCCTCCCGGGGAAGGATTTCTTCCTTATACCTGACCCAAACCTGCCCTTTTCTGCTTCAAGCCGTTACTCTGATCCCCCCACTGCACTCCCTGACAAAGAGTCTCTCCCCAGCTTTCCTGTAGCCCCCTTTAGGGACTGGCAGGCCGCCCTGAGGTCTCCCCGGAGCCTTGTCTTCCCCAGGCTCAACACGCCCAGCTTCCTCAGCCTGGTTCCTCACCTGGACGTGAGCGTCCTTCACAGGGTGGCGGCTGCTGCCCTGCTCTGTGCTGCAGCTTTCCTTGGCTCCCTGCTGAGGTGTGTTCTGGGAGGACGGAGCCTGTGTTGGCTTCTTTGGCTGTGCCTTGCCCAAGGGCCCTTCTCTGTCTTCTCGGCCCGTCGTCCCCTGGCTGTCCTCTTGCTCTCCCTCGAAGCCCGCCACGATGTATTTGATGAAGAGCCTCTTCTCCAGCTCCAGCTCATGCTGGAGGTAGCGGATGCGGGCGGGCTGGTCCCCGTGCGTCTCCCAGCGCAGCTCCTTGAGGACATCCTGGAGCTTGGCGTGGGCCACCCTGTTGCTGCTGCAGGGCCTTCGCAGCTCGTCGGCCAGCTGCCGCTGCAGCTCCCGTGCTTGGTGCAGGGCAGCGTCGTGCTCCTGCTGCAGCATCTCCTGCGCCGCCAGCAGCTCGGCCTCCTTCCACCGCAGCAGCTGCCGGGTCTCTGCTGCTCGCTGCTGCCACTGCAGCTCCTGCAGCCGCTGTATGTCGAGGGCCTGCTGCTTCTCCCACTCACACTGCAGCTGCTGGACCATCAGCTGCTGCTCCCTCTTTGCCGCCTCCTTCATCTTGGAGATCTCAGCGGCGAAGTGGCGCCGCAGCTCCTGGTTGTGGAGCCGCTCGCCATCCAGTTTGGCCCGCAGTGCCTGCAGCTCCTGCCGGCGCTCCTCCTGCTGCGCAGGGTTGCCAGGGAGCTGCGCTGGGCCCCGTCGGGGCGCGGGGCGGCTGGGCCCCGTCAGTCCCCGGCCTGCAACGTCCCGCACCATGGCCGCGGGTACAAGAAATAAGTTTGTTGGCCTGTGACTGCTGTGGCCGTTGGCCACTGACGGTCACCTTCGCTGGGTCTGCGAGGGGCGGCAGCCCCTGACCCTGTAGCGTCTACTGCCTTCCGTCCCAGTCGCACAGGTGCGGAGACAGCGTCTGCTACTGGCCATGGGTGCGTGCGCGTGCAATTTATACTGTGTGCGGGCATGACGTCACAATGGAGGGCGGGGCACCATGACCTTATATGGAGATGGGCGGTGTGCCTTATATGGGGCAGCATGACGTCATATGGAGTTGGGCGGTATGGCCTTATATGGAGTTGGGCGGTATGCCTTATAAGGGGCAGCATGACCTTATGTGGAGTTGGGCGGTATGGCTTATAAGGGGCAGCATGACCTTATATGGAGTTGGGCAGTTCCTTATATGGAGTTGGGCGGTATGGCCTTATATGGGGCTGGGTGGTATGGCCTTATATGGGGCTGGGTGGTATGGCCTTCCGTGGTGTTGGGGTGGTTGGCCCCCCATGTTGGTGGGATGTTTGGTCGCCCATTGCCTTGGGGTGTTTGGCATTTCATGGTGTTGGGAGGTGTGGTGTCGCGTGGTGTCAGGATGTAAGGCCTCATATGCTGTGAGGATGAATGGCGTTCCCATTAGGCGTTTGGCTAAATCGCCTTCTTTTGTCCTGTAATCATAGAGTCATAGCAAGGTGGAAGGGACCCACAACGATCATCAGGTCCAACTCCTGGCTCCACACAGAACCACCCATTACTCACAGAATCACAGAATCATCTAAGTTGGCAGAGACCTCCAAGATCACCGAGTCCAACCTCGGACCTAACACTAACAGTCCTCCACTAAACCATACCACTAAGCTCTGCCATGTGTCTGAGATCATTGTCCAAACGCTTCTTGAACTCTGGCAGCCTTTGTGCCATGCAACCTTTCAGCGGGAGCTAGTTCCAGAGCCAGACCACATTTCTAAGTAAGGACACATTTCCTGATATTCAGCCTGAACGTCTCCTCTTGCAGCCTCACGTTGTTGCCTCTGGATGTTTTCAAAAAAAAAAAAAAACGAAACAAAAACCAAACAAACCAACCAGCCCTAAGAGCATGTTTGTGGAGCAAACCATCAGTTCAGAACAGTTTTCATTTTGGAATAGCACGGCCATGAAAAGCACGGTCGTGTTGTGTGTGGGGTTGTGTAAAGGCTCCCCAAGGGAGTTCGGGTGTACCCAAAGGCTTCTGTTGGGAGCACTTTTGGATGGGAGAAAGTGGCGCCGTCCGTGTTGTCTTGGGTCCTACTTAGGGTTCGGCTCAGTGTTCCGGTTAGGGTTACGTTTCGGGTTGTTTGGAAAGAGAGAAGGCGCAGAGTCCTGTTGCTTGTGGGGTTGCGTAAGGGGTCCCCAAGGGAGTCCAGGTGTACCCAAAGGCTTCCGTTGGGAGCACTTTTTGATGGGAGAAAGTGACGGCGTACGTGTTTTCTGGGGTCCTAATTAGGGTTAGGGTTAGGGTTACCTCAGCTACACGGGGGCCTTTTAGGGTTAGGGTTAGGCTTAGGCTTAGGGTAAGGGTTCCAGTTAGGGTTAGGGATAGCTCCGTGGGGGCATTTTAGGGTTAGGGTTAGAGTTAGAGTTTCAAAGGTGGGCTGCGGCCTTGGCCCACGCTGACAGCAATATCCCCAAACACCGCGTTTTGTCACAATAAAGCTGATAAATAATAATAAAAAGGCGCACAGAGCCCTGCCCCGCTGCCCGGGAGAGCCTGGCAGTAACGGGAGGAGTGGTGGCTGCGGTCTTGGCCTGTACTGACAGAAATAGCCCCAAAACCATGCGTTTTGTCACAAGAAAGCTAATAAATAATAATAATAAGGCGCACAGAGCTCTGCCCCGCTGCCCGGGAGAGCCTGGCAGTAACAGGAGGAGCTCCCCCTCGGCGTGGTGGCTCCGGCCTCTGAAGGGTTTGGGCGCCCACTGCCCCGGGCTGTGACAAGTCCCCGTGACACGAGCTGGTGATGGGGAGCTTCCACGACCCGTGAAAGGGGCCCCGCAGGCCCTGTGGCCCTCCAGAGTGCCCCGAGGAGGTCTGAGGCTCTGCAGGGCCTCGCTGGGGGTCTCTTTTCCGTCCCCAGAATCAGAGGTTGAGGGAAGGGAGCTCTGAGTCCGCCTGTCCCAACCCCACCTCTGGCAGGGCCACCCAGAGCAGGTCCCCAGGACCGCATCCAGGTGGCTTTTGAAGGCCTCCAAGAACTCGACCGCCTCTCTGGCCAACCTGTTCCAGCGTGCAGTTAGCTGCAGGGCAAAGAAATGCTTTTCCATTTCTATAAACATTCTGGAGAAGAATCACCTAGGCCAGGTTCATCATTATCCACAGTTTATTGATTTTTGAAACCCTCGGCACCCCCATCCCGATCTTTTTCCTCGTCCTCCAAAATGGGTGACAGACAGAAAGGGTAGCGGGAATAACTGTTTCCTGCACTGGAGGTTTCTTCTTCCTCTTTTGGCCCATCACACAGCTCCTCCAGGAAGGCTTCTGCAAGGGGCTCTTCAGCCAGCGCACCGGGACAGATTTCTTTGTCCGGATCATCCCCGGCTTCGCCACTGCTGCTGCAGCTGTCGGTGGAACTCTCCTCATCGTCTGTGTCCAGAAGGAGATCCCTTAGCTCTGGAGGCACTGGCGTCAAGGTGAGGTCATCGAGAACTTCTTCCACCAGATTGGAGGGGACGAACCCTCTTCTGCCGTCCGTCCGCTCTCCTATATACCAGCCATCCTCATCCATCTCCCCAACGACATAAACAAACTGTCCTGCGGTGAGGGGAAGCTCTAGCTTCGGATGCTCGTTGGGACTATCAGCAGGGTCATAGCTGTACCGAGCCAGGAATTTCCGAATCCTTAATGGTCCTTGTCCCACTGGAACCTGCAGGATGAAGGACTCTTGCTGCGTTTCCGCTCCTTGGGTCTCATCTGCAGCGTCCTCCTCTGAAGGAAGGCAGGGCCCTGGGCTGTCCTCTGCCGACTCGGATTTGGAGGTGACTGTGTGGGTGGTACCTGTGGTAGTTGGTAACTGTGGCAGATGGGTAATGGCAGGGCTGGATTGCTCGCTTTCCAGCCGCTGCAGTTCCTCAGCGAGCAGCTGGAGTTGTTCAGTTTGGTGGTGGCACCGATCTTCCAGGTCAGCCACCTGGGCTCGTAACATTTGCGAGGCTTCCTCGTGCTGCCTCTTCTCTTCTGCCTGAGCCCTCTGCAAGCTCTCGAGCTCCTGCTCTTCCTTCTGGAGCGCTAGCTGTGCCTCCAGGTGTTCTCTCTCCAGCTGTGGCCCTCTGTCTGCAATTTCCTTGAGCGCTTGCAGCTGGCGCTCTGCCTCTTGCAGCTGGGCCTGAAGCTTGCTGACCTGTCGCAGGGCGGAGTTTTGCTCCTTTGCCACTTGCTGTAGCTGCCTCTTCAGGTCAGCACTTTCAGCTTGGACTTCCATCGCTGAGTCCACCTGCCCTCGGAGGCGAGAATTTTCTTCTTCCAGTCTCTTGTTTTCCTTGCTCAGCTGCGTGAGCTGGGCAACCAGCACCTCCTCCCTTGGGCTGGGGGCACTCTCGCAAGGTGGCGGCGCCTCGGCGGAGCTCTGGCTGGGCAGAGGCCCTGGAGTCTTGCTGGCCTGGTGGATGGTCTCCTGCAGGGATCTGCATTTCTCCTCCAGCTGCTCGGTAAGTACCACCAGTTTTTCTGTGGCTTCCTGGAGCTTCTGTACCTCCTGGCACGCTTCCTGGGTGCTTCCCTCTCTCAAGAGGCATTTCTTTGCCTCCAGGGCCTGGCGTAGCCTCTTCAGGTCGCTCAGGGCACGCTGGAGGCGGGTGTGCTGCTTCATCATCCCGGGGCACGTGCTGCCCGGCAGCACCAGGTCTTCGTCGGAAGGCTCTGGCACCTGCAAACACCAAATCAGAGAAAAGGTTGGCTTGGAAGGGAGCTCAAAGCCCACCTCGTTCCAGCCCCTGCCATGGGCACCACCCCTGCCCCCAGCCCAGGCCGCCCCCAGCCCCGTCCAGCCTGGCCTTGGGCCCCCCCAGGGATGGGGCACCTCCAGCCTGCGTTGGGGCCTCGCCGCCCTCCCGGGGAAGGATTTCTTCCTTATACCTGACCCAAACCTGCCCTTTTCTGCTTCAAGCCGTTACTCTGATCCCCCCACTGCACTCCCTGACAAAGAGTCTCTCCCCAGCTTTCCTGTAGCCCCCTTTAGGGACTGGCAGGCCGCCCTGAGGTCTCCCCGGAGCCTTGTCTTCCCCAGGCTCAACACGCCCAGCTTCCTCAGCCTGGTTCCTCACCTGGACGTGAGCGTCCTTCACAGGGTGGCGGCTGCTGCCCTGCTCTGTGCTGCAGCTTTCCTTGGCTCCCTGCTGAGGTGTGTTCTGGGAGGACGGAGCCTGTGTTGGCTTCTTTGGCTGTGCCTTGCCCAAGGGCCCTTCTCTGTCTTCTCGGCCCGTCGTCCCCTGGCTGTCCTCTTGCTCTCCCTCGAAGCCCGCCACGATGTATTTGATGAAGAGCCTCTTCTCCAGCTCCAGCTCATGCTGGAGGTAGCGGATGCGGGCGGGCTGGTCCCCGTGCGTCTCCCAGCGCAGCTCCTTGAGGACATCCTGGAGCTTGGCGTGGGCCACCCTGTTGCTGCTGCAGGGCCTTCGCAGCTCGTCGGCCAGCTGCCGCTGCAGCTCCCGTGCTTGGTGCAGGGCAGCGTCGTGCTCCTGCTGCAGCATCTCCTGCGCCGCCAGCAGCTCGGCCTCCTTCCACCGCAGCAGCTGCCGGGTCTCTGCTGCTCGCTGCTGCCACTGCAGCTCCTGCAGCCGCTGTATGTCGAGGGCCTGCTGCTTCTCCCACTCACACTGCAGCTGCTGGACCATCAGCTGCTGCTCCCTCTTTGCCGCCTCCTTCATCTTGGAGATCTCAGCGGCGAAGTGGCGCCGCAGCTCCTGGTTGTGGAGCCGCTCGCCATCCAGTTTGGCCCGCAGTGCCTGCAGCTCCTGCCGGCGCTCCTCCTGCTGCGCAGGGTTGCCAGGGAGCTGCGCTGGGCCCCGTCGGGGCGCGGGGCGGCTGGGCCCCGTCAGTCCCCGGCCTGCAACGTCCCGCACCATGGCCGCGGGTACAAGAAATAAGTTTGTTGGCCTGTGACTGCTGTGGCCGTTGGCCACTGACGGTCACCTTCGCTGGGTCTGCGAGGGGCGGCAGCCCCTGACCCTGTAGCGTCTACTGCCTTCCGTCCCAGTCGCACAGGTGCGGAGACAGCGTCTGCTACTGGCCATGGGTGCGTGCGCGTGCAATTTATACTGTGTGCGGGCATGACGTCACAATGGAGGGCGGGGCACCATGACCTTATATGGAGATGGGCGGTGTGCCTTATATGGGGCAGCATGACGTCATATGGAGTTGGGCGGTATGGCCTTATATGGAGTTGGGCGGTATGCCTTATAAGGGGCAGCATGACCTTATGTGGAGTTGGGCGGTATGGCTTATAAGGGGCAGCATGACCTTATATGGAGTTGGGCAGTTCCTTATATGGAGTTGGGCGGTATGGCCTTATATGGGGCTGGGTGGTATGGCCTTATATGGGGCTGGGTGGTATGGCCTTCCGTGGTGTTGGGGTGGTTGGCCCCCCATGTTGGTGGGATGTTTGGTCGCCCATTGCCTTGGGGTGTTTGGCATTTCATGGTGTTGGGAGGTGTGGTGTCGCGTGGTGTCAGGATGTAAGGCCTCATATGCTGTGAGGATGAATGGCGTTCCCATTAGGCGTTTGGCTAAATCGCCTTCTTTTGTCCTGTAATCATAGAGTCATAGCAAGGTGGAAGGGACCCACAACGATCATCAGGTCCAACTCCTGGCTCCACACAGAACCACCCATTACTCACAGAATCACAGAATCATCTAAGTTGGCAGAGACCTCCAAGATCACCGAGTCCAACCTCGGACCTAACACTAACAGTCCTCCACTAAACCATACCACTAAGCTCTGCCATGTGTCTGAGATCATTGTCCAAACGCTTCTTGAACTCTGGCAGCCTTTGTGCCATGCAACCTTTCAGCGGGAGCTAGTTCCAGAGCCAGACCACATTTCTAAGTAAGGACACATTTCCTGATATTCAGCCTGAACGTCTCCTCTTGCAGCCTCACGTTGTTGCCTCTGGATGTTTTCAAAAAAAAAAAAAAACGAAACAAAAACCAAACAAACCAACCAGCCCTAAGAGCATGTTTGTGGAGCAAACCATCAGTTCAGAACAGTTTTCATTTTGGAATAGCACGGCCATGAAAAGCACGGTCGTGTTGTGTGTGGGGTTGTGTAAAGGCTCCCCAAGGGAGTTCGGGTGTACCCAAAGGCTTCTGTTGGGAGCACTTTTGGATGGGAGAAAGTGGCGCCGTCCGTGTTGTCTTGGGTCCTACTTAGGGTTCGGCTCAGTGTTCCGGTTAGGGTTACGTTTCGGGTTGTTTGGAAAGAGAGAAGGCGCAGAGTCCTGTTGCTTGTGGGGTTGCGTAAGGGGTCCCCAAGGGAGTCCAGGTGTACCCAAAGGCTTCCGTTGGGAGCACTTTTTGATGGGAGAAAGTGACGGCGTACGTGTTTTCTGGGGTCCTAATTAGGGTTAGGGTTAGGGTTACCTCAGCTACACGGGGGCCTTTTAGGGTTAGGGTTAGGCTTAGGCTTAGGGTAAGGGTTCCAGTTAGGGTTAGGGATAGCTCCGTGGGGGCATTTTAGGGTTAGGGTTAGAGTTAGAGTTTCAAAGGTGGGCTGCGGCCTTGGCCCACGCTGACAGCAATATCCCCAAACACCGCGTTTTGTCACAATAAAGCTGATAAATAATAATAAAAAGGCGCACAGAGCCCTGCCCCGCTGCCCGGGAGAGCCTGGCAGTAACGGGAGGAGTGGTGGCTGCGGTCTTGGCCTGTACTGACAGAAATAGCCCCAAAACCATGCGTTTTGTCACAAGAAAGCTAATAAATAATAATAATAAGGCGCACAGAGCTCTGCCCCGCTGCCCGGGAGAGCCTGGCAGTAACAGGAGGAGCTCCCCCTCGGCGTGGTGGCTCCGGCCTCTGAAGGGTTTGGGCGCCCACTGCCCCGGGCTGTGACAAGTCCCCGTGACACGAGCTGGTGATGGGGAGCTTCCACGACCCGTGAAAGGGGCCCCGCAGGCCCTGTGGCCCTCCAGAGTGCCCCGAGGAGGTCTGAGGCTCTGCAGGGCCTCGCTGGGGGTCTCTTTTCCGTCCCCAGAATCAGAGGTTGAGGGAAGGGAGCTCTGAGTCCGCCTGTCCCAACCCCACCTCTGGCAGGGCCACCCAGAGCAGGTCCCCAGGACCGCATCCAGGTGGCTTTTGAAGGCCTCCAAGAACTCGACCGCCTCTCTGGCCAACCTGTTCCAGCGTGCAGTTAGCTGCAGGGCAAAGAAATGCTTTTCCATTTCTATAAACATTCTGGAGAAGAATCACCTAGGCCAGGTTCATCATTATCCACAGTTTATTGATTTTTGAAACCCTCGGCACCCCCATCCCGATCTTTTTCCTCGTCCTCCAAAATGGGTGACAGACAGAAAGGGTAGCGGGAATAACTGTTTCCTGCACTGGAGGTTTCTTCTTCCTATTTTGGCCCATCACACAGCTCCTCCAGGAAGGCTTCTGCAAGGGGCTCTTCAGCCAGCGCACCGGGACAGATTTCTTTGTCCGGATCATCCCCGGCTTCGCCACTGCTGCTGCAGCTGTCGGTGGAACTCTCCTCATCGTCTGTGTCCAGAAGGAGATCCCTTAGCTCTGGAGGCACTGGCGTCAAGGTGAGGTCATCGAGAACTTCTTCCACCAGATTGGAGGGGACGAACCCTCTTCTGCCGTCCGTCCGCTCTCCTATATACCAGCCATCCTCATCCATCTCCCCAACGACATAAACAAACTGTCCTGCGGTGAGGGGAAGCTCTAGCTTCGGATGCTCGTTGGGACTATCAGCAGGGTCATAGCTGTACCGAGCCAGGAATTTCCGAATCCTTAATGGTCCTTGTCCCACTGGAACCTGCAGGATGAAGGACTCTTGCTGCGTTTCCGCTCCTTGGGTCTCATCTGCAGCGTCCTCCTCTGAAGGAAGGCAGGGCCCTGGGCTGTCCTCTGCCGACTCGGATTTGGAGGTGACTGTGTGGGTGGTACCTGTGGTAGTTGGTAACTGTGGCAGATGGGTAATGGCAGGGCTGGATTGCTCGCTTTCCAGCCGCTGCAGTTCCTCAGCGAGCAGCTGGAGTTGTTCAGTTTGGTGGTGGCACCGATCTTCCAGGTCAGCCACCTGGGCTCGTAACATTTGCGAGGCTTCCTCGTGCTGCCTCTTCTCTTCTGCCTGAGCCCTCTGCAAGCTCTCGAGCTCCTGCTCTTCCTTCTGGAGCGCTAGCTGTGCCTCCAGGTGTTCTCTCTCCAGCTGTGGCCCTCTGTCTGCAATTTCCTTGAGCGCTTGCAGCTGGCGCTCTGCCTCTTGCAGCTGGGCCTGAAGCTTGCTGACCTGTCGCAGGGCGGAGTTTTGCTCCTTTGCCACTTGCTGTAGCTGCCTCTTCAGGTCAGCACTTTCAGCTTGGACTTCCATCGCTGAGTCCACCTGCCCTCGGAGGCGAGAATTTTCTTCTTCCAGTCTCTTGTATTCCTTGCTCAGCTGCGTGAGCTGGGCAACCAGCACCTCCTCCCTTGGGCTGGGGGCACTCTCGCAAGGTGGCGGCGCCTCGGCGGAGCTCTGGCTGGGCAGAGGCCCTGGAGTCTTGCTGGCCTGGTGGATGGTCTCCTGCAGGGATCTGCATTTCTCCTCCAGCTGCTCGGTAAGTACCACCAGTTTTTCTGTGGCTTCCTGGAGCTTCTGTACCTCCTGGCACGCTTCCTGGGTGCTTCCCTCTCTCAAGAGGCATTTCTTTGCCTCCAGGGCCTGGTGTAGCCTCTTCAGGTCGCTCAGGGCACGCTGGAGGCGGGTGTGCTGCTTCATCATCCCGGGGCACGTGCTGCCCGGCAGCACCAGGTCTTCGTCGGAAGGCTCTGGCACCTGCAAACACCAAATCAGAGAAAAGGTTGGCTTGGAAGGGAGCTCAAAGCCCACCTCGTTCCAGCCCCTGCCATGGGCACCACCCCTGCCCCCAGCCCAGGCCGCCCCCAGCCCCGTCCAGCCTGGCCTTGGGCCCCCCCAGGGATGGGGCACCCCCAGCCTGCGTTGGGGCCTCGCCGCCCTCCCGGGGAAGGATTTCTTCCTTATACCTGACCCAAACCTGCCCTTTTCTGCTTCAAGCCGTTACTCTGATCCCCCCACTGCACTCCCTGACAAAGAGTCTCTCCCCAGCTTTCCTGTAGCCCCCTTTAGGGACTGGCAGGCCGCCCTGAGGTCTCCCCGGAGCCTTGTCTTCCCCAGGCTCAACACGCCCAGCTTCCTCAGCCTGGTTCCTCACCTGGACGTGAGCGTCCTTCACAGGGTGGCGGCTGCTGCCCTGCTCTGTGCTGCAGCTTTCCTTGGCTCCCTGCTGAGGTGTGTTCTGGGAGGACGGAGCCTGTGTTGGCTTCTTTGGCTGTGCCTTGCCCCAGGGCCCTTCTCTGTCTTCTCGGCCCGTCGTCCCCTGGCTGTCCTCTTGCTCTCCCTCGAAGCCCGCCACGATGTATTTGATGAAGAGCCTCTTCTCCAGCTCCAGCTCATGCTGGAGGTAGCGGATGCGGGCGGGCTGGTCCCCGTGCGTCTCCCAGCGCAGCTCCTTGAGGACATCCTGGAGCTTGGCGTGGGCCGCCCTGTTGCTGCTGCAGGGCCTTCGCAGCTCGTCGGCCAGCTGCCGCTGCAGCTCCCGTGCTTGGTGCAGGGCAGCGTCGCGCTCCTGCTGCAGCATCTCCTGCGCCGCCAGCAGCTCGGCCTCCTTCCACCGCAGCAGCTGCCGGGTCTCCGCTGCGCGCTGCTGCCACTGCAGCTCCTGCAGCCGCTGTATGTCGAGGGCCTGCTGCTTCTCCCACTCACACTGCAGCTGCTGGACCATCAGCTGCTGCTCCCTCTTTGCCGCCTCCTTCATCTTGGAGATCTCAGCGGCGAAGTGGCGCCGCAGCTCCTGGTTGTGGAGCCGCTCGCCATCCAGTTTGGCCCGCAGTGCCTGCAGCTCCTGCCGGCGCTCCTCCTGCTGCGCAGGGTTGCCAGGGAGCTGCGCTGGGCCCCGTCGGGGCGCGGGGCGGCTGGGCCCCGTCAGTCCCCGGCCTGCAACGTCCCGCACCATGGCCGCGGGTACAAGAAATAAGTTTGTTGGCCTGTGACTGCTGTGGCCGTTGGCCACTGACGGTCACCTTCGCTGGGTCTGCGAGGGGCGGCAGCCCCTGACCCTGTAGCGTCTACTGCCTTCCGTCCCAGTCGCACAGGTGCGGAGACAGCGTCTGCTACTGGCCATGGGTGCGTGCGCGTGCAATTTATACTGTGTGCGGGCATGACGTCACAATGGAGGGCGGGGCACCATGACCTTATATGGAGATGGGCGGTGTGCCTTATATGGGGCAGCATGACGTCATATGGAGTTGGGCGGTATGGCCTTATATGGAGTTGGGCGGTATGCCTTATAAGGGGCAGCATGACCTTATGTGGAGTTGGGCGGTATGGCTTATAAGGGGCAGCATGACCTTATATGGAGTTGGGCAGTTCCTTATATGGAGTTGGGCGGTATGGCCTTATATGGGGCTGGGTGGTATGGCCTTATGTGGGGCTGGGTGGTATGGCCTTCCGTGGTGTTGGGGTGGTTGGCCCCCCATGTTGGTGGGATGTTTGGTCGCCCATTGCCTTGGGGTGTTTGGCATTTCATGGTGTTGGGAGGTGTGGTGTCGCGTGGTGTCAGGATGTAAGGCCTCATATGCTGTGAGGATGAATGGCGTTCCCATTAGGCGTTTGGCTAAATCGCCTTCTTTTGTCCTGTAATCATAGAGTCATAGCAAGGTGGAAGGGACCCACAACGATCATCAGGTCCAACTCCTGGCTCCACACAGAACCACCCATTACTCACAGAATCACAGAATCATCTAAGTTGGCAGAGACCTCCAAGATCACCGAGTCCAACCTCGGACCTAACACTAACAGTCCTCCACTAAACCATATCACTAAGCTCTGCCATGTGTCTGAGATCATTGTCCAAACGCTTCTTGAACTCTGGCAGCCTTTGTGCCATGCAACCTTTCAGCGGGAGCTAGTTCCAGAGCCAGACCACATTTCTAAGTAAGGACACATTTCCTGATATTCAGCCTGAACGTCTCCTCTTGCAGCCTCACGTTGTTGCCTCTGGATGTTTTCAAAAAAAAAAAAAAACGAAACAAAAACCAAACAAACCAACCAGCCCTAAGAGCATGTTTGTGGAGCAAACCATCAGTTCAGAACAGTTTTCATTTTGGAATAGCACGGCCATGAAAAGCACGGTCGTGTTGTGTGTGGGGTTGTGTAAAGGCTCCCCAAGGGAGTTCGGGTGTACCCAAAGGCTTCTGTTGGGAGCACTTTTGGATGGGAGAAAGTGGCGCCGTCCATGTTGTCTTGGGTCCTACTTAGGGTTCGGCTCAGTGTTCCGGTTAGGGTTACGTTTCGGGTTGTTTGGAAAGAGAGAAGGCGCAGAGTCCTGTTGCTTGTGGGGTTGCGTAAGGGGTCCCCAAGGGAGTCCAGGTGTACCCAAAGGCTTCCGTTGGGAGCACTTTTTGATGGGAGAAAGTGACGGCGTACGTGTTTTCTGGGGTCCTAATTAGGGTTAGGGTTAGGGTTACCTCAGCTACACGGGGGCCTTTTAGGGTTAGGGTTAGGCTTAGGCTTAGGGTAAGGGTTCCAGTTAGGGTTAGGGATAGCTCCGTGGGGGCATTTTAGGGTTAGGGTTAGAGTTAGAGTTTCAAAGGTGGGCTGCGGCCTTGGCCCACGCTGACAGCAATATCCCCAAACACCGCGTTTTGTCACAATAAAGCTAATAAATAATAATAAAAAGGCGCACAGAGCCCTGCCCCGCTGCCCGGGAGAGCCTGGCAGTAACGGGAGGAGTGGTGGCTGCGGTCTTGGCCTGTACTGACAGAAATAGACCCAAAACCATGCGTTTTGTCACAATAAAGCTAATAAATAATAATAATAAGGCGCACAGAGCTCTGCCCCGCTGCCCGGGAGAGCCTGGCAGTAACAGGAGGAGCTCCCCCTCGGCGTGGTGGCTCCGGCCTCTGAAGGGTTTGGGCGCCCACTGCCCCGGGCTGTGACAAGTCCCCGTGACACGAGCTGGTGATGGGGAGCTTCCACGACCCGTGAAAGGGGCCCCGCAGGCCCTGTGGCCCTCCAGAGTGCCCCGAGGAGGTCTGAGGCTCTGCAGGGCCTCGCTGGGGGTCTCTTTTCCGTCCCCAGAATCAGAGGTTGAGGGAAGGGAGCTCTGAGTCCGCCTGTCCCAACCCCACCTCTGGCAGGGCCACCCAGAGCAGGTCCCCAGGACCGCATCCAGGTGGCTTTTGAAGGCCTCCAAGAACTCGACCGCCTCTCTGGCCAACCTGTTCCAGCGTGCAGTTAGCTGCAGGGCAAAGAAATGCTTTTCCATTTCTATAAACATTCTGGAGAAGAATCACCTAGGCCAGGTTCATCATTATCCACAGTTTATTGATTTTTGAAACCCTCGGCACCCCCATCCCGATCTTTTTCCTCGTCCTCCAAAATGGGTGACAGACAGAAAGGGTAGCGGGAATAACTGTTTCTTGCACTGGAGGTTTCTTCTTCCTCTTTTGGCCCATCACACAGCTCCTCCAGGAAGGCTTCTGCAAGGGGCTCTTCAGCCAGCGCACCGGGACAGATTTCTTTGTCCGGATCATCCCCGGCTTCGCCACTGCTGCTGCAGCTGTCGGTGGAACTCTCCTCATCGTCTGTGTCCAGAAGGAGATCCCTTAGCTCTGGAGGCACTGGCGTCAAGGTGAGGTCATCGAGAACTTCTTCCACCAGATTGGAGGGGACGAACCCTCTTCTGCCGTCCGTCCGCTCTCCTATATACCAGCCATCCTCATCCATCTCCCCAACGACATAAACAAACTGTCCTGCGGTGAGGGGAAGCTCTAGCTTCGGATGCTCGTTGGGACTATCAGCAGGGTCATAGCTGTACCGAGCCAGGAATTTCCGAATCCTTAATGGTCCTTGTCCCACTGGAACCTGCAGGATGAAGGACTCTTGCTGCGTTTCCGCTCCTTGGGTCTCATCTGCAGCGTCCTCCTCTGAAGGAAGGCAGGGCCCTGGGCTGTCCTCTGCCGACTCGGATTTGGAGGTGACTGTGTGGGTGGTACCTGTGGTAGTTGGTAACTGTGGCAGATGGGTAATGGCAGGGCTGGATTGCTCGCTTTTCAGCCGCTGCAGCTCCTCAGCGAGCAGCTGGAGTTGTTCAGTTTGGTGGTGGCACCGATCTTCCAGGTCAGCCACCTGGGCTCGTAACATTTGCGAGGCTTCCTCGTGCTGCCTCTTCCCTTCTGCCTGAGCCCTCTGCAAGCTCTCGAGCTCCTGCTCTTCCTTCTGGAGCGCTAGCTGTGCCTCCAGGTGTTCTCTCTCCAGCTGTGGCCCTCTGTCTGCAATTTCCTTGAGCGCTTGCAGCTGGCGCTCTGCCTCTTGCAGCTGGGCCTGAAGCTTGCTGACCTGTCGCAGGGCGGAGTTTTGCTCCTTTGCCACTTGCTGTAGCTGCCTCTTCAGGTCAGCACTTTCAGCTTGGACTTCCATCGCTGAGTCCACCTGCCCTCGGAGGCGAGAATTTTCTTCTTCCAGTCTCTTGTATTCCTTGCTCAGCTGCGTGAGCTGGGCAACCAGCACCTCCTCCCTTGGGCTGGGGGCACTCTCGCAAGGTGGCGGCGCCTCGGCGGAGCTCTGGCTGGGCAGAGGCCCTGGAGTCTTGCTGGCCTGGTGGATGGTCTCCTGCAGGGATCTGCATTTCTCCTCCAGCTGCTCGGTAAGTACCACCAGTTTTTCTGTGGCTTCCTGGAGCTTCTGTACCTCCTGGCACGCTTCCTGGGTGCTTCCCTCTCTCAAGAGGCATTTCTTTGCCTCCAGGGCCTGGCGTAGCCTCTTCAGGTCGCTCAGGGCACGCTGGAGGCGGGTGTGCTGCTTCATCATCCCGGGGCACGTGCTGCCCGGCAGCACCAGGTCTTCGTCGGAAGGCTCTGGCACCTGCAAACACCAAATCAGAGAAAAGGTTGGCTTGGAAGGGAGCTCAAAGCCCACCTCGTTCCAGCCCCTGCCATGGGCACCACCCCTGCCCCCAGCCCAGGCCGCCCCCAGCCCCGTCCAGCCTGGCCTTGGGCCCCCCCAGGGATGGGGCACCCCCAGCCTGCGCTGGGGCCTCGCCGCCCTCCCGGGGAAGGATTTCTTCCTTATACCTGACCCAAACCTGCCCTTTTCTGCTTCAAGCCGTTACTCTGATCCCCCCACTGCACTCCCTGACAAAGAGTCTCTCCCCAGCTTTCCTGTAGCCCCCTTTAGGGACTGGCAGGCCGCCCTGAGGTCTCCCCGGAGCCTTGTCTTCCCCAGGCTCAACACGCCCAGCTTCCTCAGCCTGGTTCCTCACCTGGACGTGAGCGTCCTTCACAGGGTGGCGGCTGCTGCCCTGCTCTGTGCTGCAGCTTTCCTTGGCTCCCTGCTGAGGTGTGTTCTGGGAGGACGGAGCCTGTGTTGGCTTCTTTGGCTGTGCCTTGCCCCAGGGCCCTTCTCTGTCTTCTCGGCCCGTCGTCCCCTGGCTGTCCTCTTGCTCTCCCTCGAAGCCCGCCACGATGTATTTGATGAAGAGCCTCTTCTCCAGCTCCAGCTCATGCTGGAGGTAGCGGATGCGGGCGGGCTGGTCCCCGTGCGTCTCCCAGCGCAGCTCCTTGAGGACATCCTGGAGCTTGGCGTGGGCCGCCCTGTTGCTGCTGCAGGGCCTTCGCAGCTCGTCGGCCAGCTGCCGCTGCAGCTCCCGTGCTTGGTGCAGGGCAGCGTCGCGCTCCTGCTGCAGCATCTCCTGCGCCGCCAGCAGCTCGGCCTCCTTCCACCGCAGCAGCTGCCGGGTCTCCGCTGCGCGCTGCTGCCACTGCAGCTCCTGCAGCCGCTGTATGTCGAGGGCCTGCTGCTTCTCCCACTCACACTGCAGCTGCTGGACCATCAGCTGCTGCTCCCTCTTTGCCGCCTCCTTCATCTTGGAGATCTCAGCGGCGAAGTGGCGCCGCAGCTCCTGGTTGTGGAGCCGCTCGCCATCCAGTTTGGCCCGCAGTGCCTGCAGCTCCTGCCGGCGCTCCTCCTGCTGCGCAGGGTTGCCAGGGAGCTGCGCTGGGCCCCGTCGGGGTGCGGGGCGGCTGGGCCCCGTCAGTCCCCGGCCTGCAACGTCCCGCACCATGGCCGCGGGTACAAGAAATAAGTTTGTTGGCCTGTGACTGCTGTGGCCGTTGGCCACTGACGGTCACCTTCGCTGGGTCTGCGAGGGGCGGCAGCCCCTGACCCTGTAGCGTCTACTGCCTTCCGTCCCAGTCGCACAGGTGCGGAGACAGCGTCTGCTACTGGCCATGGGTGCGTGCGCGTGCAATTTATACTGTGTGCGGGCATGACGTCACAATGGAGGGCGGGGCACCATGACCTTATATGGAGATGGGCGGTGTGCCTTATATGGGGCAGCATGACGTCATATGGAGTTGGGCGGTATGGCCTTATATGGAGTTGGGCGGTATGCCTTATAAGGGGCAGCATGACCTTATGTGGAGTTGGGCGGTATGGCTTATAAGGGGCAGCATGACCTTATATGGAGTTGGGCAGTTCCTTATATGGAGTTGGGCGGTATGGCCTTATATGGGGCTGGGTGGTATGGCCTTATATGGGGCTGGGTGGTATGGCCTTCCGTGGTGTTGGGGTGGTTGGCCCCCCATGTTGGTGGGATGTTTGGTCGCCCATTGCCTTGGGGTGTTTGGCATTTCATGGTGTTGGGAGGTGTGGTGTCGCGTGGTGTCAGGATGTAAGGCCTCATATGCTGTGAGGATGAATGGCGTTCCCATTAGGCGTTTGGCTAAATCGCCTTCTTTTGTCCTGTAATCATAGAGTCATAGCAAGGTGGAAGGGACCCACAACGATCATCAGGTCCAACTCCTGGCTCCACACAGAACCACCCATTACTCACAGAATCACAGAATCATCTAAGTTGGCAGAGACCTCCAAGATCACCGAGTCCAACCTCGGACCTAACACTAACAGTCCTCCACTAAACCATATCACTAAGCTCTGCCATGTGTCTGAGATCATTGTCCAAACGCTTCTTGAACTCTGGCAGCCTTTGTGCCATGCAACCTTTCAGCGGGAGCTAGTTCCAGAGCCAGACCACATTTCTAAGTAAGGACACATTTCCTGATATTCAGCCTGAACGTCTCCTCTTGCAGCCTCACGTTGTTGCCTCTGGATGTTTTCAAAAAAAAAAAAAAACGAAACAAAAACCAAACAAACCAACCAGCCCTAAGAGCATGTTTGTGGAGCAAACCATCAGTTCAGAACAGTTTTCATTTTGGAATAGCACGGCCATGAAAAGCACGGTCGTGTTGTGTGTGGGGTTGTGTAAAGGCTCCCCAAGGGAGTTCGGGTGTACCCAAAGGCTTCTGTTGGGAGCACTTTTGGATGGGAGAAAGTGGCGCCGTCCATGTTGTCTTGGGTCCTACTTAGGGTTCGGCTCAGTGTTCCGGTTAGGGTTACGTTTCGGGTTGTTTGGAAAGAGAGAAGGCGCAGAGTCCTGTTGCTTGTGGGGTTGCGTAAGGGGTCCCCAAGGGAGTCCAGGTGTACCCAAAGGCTTCCGTTGGGAGCACTTTTTGATGGGAGAAAGTGACGGCGTACGTGTTTTCTGGGGTCCTAATTAGGGTTAGGGTTAGGGTTACCTCAGCTACACGGGGGCCTTTTAGGGTTAGGGTTAGGGTTAGGCTTAGGGTAAGGGTTCCAGTTAGGGTTAGGGATAGCTCCGTGGGGGCATTTTAGGGTTAGAGTTAGAGTTTCAAAGGTGGGCTGCGGCCTTGGCCCACGCTGACAGCAATATCCCCAAACACCGCGTTTTGTCACAATAAAGCTAATAAATAATAATAAAAAGGCGCACAGAGCCCTGCCCCGCTGCCCGGGAGAGCCTGGCAGTAACGGGAGGAGTGGTGGCTGCGGTCTTGGCCTGTACTGACAGAAATAGCCCCAAAACCATGCGTTTTGTCACAAGAAAGCTAATAAATAATAATAATAAGGCGCACAGAGCTCTGCCCCGCTGCCCGGGAGAGCCTGGCAGTAACAGGAGGAGCTCCCCCTCGGCGTGGTGGCTCCGGCCTCTGAAGGGTTTGGGCGCCCACTGCCCCGGGCTGTGACAAGTCCCCGTGACACGAGCTGGTGATGGGGAGCTTCCACAACCCGTGAAAGGGGCCCCGCAGGCCCTGTGGCCCTCCAGAGTGCCCCGAGGAGGTCTGAGGCTCTGCAGGGCCTCGCTGGGGGTCTCTTTTCCGTCCCCAGAATCAGAGGTTGAGGGAAGGGAGCTCTGAGTCCGCCTGTCCCAACCCCACCTCTGGCAGGGCCACCCAGAGCAGGTCCCCAGGACCGCATCCAGGTGGCTTTTGAAGGCCTCCAAGAACTCGACCGCCTCTCTGGCCAACCTGTTCCAGCGTGCAGTTAGCTGCAGGGCAAAGAAATGCTTTTCCATTTCTATAAACATTCTGGAGAAGAATCACCTAGGCCAGGTTCATCATTATCCACAGTTTATTGATTTTTGAAACCCTCGGCACCCCCATCCCGATCTTTTTCCTCGTCCTCCAAAATGGGTGACAGACAGAAAGGGTAGCGGGAATAACTGTTTCCTGCACTGGAGGTTTCTTCTTCCTCTTTTGGCCCATCACACAGCTCCTCCAGGAAGGCTTCTGCAAGGGGCTCTTCAGCCAGCGCACCGGGACAGATTTCTTTGTCCGGATCATCCCCGGCTTCGCCACTGCTGCTGCAGCTGTCGGTGGAACTCTCCTCATCGTCTGTGTCCAGAAGGAGATCCCTTAGCTCTGGAGGCACTGGCGTCAAGGTGAGGTCATCGAGAACTTCTTCCACCAGATTGGAGGGGACGAACCCTCTTCTGCCGTCCGTCCGCTCTCCTATATACCAGCCATCCTCATCCATCTCCCCAACGACATAAACAAACTGTCCTGCGGTGAGGGGAAGCTCTAGCTTCGGATGCTCGTTGGGACTATCAGCAGGGTCATAGCTGTACCGAGCCAGGAATTTCCGAATCCTTAATGGTCCTTGTCCCACTGGAACCTGCAGGATGAAGGACTCTTGCTGCGTTTCCGCTCCTTGGGTCTCATCTGCAGCGTCCTCCTCTGAAGGAAGGCAGGGCCCTGGGCTGTCCTCTGCCGACTCGGATTTGGAGGTGACTGTGTGGGTGGTACCTGTGGTAGTTGGTAACTGTGGCAGATGGGTAATGGCAGGGCTGGATTGCTCGCTTTTCAGCCGCTGCAGCTCCTCAGCGAGCAGCTGGAGTTGTTCAGTTTGGTGGTGGCACCGATCTTCCAGGTCAGCCACCTGGGCTCGTAACATTTGCGAGGCTTCCTCGTGCTGCCTCTTCCCTTCTGCCTGAGCCCTCTGCAAGCTCTCGAGCTCCTGCTCTTCCTTCTGGAGCGCTAGCTGTGCCTCCAGGTGTTCTCTCTCCAGCTGTGGCCCTCTGTCTGCAATTTCCTTGAGCGCTTGCAGCTGGCGCTCTGCCTCTTGCAGCTGGGCCTGAAGCTTGCTGACCTGTCGCAGGGCGGAGTTTTGCTCCTTTGCCACTTGCTGTAGCTGCCTCTTCAGGTCAGCACTTTCAGCTTGGACTTCCATCGCTGAGTCCACCTGCCCTCGGAGGCGAGAATTTTCTTCTTCCAGTCTCTTGTTTTCCTTGCTCAGCTGCGTGAGCTGGGCAACCAGCACCTCCTCCCTTGGGCTGGGGGCACTCTCGCAAGGTGGCGGCGCCTCGGCGGAGCTCTGGCTGGGCAGAGGCCCTGGAGTCTTGCTGGCCTGGTGGATGGTCTCCTGCAGGGATCTGCATTTCTCCTCCAGCTGCTCGGTAAGTACCACCAGTTTTTCTGTGGCTTCCTGGAGCTTCTGTACCTCCTGGCACGCTTCCTGGGTGCTTCCCTCTCTCAAGAGGCATTTCTTTGCCTCCAGGGCCTGGCGTAGCCTCTTCAGGTCGCTCAGGGCACGCTGGAGGCGGGTGTGCTGCTTCATCATCCCGGGGCACGTGCTGCCCGGCAGCACCAGGTCTTCGTCGGAAGGCTCTGGCACCTGCAAACACCAAATCAGAGAAAAGGTTGGCTTGGAAGGGAGCTCAAAGCCCACCTCGTTCCAGCCCCTGCCATGGGCACCACCCCTGCCCCCAGCCCAGGCCGCCCCCAGCCCCGTCCAGCCTGGCCTTGGGCCCCCCCAGGGATGGGGCACCCCCAGCCTGCGTTGGGGCCTCGCCGCCCTCCCGGGGAAGGATTTCTTCCTTATACCTGACCCAAACCTGCCCTTTTCTGCTTCAAGCCGTTACTCTGATCCCCCCACTGCACTCCCTGACAAAGAGTCTCTCCCCAGCTTTCCTGTAGCCCCCTTTAGGGACTGGCAGGCCGCCCTGAGGTCTCCCCGGAGCCTTGTCTTCCCCAGGCTCAACACGCCCAGCTTCCTCAGCCTGGTTCCTCACCTGGACGTGAGCGTCCTTCACAGGGTGGCGGCTGCTGCCCTGCTCTGTGCTGCAGCTTTCCTTGGCTCCCTGCTGAGGTGTGTTCTGGGAGGACGGAGCCTGTGTTGGCTTCTTTGGCTGTGCCTTGCCCCAGGGCCCTTCTCTGTCTTCTCGGCCCGTCGTCCCCTGGCTGTCCTCTTGCTCTCCCTCGAAGCCCGCCACGATGTATTTGATGAAGAGCCTCTTCTCCAGCTCCAGCTCATGCTGGAGGTAGCGGATGCGGGCGGGCTGGTCCCCGTGCGTCTCCCAGCGCAGCTCCTTGAGGACATCCTGGAGCTTGGCGTGGGCCGCCCTGTTGCTGCTGCAGGGCCTTCGCAGCTCGTCGGCCAGCTGCCGCTGCAGCTCCCGTGCTTGGTGCAGGGCAGCGTCGCGCTCCTGCTGCAGCATCTCCTGCGCCGCCAGCAGCTCGGCCTCCTTCCACCGCAGCAGCTGCCGGGTCTCCGCTGCGCGCTGCTGCCACTGCAGCTCCTGCAGCCGCTGTATGTCGAGGGCCTGCTGCTTCTCCCACTCACACTGCAGCTGCTGGACCATCAGCTGCTGCTCCCTCTTTGCCGCCTCCTTCATCTTGGAGATCTCAGCGGCGAAGTGGCACCGCAGCTCCTGGTTGTGGAGCCGCTCGCCATCCAGTTTGGCCCGCAGTGCCTGCAGCTCCTGCCGGCGCTCCTCCTGCTGCGCAGGGTTGCCAGGGAGCTGCGCTGGGCCCCGTCGGGGCGCGGGGCGGCTGGGCCCCGTCAGTCCCCGGCCTGCAACGTCCCGCACCATGGCCGCGGGTACAAGAAATAAGTTTGTTGGCCTGTGACTGCTGTGGCCGTTGGCCACTGACGGTCACCTTCGCTGGGTCTGCGAGGGGCGGCAGCCCCTGACCCTGTAGCGTCTACTGCCTTCCGTCCCAGTCGCACAGGTGCGGAGACAGCGTCTGCTACTGGCCATGGGTGCGTGCGCGTGCAATTTATACTGTGTGCGGGCATGACGTCACAATGGAGGGCGGGGCACCATGACCTTATATGGAGATGGGCGGTGTGCCTTATATGGGGCAGCATGACGTCATATGGAGTTGGGCGGTATGGCCTTATATGGAGTTGGGCGGTATGCCTTATAAGGGGCAGCATGACCTTATGTGGAGTTGGGCGGTATGGCTTATAAGGGGCAGCATGACCTTATATGGAGTTGGGCAGTTCCTTATATGGAGTTGGGCGGTATGGCCTTATATGGGGCTGGGTGGTATGGCCTTATATGGGGCTGGGTGGTATGGCCTTCCGTGGTGTTGGGGTGGTTGGCCCCCCATGTTGGTGGGATGTTTGGTCGCCCATTGCCTTGGGGTGTTTGGCATTTCATGGTGTTGGGAGGTGTGGTGTCGCGTGGTGTCAGGATGTAAGGCCTCATATGCTGTGAGGATGAATGGCGTTCCCATTAGGCGTTTGGCTAAATCGCCTTCTTTTGTCCTGTAATCATAGAGTCATAGCAAGGTGGAAGGGACCCACAACGATCATCAGGTCCAACTCCTGGCTCCACACAGAACCACCCATTACTCACAGAATCACAGAATCATCTAAGTTGGCAGAGACCTCCAAGATCACCGAGTCCAACCTCGGACCTAACACTAACAGTCCTCCACTAAACCATATCACTAAGCTCTGCCATGTGTCTGAGATCATTGTCCAAACGCTTCTTGAACTCTGGCAGCCTTTGTGCCATGCAACCTTTCAGCGGGAGCTAGTTCCAGAGCCAGACCACATTTCTAAGTAAGGACACATTTCCTGATATTCAGCCTGAACGTCTCCTCTTGCAGCCTCACGTTGTTGCCTCTGGATGTTTTCAAAAAAAAAAAAAACGAAACAAAAACCAAACAAACCAACCAGCCCTAAGAGCATGTTTGTGGAGCAAACCATCAGTTCAGAACAGTTTTCATTTTGGAATAGCACGGCCATGAAAAGCACGGTCGTGTTGTGTGTGGGGTTGTGTAAAGGCTCCCCAAGGGAGTTCGGGTGTACCCAAAGGCTTCTGTTGGGAGCACTTTTGGATGGGAGAAAGTGGCGCCGTCCGTGTTGTCTTGGGTCCTACTTAGGGTTCGGCTCAGTGTTCCGGTTAGGGTTACGTTTCGGGTTGTTTGGAAAGAGAGAAGGCGCAGAGTCCTGTTGCTTGTGGGGTTGCGTAAGGGGTCCCCAAGGGAGTCCAGGTGTACCCAAAGGCTTCCGTTGGGAGCACTTTTTGATGGGAGAAAGTGACGGCGTACGTGTTTTCTGGGGTCCTAATTAGGGTTAGGGTTAGGGTTACCTCAGCTACACGGGGGCCTTTTAGGGTTAGGGTTAGGCTTAGGCTTAGGGTAAGGGTTCCAGTTAGGGTTAGGGATAGCTCCGTGGGGGCATTTTAGTGTTAGGGTTAGAGTTAGAGTTTCAAAGGTGGGCTGCGGCCTTGGCCCACGCTGACAGCAATATCCCCAAACACCGCGTTTTGTCACAATAAAGCTGATAAATAATAATAAAAAGGCGCACAGAGCCCTGCCCCGCTGCCCGGGAGAGCCTGGCAGTAACGGGAGGAGTGGTGGCTGCGGTCTTGGCCTGTACTGACAGAAATAGCCCCAAAACCATGCGTTTTGTCACAATAAAGCTAATAAATAATAATAATAAGGCGCACAGAGCTCTGCCCCGCTGCCCGGGAGAGCCTGGCAGTAACAGGAGGAGCTCCCCCTCGGCGTGGTGGCTCCGGCCTCTGAAGGGTTTGGGCGCCCACTGCCCCGGGCTGTGACAAGTCCCCGTGACACGAGCTGGTGATGGGGGGCTTCCACAACCCGTGAAAGGGGCCCCGCAGGCCCTGTGGCCCTCCAGAGTGCCCCGAGGAGGTCTGAGGCTCTGCAGGGCCTCGCTGGGGGTCTCTTTTCCGTCCCCAGAATCAGAGGTTGAGGGAAGGGAGCTCTGAGTCCGCCTGTCCCAACCCCACCTCTGGCAGGGCCACCCAGAGCAGGTCCCCAGGACCGCATCCAGGTGGCTTTTGAAGGCCTCCAAGAACTCGACCGCCTCTCTGGCCAACCTGTTCCAGCGTGCGGTTAGCTGCAGGGCAAAGAAATGCTTTTCCATTTCTATAAACATTCTGGAGAAGAATCACCTAGGCCAGGTTCATCATTATCCACAGTTTATTGATTTTTGAAACCCTCGGCACCCCCATCCCGATCTTTTTCCTCGTCCTCCAAAATGGGTGACAGACAGAAAGGGTAGCGGGAATAACTGTTTCCTGCACTGGAGGTTTCTTCTTCCTCTTTTGGCCCATCACACAGCTCCTCCAGGAAGGCTTCTGCAAGGGGCTCTTCAGCCAGCGCACCGGGACAGATTTCTTTGTCCGGATCATCCCCGGCTTCGCCACTGCTGCTGCAGCTGTCGGTGGAACTCTCCTCATCGTCTGTGTCCAGAAGGAGATCCCTTAGCTCTGGAGGCACTGGCGTCAAGGTGAGGTCATCGAGAACTTCTTCCACCAGATTGGAGGGGACGAACCCTCTTCTGCCGTCCGTCCGCTCTCCTATATACCAGCCATCCTCATCCATCTCCCCAACGACATAAACAAACTGTCCTGCGGTGAGGGGAAGCTCTAGCTTCGGATGCTCGTTGGGACTATCAGCAGGGTCATAGCTGTACCGAGCCAGGAATTTCCGAATCCTTAATGGCCCTTGTCCCACTGGAACCTGCAGGATGAAGGACTCTTGCTGCGTTTCCGCTCCTTGGGTCTCATCTGCAGCGTCCTCCTCTGAAGGAAGGCAGGGCCCTGGGCTGTCCTCTGCCGACTCGGATTTGGAGGTGACTGTGTGGGTGGTACCTGTGGTAGTTGGTAACTGTGGCAGATGGGTAATGGCAGGGCTGGATTGCTCGCTTTCCAGCCGCTGCAGTTCCTCAGCGAGCAGCTGGAGTTGTTCAGTTTGGTGGTGGCACCGATCTTCCAGGTCAGCCACCTGGGCTCGTAACATTTGCGAGGCTTCCTCGTGCTGCCTCTTCCCTTCTGCCTGAGCCCTCTGCAAGCTCTCGAGCTCCTGCTCTTCCTTCTGGAGCGCTAGCTGTGCCTCCAGGTGTTCTCTCTCCAGCTGTGGCCCTCTGTCTGCAATTTCCTTGAGCGCTTGCAGCTGGCGCTCTGCCTCTTGCAGCTGGGCCTGAAGCTTGCTGACCTGTCGCAGGGCGGAGTTTTGCTCCTTTGCCACTTGCTGTAGCTGCCTCTTCAGGTCAGCACTTTCAGCTTGGACTTCCATCGCTGAGTCCACCTGCCCTCGGAGGCGAGAATTTTCTTCTTCCAGTCTCTTGTTTTCCTTGCTCAGCTGCGTGAGCTGGGCAACCAGCACCTCCTCCCTTGGGCTGGGGGCACTCTCGCAGGGTGGCGGCGCCTCGGCGGAGCTCTGGCTGGGCAGAGGCCCTGGAGTCTTGCTGGCCTGGTGGATGGTCTCCTGCAGGGATCTGCATTTCTCCTCCAGCTGCTCGGTAAGTACCACCAGTTTTTCTGTGGCTTCCTGGAGCTTCTGTACCTCCTGGCACGCTTCCTGGGTGCTTCCCTCTCTCAAGAGGCATTTCTTTGCCTCCAGGGCCTGGCGTAGCCTCTTCAGGTCGCTCAGGGCACGCTGGAGGCGGGTGTGCTGCTTCATCATCCCGGGGCACGTGCTGCCCGGCAGCACCAGGTCTTCGTCGGAAGGCTCTGGCACCTGCAAACACCAAATCAGAGAAAAGGTTGGCTTGGAAGGGAGCTCAAAGCCCACCTCGTTCCAGCCCCTGCCATGGGCACCACCCCTGCCCCCAGCCCAGGCCGCCCCCAGCCCCGTCCAGCCTGGCCTTGGGCCCCCCCCAGGGATGGGGCACCCCCAGCCTGCGTTGGGGCCTCGCCGCCCTCCCGGGGAAGGATTTCTTCCTTATACCTGACCCAAACCTGCCCTTTTCTGCTTCAAGCCGTTACTCTGATCCCCCCACTGCACTCCCTGACAAAGAGTCTCTCCCCAGCTTTCCTGTAGCCCCCTTTAGGGACTGGCAGGCCGCCCTGAGGTCTCCCCGGAGCCTTGTCTTCCCCAGGCTCAACACGCCCAGCTTCCTCAGCCTGGTTCCTCACCTGGACGTGAGCGTCCTTCACAGGGTGGCGGCTGCTGCCCTGCTCTGTGCTGCAGCTTTCCTTGGCTCCCTGCTGAGGTGTGTTCTGGGAGGACGGAGCCTGTGTTGGCTTCTTTGGCTGTGCCTTGCCCCAGGGCCCTTCTCTGTCTTCTCGGCCCGTCGTCCCCTGGCTGTCCTCTTGCTCTCCCTCGAAGCCCGCCACGATGTATTTGATGAAGAGCCTCTTCTCCAGCTCCAGCTCATGCTGGAGGTAGCGGATGCGGGCGGGCTGGTCCCCGTGCGTCTCCCAGCGCAGCTCCTTGAGGACATCCTGGAGCTTGGCGTGGGCCGCCCTGTTGCTGCTGCAGGGCCTTCGCAGCTCGTCGGCCAGCTGCCGCTGCAGCTCCCGTGCTTGGTGCAGGGCAGCGTCGCGCTCCTGCTGCAGCATCTCCTGCGCCGCCAGCAGCTCGGCCTCCTTCCACCGCAGCAGCTGCCGGGTCTCCGCTGCGCGCTGCTGCCACTGCAGCTCCTGCAGCCGCTGTATGTCGAGGGCCTGCTGCTTCTCCCACTCACACTGCAGCTGCTGGACCATCAGCTGCTGCTCCCTCTTTGCCGCCTCCTTCATCTTGGAGATCTCAGCGGCGAAGTGGCGCCGCAGCTCCTGGTTGTGGAGCCGCTCGCCATCCAGTTTGGCCCGCAGTGCCTGCAGCTCCTGCCGGCGCTCCTCCTGCTGCGCAGGGTTGCCAGGGAGCTGCGCTGGGCCCCGTCGGGGCGCGGGGCGGCTGGGCCCCGTCAGTCCCCGGCCTGCAACGTCCCGCACCATGGCCGCGGGTACAAGAAATAAGTGTGTTGGCCTGTGACTGCTGTGGCCGTTGGCCACTGACGGTCACCTTCGCTGGGTCTGCGAGGGGCGGCAGCCCCTGACCCTGTAGCGTCTACTGCCTTCCGTCCCAGTCGCACAGGTGCGGAGACAGCGTCTGCTACTGGCCATGGGTGCGTGCGCGTGCAATTTATACTGTGTGCGGGCATGACGTCACAATGGAGGGCGGGGCACCATGACCTTATATGGAGATGGGCGGTGTGCCTTATATGGGGCAGCATGACGTCATACGGAGTTGGGCGGTATGGCCTTATACGGAGTTGGGCGGTATGCCTTATAAGGGGCAGCATGACCTTATGTGGAGTTGGGCGGTATGGCTTATAAGGGGCAGCATGACCTTATATGGAGTTGGGCAGTTCCTTATATGGAGTTGGGCGGTATGGCCTTATATGGGGCTGGGTGGTATGGCCTTATATGGGGCTGGGTGGTATGGCCTTCCGTGGTGTTGGGGTGGTTGGCCCCCCATGTTGGTGGGATGTTTGGTCGCCCATTGCCTTGGGGTGTTTGGCATTTCATGGTGTTGGGAGGTGTGGTGTCGCGTGGTGTCAGGATGTAAGGCCTCATATGCTGTGAGGATGAATGGCGTTCCCATTAGGCGTTCGGCTAAATCGCCTTCTTTTGTCCTGTAATCATAGAGTCATAGCAAGGTGGAAGGGACCCACAACGATCATCAGGTCCAACTCCTGGCTCCACACAGAACCACCCATTACTCACAGAATCACAGAATCATCTAAGTTGGCAGAGACCTCCAAGATCACCGAGTCCAACCTCGGACCTAACACTAACAGTCCTCCACTAAACCATATCACTAAGCTCTGCCATGTGTCTGAGATCATTGTCCAAACGCTTCTTGAACTCTGGCAGCCTTTGTGCCATGCAACCTTTCAGCGGGAGCTAGTTCCAGAGCCAGACCACATTTCTAAGTAAGGACACATTTCCTGATATTCAGCCTGAACGTCTCCTCTTGCAGCCTCACGTTGTTGCCTCTGGATGTTTTCAAAAAAAAAAAAAACGAAACAAAAACCAAACAAACCAACCAGCCCTAAGAGCATGTTTGTGGAGCAAACCATCAGTTCAGAACAGTTTTCATTTTGGAATAGCACGGCCATGAAAAGCACGGTCGTGTTGTGTGTGGGGTTGTGTAAAGGCTCCCCAAGGGAGTTCGGGTGTACCCAAAGGCTTCTGTTGGGAGCACTTTTGGATGGGAGAAAGTGGCGCCGTCCGTGTTGTCTTGGGTCCTACTTAGGGTTCGGCTCAGTGTTCCGGTTAGGGTTACGTTTCGGGTTGTTTGGAAAGAGAGAAGGCGCAGAGTCCTGTTGCTTGTGGGGTTGCGTAAGGGGTCCCCAAGGGAGTCCAGGTGTACCCAAAGGCTTCCGTTGGGAGCACTTTTTGATGGGAGAAAGTGACGGCGTACGTGTTTTCTGGGGTCCTAATTAGGGTTAGGGTTAGGGTTACCTCAGCTACACGGGGGCCTTTTAGGGTTAGGGTTAGGCTTAGGCTTAGGGTAAGGGTTCCAGTTAGGGTTAGGGATAGCTCCGTGGGGGCATTTTAGGGTTAGGGTTAGAGTTAGAGTTTCAAAGGTGGGCTGCGGCCTTGGCCCACGCTGACAGCAATATCCCCAAACACCGCGTTTTGTCACAATAAAGCTGATAAATAATAATAAAAAGGCGCACAGAGCCCTGCCCCGCTGCCCGGGAGAGCCTGGCAGTAACGGGAGGAGTGGTGGCTGCGGTCTTGGCCTGTACTGACAGAAATAGCCCCAAAACCATGCGTTTTGTCACAAGAAAGCTAATAAATAATAATAATAAGGCGCACAGAGCTCTGCCCCGCTGCCCGGGAGAGCCTGGCCGTAACAGGAGGAGCTCCCCCTCGGCGTGGTGGCTCCGGCCTCTGAAGGGTTTGGGCGCCCACTGCCCCGGGCTGTGACAAGTCCCCGTGACACGAGCTGGTGATGGGGGGCTTCCACAACCCGTGAAAGGGGCCCCGCAGGCCCTGTGGCCCTCCAGAGTGCCCCGAGGAGGTCTGAGGCTCTGCAGGGCCTCGCTGGGGGTCTCTTTTCCGTCCCCAGAATCAGAGGTTGAGGGAAGGGAGCTCTGAGTCCGCCTGTCCCAACCCCACCTCTGGCAGGGCCACCCAGAGCAGGTCCCCAGGACCGCATCCAGGTGGCTTTTGAAGGCCTCCAAGAACTCGACCGCCTCTCTGGCCAACCTGTTCCAGCGTGCGGTTAGCTGCAGGGCAAAGAAATGCTTTTCCATTTCTATAAACATTCTGGAGAAGAATCACCTAGGCCAGGTTCATCATTATCCACAGTTTATTGATTTTTGAAACCCTCGGCACCCCCATCCCGATCTTTTTCCTCGTCCTCCAAAATGGGTGACAGACAGAAAGGGTAGCGGGAATAACTGTTTCCTGCACTGGAGGTTTCTTCTTCCTCTTTTGGCCCATCACACAGCTCCTCCAGGAAGGCTTCTGCAAGGGGCTCTTCAGCCAGCGCACCGGGACAGATTTCTTTGTCCGGATCATCCCCGGCTTCGCCACTGCTGCTGCAGCTGTCGGTGGAACTCTCCTCATCGTCTGTGTCCAGAAGGAGATCCCTTAGCTCTGGAGGCACTGGCGTCAAGGTGAGGTCATCGAGAACTTCTTCCACCAGATTGGAGGGGACGAACCCTCTTCTGCCGTCCGTCCGCTCTCCTATATACCAGCCATCCTCATCCATCTCCCCAACGACATAAACAAACTGTCCTGCGGTGAGGGGAAGCTCTAGCTTCGGATGCTCGTTGGGACTATCAGCAGGGTCATAGCTGTACCGAGCCAGGAATTTCCGAATCCTTAATGGTCCTTGTCCCACTGGAACCTGCAGGATGAAGGACTCTTGCTGCGTTTCCGCTCCTTGGGTCTCATCTGCAGCGTCCTCCTCTGAAGGAAGGCAGGGCCCTGGGCTGTCCTCTGCCGACTCGGATTTGGAGGTGACTGTGTGGGTGGTACCTGTGGTAGTTGGTAACTGTGGCAGATGGGTAATGGCAGGGCTGGATTGCTCGCTTTCCAGCCGCTGCAGTTCCTCAGCGAGCAGCTGGAGTTGTTCAGTTTGGTGGTGGCACCGATCTTCCAGGTCAGCCACCTGGGCTTGTAACATTTGCGAGGCTTCCTCGTGCTGCCTCTTCCCTTCTGCCTGAGCCCTCTGCAAGCTCTCGAGCTCCTGCTCTTCCTTCTGGAGCGCTAGCTGTGCCTCCAGGTGTTCTCTCTCCAGCTGTGGCCCTCTGTCTGCAATTTCCTTGAGCGCTTGCAGCTGGCGCTCTGCCTCTTGCAGCTGGGCCTGAAGCTTGCTGACCTGTCGCAGGGCGGAGTTTTGCTCCTTTGCCACTTGCTGTAGCTGCCTCTTCAGGTCAGCACTTTCAGCTTGGACTTCCATCGCTGAGTCCACCTGCCCTCGGAGGCGAGAATTTTCTTCTTCCAGTCTCTTGTTTTCCTTGCTCAGCTGCGTGAGCTGGGCAACCAGCACCTCCTCCCTTGGGCTGGGGGCACTCTCGCAAGGTGGCGGCGCCTCGGCGGAGCTCTGGCTGGGCAGAGGCCCTGGAGTCTTGCTGGCCTGGTGGATGGTCTCCTGCAGGGATCTGCATTTCTCCTCCAGCTGCTCGGTAAGTACCACCAGTTTTTCTGTGGCTTCCTGGAGCTTCTGTACCTCCTGGCACGCTTCCTGGGTGCTTCCCTCTCTCAAGAGGCATTTCTTTGCCTCCAGGGCCTGGCGTAGCCTCTTCAGGTCGCTCAGGGCACGCTGGAGGCGGGTGTGCTGCTTCATCATCCCGGGGCACGTGCTGCCCGGCAGCACCAGGTCTTCGTCGGAAGGCTCTGGCACCTGCAAACACCAAATCAGAGAAAAGGTTGGCTTGGAAGGGAGCTCAAAGCCCACCTCGTTCCAGCCCCTGCCATGGGCACCACCCCTGCCCCCAGCCCAGGCCGCCCCCAGCCCCGTCCAGCCTGGCCTTGGGCCCCCCCCAGGGATGGGGCACCCCCAGCCTGCGTTGGGGCCTCGCCGCCCTCCCGGGGAAGGATTTCTTCCTTATACCTGACCCAAACCTGCCCTTTTCTGCTTCAAGCCGTTACTCTGATCCCCCCACTGCACTCCCTGACAAAGAGTCTCTCCCCAGCTTTCCTGTAGCCCCCTTTAGGGACTGGCAGGCCGCCCTGAGGTCTCCCCGGAGCCTTGTCTTCCCCAGGCTCAACACGCCCAGCTTCCTCAGCCTGGTTCCTCACCTGGACGTGAGCGTCCTTCACAGGGTGGCGGCTGCTGCCCTGCTCTGTGCTGCAGCTTTCCTTGGCTCCCTGCTGAGGTGTGTTCTGGGAGGACGGAGCCTGTGTTGGCTTCTTTGGCTGTGCCTTGCCCCAGGGCCCTTCTCTGTCTTCTCGGCCCGTCGTCCCCTGGCTGTCCTCTTGCTCTCCCTCGAAGCCCGCCACGATGTATTTGATGAAGAGCCTCTTCTCCAGCTCCAGCTCATGCTGGAGGTAGCGGATGCGGGCGGGCTGGTCCCCGTGCGTCTCCCAGCGCAGCTCCTTGAGGACATCCTGGAGCTTGGCGTGGGCCGCCCTGTTGCTGCTGCAGGGCCTTCGCAGCTCGTCGGCCAGCTGCCGCTGCAGCTCCCGTGCTTGGTGCAGGGCAGCGTCGCGCTCCTGCTGCAGCATCTCCTGCGCCGCCAGCAGCTCGGCCTCCTTCCACCGCAGCAGCTGCCGGGTCTCCGCTGCGCGCTGCTGCCACTGCAGCTCCTGCAGCCGCTGTATGTCGAGGGCCTGCTGCTTCTCCCACTCACACTGCAGCTGCTGGACCATCAGCTGCTGCTCCCTCTTTGCCGCCTCCTTCATCTTGGAGATCTCAGCGGCGAAGTGGCGCCGCAGCTCCTGGTTGTGGAGCCGCTCGCCATCCAGTTTGGCCCGCAGTGCCTGCAGCTCCTGCCGGCGCTCCTCCTGCTGCGCAGGGTTGCCAGGGAGCTGCGCTGGGCCCCGTCGGGGCGCGGGGCGGCTGGGCCCCGTCAGTCCCCGGCCTGCAACGTCCCGCACCATGGCCGCGGGTACAAGAAATAAGTGTGTTGGCCTGTGACTGCTGTGGCCGTTGGCCACTGACGGTCACCTTCGCTGGGTCTGCGAGGGGCGGCAGCCCCTGACCCTGTAGCGTCTACTGCCTTCCGTCCCAGTCGCACAGGTGCGGAGACAGCGTCTGCTACTGGCCATGGGTGCGTGCGCGTGCAATTTATACTGTGTGCGGGCATGACGTCACAATGGAGGGCGGGGCACCATGACCTTATATGGAGATGGGCGGTGTGCCTTATATGGGGCAGCATGACGTCATACGGAGTTGGGCGGTATGGCCTTATACGGAGTTGGGCGGTATGCCTTATAAGGGGCAGCATGACCTTATGTGGAGTTGGGCGGTATGGCTTATAAGGGGCAGCATGACCTTATATGGAGTTGGGCAGTTCCTTATATGGAGTTGGGCGGTATGGCCTTATATGGGGCTGGGTGGTATGGCCTTATATGGGGCTGGGTGGTATGGCCTTCCGTGGTGTTGGGGTGGTTGGCCCCCCATGTTGGTGGGATGTTTGGTCGCCCATTGCCTTGGGGTGTTTGGCATTTCATGGTGTTGGGAGGTGTGGTGTCGCGTGGTGTCAGGATGTAAGGCCTCATATGCTGTGAGGATGAATGGCGTTCCCATTAGGCGTTTGGCTAAATCGCCTTCTTTTGTCCTGTAATCATAGAGTCATAGCAAGGTGGAAGGGACCCACAACGATCATCAGGTCCAACTCCTGGCTCCACACAGAACCACCCATTACTCACAGAATCACAGAATCATCTAAGTTGGCAGAGACCTCCAAGATCACCGAGTCCAACCTCGGACCTAACACTAACAGTCCTCCACTAAACCATATCACTAAGCTCTGCCATGTGTCTGAGATCATTGTCCAAACGCTTCTTGAACTCTGGCAGCCTTTGTGCCATGCAACCTTTCAGCGGGAGCTAGTTCCAGAGCCAGACCACATTTCTAAGTAAGGACACATTTCCTGATATTCAGCCTGAACGTCTCCTCTTGCAGCCTCACGTTGTTGCCTCTGGATGTTTTCAAAAAAAAAAAAAACGAAACAAAAACCAAACAAACCAACCAGCCCTAAGAGCATGTTTGTGGAGCAAACCATCAGTTCAGAACAGTTTTCATTTTGGAATAGCACGGCCATGAAAAGCACGGTCGTGTTGTGTGTGGGGTTGTGTAAAGGCTCCCCAAGGGAGTTCGGGTGTACCCAAAGGCTTCTGTTGGGAGCACTTTTGGATGGGAGAAAGTGGCGCCGTCCGTGTTGTCTTGGGTCCTACTTAGGGTTCGGCTCAGTGTTCCGGTTAGGGTTACGTTTCGGGTTGTTTGGAAAGAGAGAAGGCGCAGAGTCCTGTTGCTTGTGGGGTTGCGTAAGGGGTCCCCAAGGGAGTCCAGGTGTACCCAAAGGCTTCCGTTGGGAGCACTTTTTGATGGGAGAAAGTGACGGCGTACGTGTTTTCTGGGGTCCTAATTAGGGTTAGGGTTAGGGTTACCTCAGCTACACGGGGGCCTTTTAGGGTTAGGGTTAGGCTTAGGCTTAGGGTAAGGGTTCCAGTTAGGGTTAGGGATAGCTCCGTGGGGGCATTTTAGGGTTAGGGTTAGAGTTAGAGTTTCAAAGGTGGGCTGCGGCCTTGGCCCACGCTGACAGCAATATCCCCAAACACCGCGTTTTGTCACAATAAAGCTGATAAATAATAATAAAAAGGCGCACAGAGCCCTGCCCCGCTGCCCGGGAGAGCCTGGCAGTAACGGGAGGAGTGGTGGCTGCGGTCTTGGCCTGTACTGACAGAAATAGCCCCAAAACCATGCGTTTTGTCACAAGAAAGCTAATAAATAATAATAATAAGGCGCACAGAGCTATGCCCCGCTGCCCGGGAGAGCCTGGCCGTAACAGGAGGAGCTCCCCCTCGGCGTGGTGGCTCCGGCCTCTGAAGGGTTTGGGCGCCCACTGCCCCAGGCTGTGACAAGTCCCCGTGACACGAGCTGGTGATGGGGGGCTTCCACAACCCGTGAAAGGGGCCCCGCAGGCCCTGTGGCCCTCCAGAGTGCCCCGAGGAGGTCTGAGGCTCTGCAGGGCCTCGCTGGGGGTCTCTTTTCCGTCCCCAGAATCAGAGGTTGAGGGAAGGGAGCTCTGAGTCCGCCTGTCCCAACCCCACCTCTGGCAGGGCCACCCAGAGCAGGTCCCCAGGACCGCATCCAGGTGGCTTTTGAAGGCCTCCAAGAACTCGACCGCCTCTCTGGCCAACCTGTTCCAGCGTGCGGTTAGCTGCAGGGCAAAGAAATGCTTTTCCATTTCTATAAACATTCTGGAGAAGAATCACCTAGGCCAGGTTCATCATTATCCACAGTTTATTGATTTTTGAAACCCTCGGCACCCCCATCCCGATCTTTTTCCTCGTCCTCCAAAATGGGTGACAGACAGAAAGGGTAGCGGGAATAACTGTTTCCTGCACTGGAGGTTTCTTCTTCCTCTTTTGGCCCATCACACAGCTCCTCCAGGAAGGCTTCTGCAAGGGGCTCTTCAGCCAGCGCACCGGGACAGATTTCTTTGTCCGGATCATCCCCGGCTTCGCCACTGCTGCTGCAGCTGTCGGTGGAACTCTCCTCATCGTCTGTGTCCAGAAGGAGATCCCTTAGCTCTGGAGGCACTGGCGTCAAGGTGAGGTCATCGAGAACTTCTTCCACCAGATTGGAGGGGACGAACCCTCTTCTGCCGTCCGTCCGCTCTCCTATATACCAGCCATCCTCATCCATCTCCCCAACGACATAAACAAACTGTCCTGCGGTGAGGGGAAGCTCTAGCTTCGGATGCTCGTTGGGACTATCAGCAGGGTCATAGCTGTACCGAGCCAGGAATTTCCGAATCCTTAATGGCCCTTGTCCCACTGGAACCTGCAGGATGAAGGACTCTTGCTGCGTTTCCGCTCCTTGGGTCTCATCTGCAGCGTCCTCCTCTGAAGGAAGGCAGGGCCCTGGGCTGTCCTCTGCCGACTCGGATTTGGAGGTGACTGTGTGGGTGGTACCTGTGGTAGTTGGTAACTGTGGCAGATGGGTAATGGCAGGGCTGGATTGCTCGCTTTCCAGCCGCTGCAGTTCCTCAGCGAGCAGCTGGAGTTGTTCAGTTTGGTGGTGGCACCGATCTTCCAGGTCAGCCACCTGGGCTCGTAACATTTGCGAGGCTTCCTCGTGCTGCCTCTTCCCTTCTGCCTGAGCCCTCTGCAAGCTCTCGAGCTCCTGCTCTTCCTTCTGGAGCGCTAGCTGTGCCTCCAGGTGTTCTCTCTCCAGCTGTGGCCCTCTGTCTGCAATTTCCTTGAGCGCTTGCAGCTGGCGCTCTGCCTCTTGCAGCTGGGCCTGAAGCTTGCTGACCTGTCGCAGGGCGGAGTTTTGCTCCTTTGCCACTTGCTGTAGCTGCCTCTTCAGGTCAGCACTTTCAGCTTGGACTTCCATCGCTGAGTCCACCTGCCCTCGGAGGCGAGAATTTTCTTCTTCCAGTCTCTTGTTTTCCTTGCTCAGCTGCGTGAGCTGGGCAACCAGCACCTCCTCCCTTGGGCTGGGGGCACTCTCGCAAGGTGGCGGCGCCTCGGCGGAGCTCTGGCTGGGCAGAGGCCCTGGAGTCTTGCTGGCCTGGTGGATGGTCTCCTGCAGGGATCTGCATTTCTCCTCCAGCTGCTCGGTAAGTACCACCAGTTTTTCTGTGGCTTCCTGGAGCTTCTGTACCTCCTGGCACGCTTCCTGGGTGCTTCCCTCTCTCAAGAGGCATTTCTTTGCCTCCAGGGCCTGGCGTAGCCTCTTCAGGTCGCTCAGGGCACGCTGGAGGCGGGTGTGCTGCTTCATCATCCCGGGGCACGTGCTGCCCGGCAGCACCAGGTCTTCGTCGGAAGGCTCTGGCACCTGCAAACACCAAATCAGAGAAAAGGTTGGCTTGGAAGGGAGCTCAAAGCCCACCTCGTTCCAGCCCCTGCCATGGGCACCACCCCTGCCCCCAGCCCAGGCCGCCCCCAGCCCCGTCCAGCCTGGCCTTGGGCCCCCCCCAGGGATGGGGCACCCCCAGCCTGCGTTGGGGCCTCGCCGCCCTCCCGGGGAAGGATTTCTTCCTTATACCTGACCCAAACCTGCCCTTTTCTGCTTCAAGCCGTTACTCTGATCCCCCCACTGCACTCCCTGACAAAGAGTCTCTCCCCAGCTTTCCTGTAGCCCCCTTTAGGGACTGGCAGGCCGCCCTGAGGTCTCCCCGGAGCCTTGTCTTCCCCAGGCTCAACACGCCCAGCTTCCTCAGCCTGGTTCCTCACCTGGACGTGAGCGTCCTTCACAGGGTGGCGGCTGCTGCCCTGCTCTGTGCTGCAGCTTTCCTTGGCTCCCTGCTGAGGTGTGTTCTGGGAGGACGGAGCCTGTGTTGGCTTCTTTGGCTGTGCCTTGCCCCAGGGCCCTTCTCTGTCTTCTCGGCCCGTCGTCCCCTGGCTGTCCTCTTGCTCTCCCTCGAAGCCCGCCACGATGTATTTGATGAAGAGCCTCTTCTCCAGCTCCAGCTCATGCTGGAGGTAGCGGATGCGGGCGGGCTGGTCCCCGTGCGTCTCCCAGCGCAGCTCCTTGAGGACATCCTGGAGCTTGGCGTGGGCCGCCCTGTTGCTGCTGCAGGGCCTTCGCAGCTCGTCGGCCAGCTGCCGCTGCAGCTCCCGTGCTTGGTGCAGGGCAGCGTCGCGCTCCTGCTGCAGCATCTCCTGCGCCGCCAGCAGCTCGGCCTCCTTCCACCGCAGCAGCTGCCGGGTCTCCGCTGCGCGCTGCTGCCACTGCAGCTCCTGCAGCCGCTGTATGTCGAGGGCCTGCTGCTTCTCCCACTCACACTGCAGCTGCTGGACCATCAGCTGCTGCTCCCTCTTTGCCGCCTCCTTCATCTTGGAGATCTCAGCGGCGAAGTGGCGCCGCAGCTCCTGGTTGTGGAGCCGCTCATCATCCAGTTTGGCCCGCAGTGCCTGCAGCTCCTGCCGGCGCTCCTCCTGCTGCGCAGGGTTGCCAGGGAGCTGCGCTGGGCCCCGTCGGGGCGCGGGGCGGCTGGGCCCCGTCAGTCCCCGGCCTGCAACCATGTCCCGCACCATGGCCGCGGGTACAAGAAATAAGTTTGTTGGCCTGTGACTGCTGTGGCCGTTGGCCACTGACGGTCACCTTCGCTGGGTCTGCGAGGGGCGGCAGCCCCTGACCCTGTAGCGTCTACTGCCTTCCGTCCCAGTCGCACAGGTGCGGAGACAGCGTCTGCTACTGGCCATGGGTGCGTGCGCGTGCATTTTATACTGTGTGCGGGCATGACGTCACAATGGAGGGCGGGGCACCATGACCTTATATGGAGATGGGCGGTGTGCCTTATATGGGGCAGCATGACGTCATACGGAGTTGGGCGGTATGGCCTTATATGGAGTTGGGCGGTATGCCTTATAAGGGGCAGCATGACCTTATGTGGAGTTGGGCGGTATGGCTTATAAGGGGCAGCATGACCTTATATGGAGTTGGGCAGTTCCTTATATGGAGTTGGGCGGTATGGCCTTATATGGGGCTGGGTGGTATGGCCTTATATGGGGCTGGGTGGTATGGCCTTCCGTGGTGTTGGGGTGGTTGGCCCCCCATGTTGGTGGGATGTTTGGTCGCCCATTGCCTTGGGGTGTTTGGCATTTCATGGTGTTGGGAGGTGTGGTGTCGCGTGGTGTCAGGATGTAAGGCCTCATATGCTGTGAGGATGAATGGCGTTCCCATTAGGCGTTCGGCTAAATCGCCTTCTTTTGTCCTGTAATCATAGAGTCATAGCAAGGTGGAAGGGACCCACAACGATCATCAGGTCCAACTCCTGGCTCCACACAGAACCACCCATTACTCACAGAATCACAGAATCATCTAAGTTGGCAGAGACCTCCAAGATCACCGAGTCCAACCTCGGACCTAACACTAACAGTCCTCCACTAAACCATATCACTAAGCTCTGCCATGTGTCTGAGATCATTGTCCAAACGCTTCTTGAACTCTGGCAGCCTTTGTGCCATGCAACCTTTCAGCGGGAGCTAGTTCCAGAGCCAGACCACATTTCTAAGTAAGGACACATTTCCTGATATTCAGCCTGAACGTCTCCTCTTGCAGCCTCACGTTGTTGCCTCTGGATGTTTTCAAAAAAAAAAAAAACGAAACAAAAACCAAACAAACCAACCAGCCCTAAGAGCATGTTTGTGGAGCAAACCATCAGTTCAGAACAGTTTTCATTTTGGAATAGCACGGCCATGAAAAGCACGGTCGTGTTGTGTGTGGGGTTGTGTAAAGGCTCCCCAAGGGAGTTCGGGTGTACCCAAAGGCTTCTGTTGGGAGCACTTTTGGATGGGAGAAAGTGGCGCCGTCCGTGTTGTCTTGGGTCCTACTTAGGGTTCGGCTCAGTGTTCCGGTTAGGGTTACGTTTCGGGTTGTTTGGAAAGAGAGAAGGCGCAGAGTCCTGTTGCTTGTGGGGTTGCGTAAGGGGTCCCCAAGGGAGTCCAGGTGTACCCAAAGGCTTCCGTTGGGAGCACTTTTTGATGGGAGAAAGTGACGGCGTACGTGTTTTCTGGGGTCCTAATTAGGGTTAGGGTTAGGGTTACCTCAGCTACACGGGGGCCTTTTAGGGTTAGGGTTAGGCTTAGGCTTAGGGTAAGGGTTCCAGTTAGGGTTAGGGATAGCTCCGTGGGGGCATTTTAGGGTTAGGGTTAGAGTTAGAGTTTCAAAGGTGGGCTGCGGCCTTGGCCCACGCTGACAGCAATATCCCCAAACACCGCGTTTTGTCACAATAAAGCTGATAAATAATAATAAAAAGGCGCACAGAGCCCTGCCCCGCTGCCCGGGAGAGCCTGGCAGTAACGGGAGGAGTGGTGGCTGCGGTCTTGGCCTGTACTGACAGAAATAGCCCCAAAACCATGCGTTTTGTCACAAGAAAGCTAATAAATAATAATAATAAGGCGCACAGAGCTCTGCCCCGCTGCCCGGGAGAGCCTGGCCGTAACAGGAGGAGCTCCCCCTCGGCGTGGTGGCTCCGGCCTCTGAAGGGTTTGGGCGCCCACTGCCCCGGGCTGTGACAAGTCCCCGTGACACGAGCTGGTGATGGGGGGCTTCCACAACCCGTGAAAGGGGCCCCGCAGGCCCTGTGGCCCTCCAGAGTGCCCCGAGGAGGTCTGAGGCTCTGCAGGGCCTCGCTGGGGGTCTCTTTTCCGTCCCCAGAATCAGAGGTTGAGGGAAGGGAGCTCTGAGTCCGCCTGTCCCAACCCCACCTCTGGCAGGGCCACCCAGAGCAGGTCCCCAGGACCGCATCCAGGTGGCTTTTGAAGGCCTCCAAGAACTCGACCGCCTCTCTGGCCAACCTGTTCCAGCGTGCGGTTAGCTGCAGGGCAAAGAAATGCTTTTCCATTTCTATAAACATTCTGGAGAAGAATCACCTAGGCCAGGTTCATCATTATCCACAGTTTATTGATTTTTGAAACCCTCGGCACCCCCATCCCGATCTTTTTCCTCGTCCTCCAAAATGGGTGACAGACAGAAAGGGTAGCGGGAATAACTGTTTCCTGCACTGGAGGTTTCTTCTTCCTCTTTTGGCCCATCACACAGCTCCTCCAGGAAGGCTTCTGCAAGGGGCTCTTCAGCCAGCGCACCGGGACAGATTTCTTTGTCCGGATCATCCCCGGCTTCGCCACTGCTGCTGCAGCTGTCGGTGGAACTCTCCTCATCGTCTGTGTCCAGAAGGAGATCCGTTAGCTCTGGAGGCACTGGCGTCAAGGTGAGGTCATCGAGAACTTCTTCCACCAGATTGGAGGGGACGAACCCTCTTCTGCCGTCCGTCCGCTCTCCTATATACCAGCCATCCTCATCCATCTCCCCAACGACATAAACAAACTGTCCTGCGGTGAGGGGAAGCTCTAGCTTCGGATGCTCGTTGGGACTATCAGCAGGGTCATAGCTGTACCGAGCCAGGAATTTCCGAATCCTTAATGGTCCTTGTCCCACTGGAACCTGCAGGATGAAGGACTCTTGCTGCGTTTCCGCTCCTTGGGTCTCATCTGCAGCGTCCTCCTCTGAAGGAAGGCAGGGCCCTGGGCTGTCCTCTGCCGACTCGGATTTGGAGGTGACTGTGTGGGTGGTACCTGTGGTAGTTGGTAACTGTGGCAGATGGGTAATGGCAGGGCTGGATTGCTCGCTTTCCAGCCGCTGCAGTTCCTCAGCGAGCAGCTGGAGTTGTTCAGTTTGGTGGTGGCACCGATCTTCCAGGTCAGCCACCTGGGCTCGTAACATTTGCGAGGCTTCCTCGTGCTGCCTCTTCCCTTCTGCCTGAGCCCTCTGCAAGCTCTCGAGCTCCTGCTCTTCCTTCTGGAGCGCTAGCTGTGCCTCCAGGTGTTCTCTCTCCAGCTGTGGCCCTCTGTCTGCAATTTCCTTGAGCGCTTGCAGCTGGCGCTCTGCCTCTTGCAGCTGGGCCTGAAGCTTGCTGACCTGTCGCAGGGCGGAGTTTTGCTCCTTTGCCACTTGCTGTAGCTGCCTCTTCAGGTCAGCACTTTCAGCTTGGACTTCCATCGCTGAGTCCACCTGCCCTCGGAGGCGAGAATTTTCTTCTTCCAGTCTCTTGTTTTCCTTGCTCAGCTGCGTGAGCTGGGCAACCAGCACCTCCTCCCTTGGGCTGGGGGCACTCTCGCAAGGTGGCGGCGCCTCGGCGGAGCTCTGGCTGGGCAGAGGCCCTGGAGTCTTGCTGGCCTGGTGGATGGTCTCCTGCAGGGATCTGCATTTCTCCTCCAGCTGCTCGGTAAGTACCACCAGTTTTTCTGTGGCTTCCTGGAGCTTCTGTACCTCCTGGCACGCTTCCTGGGTGCTTCCCTCTCTCAAGAGGCATTTCTTTGCCTCCAGGGCCTGGCGTAGCCTCTTCAGGTCGCTCAGGGCACGCTGGAGGCGGGTGTGCTGCTTCATCATCCCGGGGCACGTGCTGCCCGGCAGCACCAGGTCTTCGTCGGAAGGCTCTGGCACCTGCAAACACCAAATCAGAGAAAAGGTTGGCTTGGAAGGGAGCTCAAAGCCCACCTCGTTCCAGCCCCTGCCATGGGCACCACCCCTGCCCCCAGCCCAGGCCGCCCCCAGCCCCGTCCAGCCTGGCCTTGGGCCCCCCCCAGGGATGGGGCACCCCCAGCCTGCGTTGGGGCCTCGCCGCCCTCCCGGGGAAGGATTTCTTCCTTATACCTGACCCAAACCTGCCCTTTTCTGCTTCAAGCCGTTACTCTGATCCCCCCACTGCACTCCCTGACAAAGAGTCTCTCCCCAGCTTTCCTGTAGCCCCCTTTAGGGACTGGCAGGCCGCCCTGAGGTCTCCCCGGAGCCTTGTCTTCCCCAGGCTCAACACGCCCAGCTTCCTCAGCCTGGTTCCTCACCTGGACGTGAGCGTCCTTCACAGGGTGGCGGCTGCTGCCCTGCTCTGTGCTGCAGCTTTCCTTGGCTCCCTGCTGAGGTGTGTTCTGGGAGGACGGAGCCTGTGTTGGCTTCTTTGGCTGTGCCTTGCCCCAGGGCCCTTCTCTGTCTTCTCGGCCCGTCGTCCCCTGGCTGTCCTCTTGCTCTCCCTCGAAGCCCGCCACGATGTATTTGATGAAGAGCCTCTTCTCCAGCTCCAGCTCATGCTGGAGGTAGCGGATGCGGGCGGGCTGGTCCCCGTGCGTCTCCCAGCGCAGCTCCTTGAGGACATCCTGGAGCTTGGCGTGGGCCGCCCTGTTGCTGCTGCAGGGCCTTCGCAGCTCGTCGGCCAGCTGCCGCTGCAGCTCCCGTGCTTGGTGCAGGGCAGCGTCGCGCTCCTGCTGCAGCATCTCCTGCGCCGCCAGCAGCTCGGCCTCCTTCCACCGCAGCAGCTGCCGGGTCTCCGCTGCGCGCTGCTGCCACTGCAGCTCCTGCAGCCGCTGTATGTCGAGGGCCTGCTGCTTCTCCCACTCACACTGCAGCTGCTGGACCATCAGCTGCTGCTCCCTCTTTGCCGCCTCCTTCATCTTGGAGATCTCAGCGGCGAAGTGGCGCCGCAGCTCCTGGTTGTGGAGCCGCTCATCATCCAGTTTGGCCCGCAGTGCCTGCAGCTCCTGCCGGCGCTCCTCCTGCTGCGCAGGGTTGCCAGGGAGCTGCGCTGGGCCCCGTCGGGGCGCGGGGCGGCTGGGCCCCGTCAGTCCCCGGCCTGCAACCATGTCCCGCACCATGGCCGCGGGTACAAGAAATAAGTTTGTTGGCCTGTGACTGCTGTGGCCGTTGGCCACTGACGGTCACCTTCGCTGGGTCTGCGAGGGGCGGCAGCCCCTGACCCTGTAGCGTCTACTGCCTTCCGTCCCAGTCGCACAGGTGCGGAGACAGCGTCTGCTACTGGCCATGGGTGCGTGCGCGTGCATTTTATACTGTGTGCGGGCATGACGTCACAATGGAGGGCGGGGCACCATGACCTTATATGGAGATGGGCGGTGTGCCTTATATGGGGCAGCATGACGTCATACGGAGTTGGGCGGTATGGCCTTATATGGAGTTGGGCGGTATGCCTTATAAGGGGCAGCATGACCTTATGTGGAGTTGGGCGGTATGGCTTATAAGGGGCAGCATGACCTTATATGGAGTTGGGCAGTTCCTTATATGGAGTTGGGCGGTATGGCCTTATATGGGGCTGGGTGGTATGGCCTTATATGGGGCTGGGTGGTATGGCCTTCCGTGGTGTTGGGGTGGTTGGCCCCCCATGTTGGTGGGATGTTTGGTCGCCCATTGCCTTGGGGTGTTTGGCATTTCATGGTGTTGGGAGGTGTGGTGTCGCGTGGTGTCAGGATGTAAGGCCTCATATGCTGTGAGGATGAATGGCGTTCCCATTAGGCGTTCGGCTAAATCGCCTTCTTTTGTCCTGTAATCATAGAGTCATAGCAAGGTGGAAGGGACCCACAACGATCATCAGGTCCAACTCCTGGCTCCACACAGAACCACCCATTACTCACAGAATCACAGAATCATCTAAGTTGGCAGAGACCTCCAAGATCACCGAGTCCAACCTCGGACCTAACACTAACAGTCCTCCACTAAACCATATCACTAAGCTCTGCCATGTGTCTGAGATCATTGTCCAAACGCTTCTTGAACTCTGGCAGCCTTTGTGCCATGCAACCTTTCAGCAGGAGCTAGTTCCAGAGCCAGACCACATTTCTAAGTAAGGACACATTTCCTGATATTCAGCATGAACGTCTCCTCTTGCAGCCTCACGTTGTTGCCTCTGGATGTTTTCAAAAAAAAAAAAAACGAAACAAAAACCAAACAAACCAACCAGCCCTAAGAGCATGTTTGTGGAGCAAACCATCAGTTCAGAACAGTTTTCATTTTGGAATAGCACGGCCATGAAAAGCACGGTCGTGTTGTGTGTGGGGTTGTGTAAAGGCTCCCCAAGGGAGTTCGGGTGTACCCAAAGGCTTCTGTTGGGAGCACTTTTGGATGGGAGAAAGTGGCGCCGTCCGTGTTGTCTTGGGTCCTACTTAGGGTTCGGCTCAGTGTTCCGGTTAGGGTTACGTTTCGGGTTGTTTGGAAAGAGAGAAGGCGCAGAGTCCTGTTGCTTGTGGGGTTGCGTAAGGGGTCCCCAAGGGAGTCCAGGTGTACCCAAAGGCTTCCGTTGGGAGCACTTTTTGATGGGAGAAAGTGACGGCGTACGTGTTTTCTGGGGTCCTAATTAGGGTTAGGGTTAGGGTTACCTCAGCTACACGGGGGCCTTTTAGGGTTAGGGTTAGGCTTAGGCTTAGGGTAAGGGTTCCAGTTAGGGTTAGGGATAGCTCCGTGGGGGCATTTTAGGGTTAGGGTTAGAGTTAGAGTTTCAAAGGTGGGCTGCGGCCTTGGCCCACGCTGACAGCAATATCCCCAAACACCGCGTTTTGTCACAATAAAGCTGATAAATAATAATAAAAAGGCGCACAGAGCCCTGCCCCGCTGCCCGGGAGAGCCTGGCAGTAACGGGAGGAGTGGTGGCTGCGGTCTTGGCCTGTACTGACAGAAATAGCCCCAAAACCATGCGTTTTGTCACAAGAAAGCTAATAAATAATAATAATAAGGCGCACAGAGCTCTGCCCCGCTGCCCGGGAGAGCCTGGCAGTAACAGGAGGAGCTCCCCCTCGGCGTGGTGGCTCCAGCCTCTGAAGGGTTTGGGCGCCCACTGCCCCGGGCTGTGACAAGTCCCCGTGACACGAGCTGGTGATGGGGAGCTTCCACAACCCGTGAAAGGGGCCCCGCAGGCCCTGTGGCCCTCCAGAGTGCCCCGAGGAGGTCTGAGGCTCTGCAGGGCCTCGCTGGGGGTCTCTTTTCCGTCCCCAGAATCAGAGGTTGAGGGAAGGGAGCTCTGAGTCCGCCTGTCCCAACCCCACCTCTGGCAGGGCCACCCAGAGCAGGTCCCCAGGACCGCATCCAGGTGGCTTTTGAAGGCCTCCAAGAACTCGACCGCCTCTCTGGCCAACCTGTTCCAGCGTGCAGTTAGCTGCAGGGCAAAGAAATGCTTTTCCATTTCTATAAACATTCTGGAGAAGAATCACCTAGGCCAGGTTCATCATTATCCACAGTTTATTGATTTTTGAAACCCTCGGCACCCCCATCCCGATCTTTTTCCTCGTCCTCCAAAATGGGTGACAGACAGAAAGGGTAGCGGGAATAACTGTTTCCTGCACTGGAGGTTTCTTCTTCCTCTTTTGGCCCATCACACAGCTCCTCCAGGAAGGCTTCTGCAAGGGGCTCTTCAGCCAGCGCACCGGGACAGATTTCTTTGTCCGGATCATCCCCGGCTTCGCCACTGCTGCTGCAGCTGTCGGTGGAACTCTCCTCATCGTCTGTGTCCAGAAGGAGATCCCTTAGCTCTGGAGGCACTGGCGTCAAGGTGAGGTCATCGAGAACTTCTTCCACCAGATTGGAGGGGACGAACCCTCTTCTGCCGTCCGTCCGCTCTCCTATATACCAGCCATCCTCATCCATCTCCCCAACGACATAAACAAACTGTCCTGCGGTGAGGGGAAGCTCTAGCTTCGGATGCTCGTTGGGACTATCAGCAGGGTCATAGCTGTACCGAGCCAGGAATTTCCGAATCCTTAATGGTCCTTGTCCCACTGGAACCTGCAGGATGAAGGACTCTTGCTGCGTTTCCGCTCCTTGGGTCTCATCTGCAGCGTCCTCCTCTGAAGGAAGGCAGGGCCCTGGGCTGTCCTCTGCCGACTCGGATTTGGAGGTGACTGTGTGGGTGGTACCTGTGGTAGTTGGTAACTGTGGCAGATGGGTAATGGCAGGGCTGGATTGCTCGCTTTCCAGCCGCTGCAGTTCCTCAGCGAGCAGCTGGAGTTGTTCAGTTTGGTGGTGGCACCGATCTTCCAGGTCAGCCACCTGGGCTCGTAACATTTGCGAGGCTTCCTCGTGCTGCCTCTTCCCTTCTGCCTGAGCCCTCTGCAAGCTCTCGAGCTCCTGCTCTTCCTTCTGGAGCGCTAGCTGTGCCTCCAGGTGTTCTCTCTCCAGCTGTGGCCCTCTGTCTGCAATTTCCTTGAGTGCTTGCAGCTGGCGCTCTGCCTCTTGCAGCTGGGCCTGAAGCTTGCTGACCTGTCGCAGGGCGGAGTTTTGCTCCTTTGCCACTTGCTGTAGCTGCCTCTTCAGGTCAGCACTTTCAGCTTGGACTTCCATCGCTGAGTCCACCTGCCCTCGGAGGCGAGAATTTTCTTCTTCCAGTCTCTTGTTTCCCTTGCTCAGCTGCGTGAGCTGGGCAACCAGCACCTCCTCCCTTGGGCTGGGGGCACTCTCGCAAGGTGGCGGCGCCTCGGCGGAGCTCTGGCTGGGCAGAGGCCCTGGAGTCTTGCTGGCCTGGTGGATGGTCTCCTGCAGGGATCTGCATTTCTCCTCCAGCTGCTCGGTAAGTACCACCAGTTTTTCTGTGGCTTCCTGGAGCTTCTGTACCTCCTGGCACGCTTCCTGGGTGCTTCCCTCTCTCAAGAGGCATTTCTTTGCCTCCAGGGCCTGGCGTAGCCTCTTCAGGTCGCTCAGGGCACGCTGGAGGCGGGTGTGCTGCTTCATCATCCCGGGGCACGTGCTGCCCGGCAGCACTAGGTCTTCGTCGGAAGGCTCTGGCACCTGCAAACACCAAATCAGAGAAAAGGTTGGCTTGGAAGGGAGCTCAAAGCCCACCTCGTTCCAGCCCCTGCCATGGGCACCACCCCTGCCCCCAGCCCAGGCCGCCCCCAGCCCCGTCCAGCCTGGCCTTGGGCCCCCCCCAGGGATGGGGCACCCCCAGCCTGCGTTGGGGCCTCGCCGCCCTCCCGGGGAAGGATTTCTTCCTTATACCTGACCCAAACCTGCCCTTTTCTGCTTCAAGCCGTTACTCTGATCCCCCCACTGCACTCCCTGACAAAGAGTCTCTCCCCAGCTTTCCTGTAGCCCCCTTTAGGGACTGGCAGGCCGCCCTGAGGTCTCCCCGGAGCCTTGTCTTCCCCAGGCTCAACACGCCCAGCTTCCTCAGCCTGGTTCCTCACCTGGACGTGAGCGTCCTTCACAGGGTGGCGGCTGCTGCCCTGCTCTGTGCTGCAGCTTTCCTTGGCTCCCTGCTGAGGTGTGTTCTGGGAGGACGGAGCCTGTGTTGGCTTCTTTGGCTGTGCCTTGCCCCAGGGCCCTTCTCTGTCTTCTCGGCCCGTCGTCCCCTGGCTGTCCTCTTGCTCTCCCTCGAAGCCCGCCACGATGTATTTGATGAAGAGCCTCTTCTCCAGCTCCAGCTCATGCTGGAGGTAGCGGATGCGGGCGGGCTGGTCCCCGTGCGTCTCCCAGCGCAGCTCCTTGAGGACATCCTGGAGCTTGGCGTGGGCCGCCCTGTTGCTGCTGCAGGGCCTTCGCAGCTCGTCGGCCAGCTGCCGCTGCAGCTCCCGTGCTTGGTGCAGGGCAGCGTCGCGCTCCTGCTGCAGCATCTCCTGCGCCGCCAGCAGCTCGGCCTCCTTCCACCGCAGCAGCTGCCGGGTCTCCGCTGCGCGCTGCTGCCACTGCAGCTCCTGCAGCCGCTGTATGTCGAGGGCCTGCTGCTTCTCCCACTCACACTGCAGCTGCTGGACCATCAGCTGCTGCTCCCTCTTTGCCGCCTCCTTCATCTTGGAGATCTCAGCGGCGAAGTGGCGCCGCAGCTCCTGGTTGTGGAGCCGCTCGCCATCCAGTTTGGCCCGCAGTGCCTGCAGCTCCTGCCGGCGCTCCTCCTGCTGCGCAGGGTTGCCAGGGAGCTGCGCTGGGCCCCGTCGGGGCGCGGGGCGGCTGGGCCCCGTCAGTCCCCGGCCTGCAACCATGTCCCGCACCATGGCCGCGGGTACAAGAAATAAGTGTGTTGGCCTGTGACTGCTGTGGCCGTTGGCCACTGACGGTCACCTTCGCTGGGTCTGCGAGGGGCGGCAGCCCCTGACCCTGTAGCGTCTACTGCCTTCCGTCCCAGTCGCACAGGTGCGGAGACAGCGTCTGCTACTGGCCATGGGTGCGTGCGCGTGCAATTTATACTGTGTGCGGGCATGACGTCACAATGGAGGGCGGGGCACCATGACCTTATATGGAGATGGGCGGTGTGCCTTATATGGGGCAGCATGACGTCATATGGAGTTGGGCGGTATGGCCTTATATGGAGTTGGGCGGTATGCCTTATAAGGGGCAGCATGACCTTATGTGGAGTTGGGCGGTATGGCTTATAAGGGGCAGCATGACCTTATATGGAGTTGGGCAGTTCCTTATATGGAGTTGGGCGGTATGGCCTTATATGGGGCTGGGTGGTATGGCCTTATATGGGGCTGGGTGGTATGGCCTTCCGTGGTGTTGGGGTGGTTGGCCCCCCATGTTGGTGGGATGTTTGGTCGCCCATTGCCTTGGGGTGTTTGGCATTTCATGGTGTTGGGAGGTGTGGTGTCGCGTGGTGTCAGGATGTAAGGCCTCATATGCTGTGAGGATGAATGGCGTTCCCATTAGGCGTTCGGCTAAATCGCCTTCTTTTGTCCTGTAATCATAGAGTCATAGCAAGGTGGAAGGGACCCACAACGATCATCAGGTCCAACTCCTGGCTCCACACAGAACCACCCATTACTCACAGAATCACAGAATCATCTAAGTTGGCAGAGACCTCCAAGATCACCGAGTCCAACCTCGGACCTAACACTAACAGTCCTCCACTAAACCATATCACTAAGCTCTGCCATGTGTCTGAGATCATTGTCCAAACGCTTCTTGAACTCTGGCAGCCTTTGTGCCATGCAACCTTTCAGCGGGAGCTAGTTCCAGAGCCAGACCACATTTCTAAGTAAGGACACATTTCCTGATATTCAGCCTGAACGTCTCCTCTTGCAGCCTCACGTTGTTGCCTCTGGATGTTTTCAAAAAAAAAAAAAAACGAAACAAAAACCAAACAAACCAACCAGCCCTAAGAGCATGTTTGTGGAGCAAACCATCAGTTCAGAACAGTTTTCATTTTGAAACAGCACGGCCATGAAAAGCACGGTCGTGTTGTGTGTGGGGTTGTGTAAAGGCTCCCCAAGGGAGTTCGGGTGTACCCAAAGGCTTCTGTTGGGAGCACTTTTGGATGGGAGAAAGTGGCGCCGTCCGTGTTGTCTTGGGTCCTACTTAGGGTTCGGCTCAGTGTTCCGGTTAGGGTTACGTTTCGGGTTGTTTGGAAAGAGAGAAGGCGCAGAGTCCGGTTGCGTAAGGGGTCCCCAAGGGAGTCCAGGTGTACCCAAAGGCTTCCGTTGGGAGCACTTTTTGATGGGAGAAAGTGACGGCGTACGTGTTTTCTGGGGTCCTAATTAGGGTTAGGGTTAGGGTTACCTCAGCTACACGGGGGCCTTTTAGGGTTAGGGTTAGGCTTAGGCTTAGGGTAAGGGTTCCAGTTAGGGTTAGGGATAGCTCCGTGGGGGCATTTTAGGGTTAGGGTTAGAGTTAGAGTTTCAAAGGTGGGCTGCGGCCTTGGCCCACGCTGACAGCAATATCCCCAAACACCGCGTTTTGTCACAATAAAGCTAATAAATAATAATAAAAAGGCGCACAGAGCCCTGCCCCGCTGCCCGGGAGAGCCTGGCAGTAACGGGAGGAGTGGTGGCTGCGGTCTTGGCCTGTACTGACAGAAATAGCCCCAAAACCATGCGTTTTGTCACAAGAAAGCTAATAAATAATAATAATAAGGCGCACAGAGCTCTGCCCCGCTGCCCGGGAGAGCCTGGCAGTAACAGGAGGAGCTCCCCCTCGGCGTGGTGGCTCCGGCCTCTGAAGGGTTTGGGCGCCCACTGCCCCGGGCTGTGACAAGTCCCCGTGACACGAGCTGGTGATGGGGAGCTTCCACAACCCGTGAAAGGGGCCCCGCAGGCCCTGTGGCCCTCCAGAGTGCCCCGAGGAGGTCTGAGGCTCTGCAGGGCCTCGCTGGGGGTCTCTTTTCCGTCCCCAGAATCAGAGGTTGAGGGAAGGGAGCTCTGAGTCCGCCTGTCCCAACCCCACCTCTGGCAGGGCCACCCAGAGCAGGTCCCCAGGACCGCATCCAGGTGGCTTTTGAAGGCCTCCAAGAACTCGACCGCCTCTCTGGCCAACCTGTTCCAGCGTGCGGTTAGCTGCAGGGCAAAGAAATGCTTTTCCATTTCTATAAACATTCTGGAGAAGAATCACCTAGGCCAGGTTCATCATTATCCACAGTTTATTGATTTTTGAAACCCTCGGCACCCCCATCCCGATCTTTTTCCTCGTCCTCCAAAATGGGTGACAGACAGAAAGGGTAGCGGGAATAACTGTTTCCTGCACTGGAGGTTTCTTCTTCCTCTTTTGGCCCATCACACAGCTCCTCCAGGAAGGCTTCTGCAAGGGGCTCTTCAGCCAGCGCACCGGGACAGATTTCTTTGTCCGGATCATCCCCGGCTTCGCCACTGCTGCTGCAGCTGTCGGTGGAACTCTCCTCATCGTCTGTGTCCAGAAGGAGATCCCTTAGCTCTGGAGGCACTGGCGTCAAGGTGAGGTCATCGAGAACTTCTTCCACCAGATTGGAGGGGACGAACCCTCTTCTGCCGTCCGTCCGCTCTCCTATATACCAGCCATCCTCATCCATCTCCCCAACGACATAAACAAACTGTCCTGCGGTGAGGGGAAGCTCTAGCTTCGGATGCTCGTTGGGACTATCAGCAGGGTCATAGCTGTACCGAGCCAGGAATTTCCGAATCCTTAATGGTCCTTGTCCCACTGGAACCTGCAGGATGAAGGACTCTTGCTGCGTTTCCGCTCCTTGGGTCTCATCTGCAGCGTCCTCCTCTGAAGGAAGGCAGGGCCCTGGGCTGTCCTCTGCCGACTCGGATTTGGAGGTGACTGTGTGGGTGGTACCTGTGGTAGTTGGTAACTGTGGCAGATGGGTAATGGCAGGGCTGGATTGCTCGCTTTCCAGCCGCTGCAGTTCCTCAGCGAGCAGCTGGAGTTGTTCAGTTTGGTGGTGGCACCGGTCTTCCAGGTCAGCCACCTGGGCTCGTAACATTTGCGAGGCTTCCTCGTGCTGCCTCTTCCCTTCTGCCTGAGCCCTCTGCAAGCTCTCGAGCTCCTGCTCTTCCTTCTGGAGCGCTAGCTGTGCCTCCAGATGTTCTCTCTCCAGCTGTGGCCCTCTGTCTGCAATTTCCTTGAGCGCTTGCAGCTGGCGCTCTGCCTCTTGCAGCTGGGCCTGAAGCTTGCTGACCTGTCGCAGGGCGGAGTTTTGCTCCTTTGCCACTTGCTGTAGCTGCCTCTTCAGGTCAGCACTTTCAGCTTGGACTTCCATCGCTGAGTCCACCTGCCCTCGGAGGCGAGAATTTTCTTCTTCCAGTCTCTTGTTTTCCTTGCTCAGCTGCGTGAGCTGGGCAACCAGCACCTCCTCCCTTGGGCTGGGGGCACTCTCGCAAGGTGGCGGCGCCTCGGCGGAGCTCTGGCTGGGCAGAGGCCCTGGAGTCTTGCTGGCCTGGTGAATGGTCTCCTGCAGGGATCTGCATTTCTCCTCCAGCTGCTCGGTAAGTACCACCAGTTTTTCTGTGGCTTCCTGGAGCTTCTGTACCTCCTGGCACGCTTCCTGGGTGCTTCCCTCTCTCAAGAGGCATTTCTTTGCCTCCAGGGCCTGGCGTAGCCTCTTCAGGTCGCTCAGGGCACGCTGGAGGCGGGTGTGCTGCTTCATCATCCCGGGGCACGTGCTGCCCGGCAGCACCAGGTCTTCGTCGGAAGGCTCTGGCACCTGCAAACACCAAATCAGAGAAAAGGTTGGCTTGGAAGGGAGCTCAAAGCCCACCTCGTTCCAGCCCCTGCCATGGGCACCACCCCTGCCCCCAGCCCAGGCCGCCCCCAGCCCCGTCCAGCCTGGCCTTGGGCCCCCCCAGGGATGGGGCACCCCCAGCCTGCGTTGGGGCCTCGCCGCCCTCCCGGGGAAGGATTTCTTCCTTATACCTGACCCAAACCTGCCCTTTTCTGCTTCAAGCCGTTACTCTGATCCCCCCACTGCACTCCCTGACAAAGAGTCTCTCCCCAGCTTTCCTGTAGCCCCCTTTAGGGACTGGCAGGCCGCCCTGAGGTCTCCCCGGAGCCTTGTCTTCCCCAGGCTCAACACGCCCAGCTTCCTCAGCCTGTTTCCTCACCTGGACGTGAGCGTCCTTCACAGGGTGGCGGCTGCTGCCCTGCTCTGTGCTGCAGCTTTCCTTGGCTCCCTGCTGAGGTGTGTTCTGGGAGGACGGAGCCTGTGTTGGCTTCTTTGGCTGTGCCTTGCCCCAGGGCCCTTCTCTGTCTTCTCGGCCCGTCGTCCCCTGGCTGTCCTCTTGCTCTCCCTCGAAGCCCGCCACGATGTATTTGATGAAGAGCCTCTTCTCCAGCTCCAGCTCATGCTGGAGGTAGCGGATGCGGGCGGGCTGGTCCCCGTGCGTCTCCCAGCGCAGCTCCTTGAGGACATCCTGGAGCTTGGCGTGGGCCGCCCTGTTGCTGCTGCAGGGCCTTCGCAGCTCGTCGGCCAGCTGCCGCTGCAGCTCCCGTGCTTGGTGCAGGGCAGCGTCGCGCTCCTGCTGCAGCATCTCCTGCGCCGCCAGCAGCTCGGCCTCCTTCCACCGCAGCAGCTGCCGGGTCTCCGCTGCGCGCTGCTGCCACTGCAGCTCCTGCAGCCGCTGTATGTCGAGGGCCTGCTGCTTCTCCCACTCACACTGCAGCTGCTGGACCATCAGCTGCTGCTCCCTCTTTGCCGCCTCCTTCATCTTGGAGATCTCAGCGGCGAAGTGGCGCCGCAGCTCCTGGTTGTGGAGCCGCTCGCCATCCAGTTTGGCCCGCAGTGCCTGCAGCTCCTGCCGGCGCTCCTCCTGCTGCGCAGGGTTGCCAGGGAGCTGCGCTGGGCCCCGTCGGGGCGCGGGGCGGCTGGGCCCCGTCAGTCCCCGGCCTGCAACGTCCCGCACCATGGCCGCGGGTACAAGAAATAAGTTTGTTGGCCTGTGACTGCTGTGGCCGTTGGCCACTGACGGTCACCTTCGCTGGGTCTGCGAGGGGCGGCAGCCCCTGACCCTGTAGCGTCTACTGCCTTCCGTCCCAGTCGCACAGGTGCGGAGACAGCGTCTGCTACTGGCCATGGGTGCGTGCGCGTGCAATTTATACTGTGTGCGGGCATGACGTCACAATGGAGGGCGGGGCACCATGACCTTATATGGAGATGGGCGGTGTGCCTTATATGGGGCAGCATGACGTCATATGGAGTTGGGCGGTATGGCCTTATATGGAGTTGGGCGGTATGCCTTATAAGGGGCAGCATGACCTTATGTGGAGTTGGGCGGTATGGCTTATAAGGGGCAGCATGACCTTATATGGAGTTGGGCAGTTCCTTATATGGAGTTGGGCGGTATGGCCTTATATGGGGCTGGGTGGTATGGCCTTATATGGGGCTGGGTGGTATGGCCTTCCGTGGTGTTGGGGTGGTTGGCCCCCCATGTTGGTGGGATGTTTGGTCGCCCATTGCCTTGGGGTGTTTGGCATTTCATGGTGTTGGGAGGTGTGGTGTCGCGTGGTGTCAGGATGTAAGGCCTCATATGCTGTGAGGATGAATGGCGTTCCCATTAGGCGTTCGGCTAAATCGCCTTCTTTTGTCCTGTAATCATAGAGTCATAGCAAGGTGGAAGGGACCCACAACGATCATCAGGTCCAACTCCTGGCTCCACACAGAACCACCCATTACTCACAGAATCACAGAATCATCTAAGTTGGCAGAGACCTCCAAGATCACCGAGTCCAACCTCGGACCTAACACTAACAGTCCTCCACTAAACCATATCACTAAGCTCTGCCATGTGTCTGAGATCATTGTCCAAACGCTTCTTGAACTCTGGCAGCCTTTGTGCCATGCAACCTTTCAGCGGGAGCTAGTTCCAGAGCCAGACCACATTTCTAAGTAAGGACACATTTCCTGATATTCAGCCTGAACGTCTCCTCTTGCAGCCTCACGTTGTTGCCTCTGGATGTTTTCAAAAAAAAAAAAAAACGAAACAAAAACCAAACAAACCAACCAGCCCTAAGAGCATGTTTGTGGAGCAAACCATCAGTTCAGAACAGTTTTCATTTTGGAATAGCACGGCCATGAAAAGCACGGTCGTGTTGTGTGTGGGGTTGTGTAAAGGCTCCCCAAGGGAGTTCGGGTGTACCCAAAGGCTTCTGTTGGGAGCACTTTTGGATGGGAGAAAGTGGCGCCGTCCGTGTTGTCTTGGGTCCTACTTAGGGTTCGGCTCAGTGTTCCGGTTAGGGTTACGTTTCGGGTTGTTTGGAAAGAGAGAAGGCGCAGAGTCCGGTTGCGTAAGGGGTCCCCAAGGGAGTCCAGGTGTACCCAAAGGCTTCCGTTGGGAGCACTTTTTGATGGGAGAAAGTGACGGCGTACGTGTTTTCTGGGGTCCTAATTAGGGTTAGGGTTAGGGTTACCTCAGCTACACGGGGGCCTTTTAGGGTTAGGGTTAGGGTTAGGCTTAGGGTAAGGGTTCCAGTTAGGGTTAGGGATAGCTCCGTGGGGGCATTTTAGGGTTAGGGTTAGAGTTAGAGTTTCAAAGGTGGGCTGCGGCCTTGGCCCACGCTGACAGCAATATCCCCAAACACCGCGTTTTGTCACAATAAAGCTAATAAATAATAATAAAAAGGCGCACAGAGCCCTGCCCCGCTGCCCGGGAGAGCCTGGCAGTAACGGGAGGAGTGGTGGCTGCGGTCTTGGCCTGTACTGACAGAAATAGCCCCAAAACCATGCGTTTTGTCACAAGAAAGCTAATAAATAATAATAATAAGGCGCACAGAGCTCTGCCCCGCTGCCCGGGAGAGCCTGGCAGTAACAGGAGGAGCTCCCCCTCGGCGTGGTGGCTCCGGCCTCTGAAGGGTTTGGGCGCCCACTGCCCCGGGCTGTGACAAGTCCCCGTGACACGAGCTGGTGATGGGGAGCTTCCACAACCCGTGAAAGGGGCCCCGCAGGCCCTGTGGCCCTCCAGAGTGCCCCGAGGAGGTCTGAGGCTCTGCAGGGCCTCGCTGGGGGTCTCTTTTCCGTCCCCAGAATCAGAGGTTGAGGGAAGGGAGCTCTGAGTCCGCCTGTCCCAACCCCACCTCTGGCAGGGCCACCCAGAGCAGGTCCCCAGGACCGCATCCAGGTGGCTTTTGAAGGCCTCCAAGAACTCGACCGCCTCTCTGGCCAACCTGTTCCAGCGTGCAGTTAGCTGCAGGGCAAAGAAATGCTTTTCCATTTCTATAAACATTCTGGAGAAGAATCACCTAGGCCAGGTTCATCATTATCCACAGTTTATTGATTTTTGAAACCCTCGGCACCCCCATCCCGATCTTTTTCCTCGTCCTCCAAAATGGGTGACAGACAGAAAGGGTAGCGGGAATAACTGTTTCCTGCACTGGAGGTTTCTTCTTCCTCTTTTGGCCCATCACACAGCTCCTCCAGGAAGGCTTCTGCAAGGGGCTCTTCAGCCAGCGCACCGGGACAGATTTCTTTGTCCGGATCATCCCCGGCTTCGCCACTGCTGCTGCAGCTGTCGGTGGAACTCTCCTCATCGTCTGTGTCCAGAAGGAGATCCCTTAGCTCTGGAGGCACTGGCGTCAAGGTGAGGTCATCGAGAACTTCTTCCACCAGATTGGAGGGGACGAACCCTCTTCTGCCGTCCGTCCGCTCTCCTATATACCAGCCATCCTCATCCATCTCCCCAACGACATAAACAAACTGTCCTGCGGTGAGGGGAAGCTCTAGCTTCGGATGCTCGTTGGGACTATCAGCAGGGTCATAGCTGTACCGAGCCAGGAATTTCCGAATCCTTAATGGTCCTTGTCCCACTGGAACCTGCAGGATGAAGGACTCTTGCTGCGTTTCCGCTCCTTGGGTCTCATCTGCAGCGTCCTCCTCTGAAGGAAGGCAGGGCCCTGGGCTGTCCTCTGCCGACTCGGATTTGGAGGTGACTGTGTGGGTGGTACCTGTGGTAGTTGGTAACTGTGGCAGATGGGTAATGGCAGGGCTGGATTGCTCGCTTTCCAGCCGCTGCAGTTCCTCAGCGAGCAGCTGGAGTTGTTCAGTTTGGTGGTGGCACCGATCTTCCAGGTCAGCCACCTGGGCTCGTAACATTTGCGAGGCTTCCTCGTGCTGCCTCTTCCCTTCTGCCTGAGCCCTCTGCAAGCTCTCGAGCTCCTGCTCTTCCTTCTGGAGCGCTAGCTGTGCCTCCAGGTGTTCTCTCTCCAGCTGTGGCCCTCTGTCTGCAATTTCCTTGAGCGCTTGCAGCTGGCGCTCTGCCTCTTGCAGCTGGGCCTGAAGCTTGCTGACCTGTCGCAGGGCGGAGTTTTGCTCCTTTGCCACTTGCTGTAGCTGCCTCTTCAGGTCAGCACTTTCAGCTTGGACTTCCATCGCTGAGTCCACCTGCCCTCGGAGGCGAGAATTTTCTTCTTCCAGTCTCTTGTTTTCCTTGCTCAGCTGCGTGAGCTGGGCAACCAGCACCTCCTCCCTTGGGCTGGGGGCACTCTCGCAAGGTGGCGGCGCCTCGGCGGAGCTCTGGCTGGGCAGAGGCCCTGGAGTCTTGCTGGCCTGGTGAATGGTCTCCTGCAGGGATCTGCATTTCTCCTCCAGCTGCTCGGTAAGTACCACCAGTTTTTCTGTGGCTTCCTGGAGCTTCTGTACCTCCTGGCACGCTTCCTGGGTGCTTCCCTCTCTCAAGAGGCATTTCTTTGCCTCCAGGGCCTGGCGTAGCCTCTTCAGGTCGCTCAGGGCACGCTGGAGGCGGGTGTGCTGCTTCATCATCCCGGGGCACGTGCTGCCCGGCAGCACCAGGTCTTCGTCGGAAGGCTCTGGCACCTGCAAACACCAAATCAGAGAAAAGGTTGGCTTGGAAGGGAGCTCAAAGCCCACCTCGTTCCAGCCCCTGCCATGGGCACCACCCCTGCCCCCAGCCCAGGCCGCCCCCAGCCCCGTCCAGCCTGGCCTTGGGCCCCCCCCAGGGATGGGGCACCCCCAGCCTGCGTTGGGGCCTCGCCGCCCTCCCGGGGAAGGATTTCTTCCTTATACCTGACCCAAACCTGCCCTTTTCTGCTTCAAGCCGTTACTCTGATCCCCCCACTGCACTCCCTGACAAAGAGTCTCTCCCCAGCTTTCCTGTAGCCCCCTTTAGGGACTGGCAGGCCGCCCTGAGGTCTCCCCGGAGCCTTGTCTTCCCCAGGCTCAACACGCCCAGCTTCCTCAGCCTGGTTCCTCACCTGGACGTGAGCGTCCTTCACAGGGTGGCGGCTGCTGCCCTGCTCTGTGCTGCAGCTTTCCTTGGCTCCCTGCTGAGGTGTGTTCTGGGAGGACGGAGCCTGTGTTGGCTTCTTTGGCTGTGCCTTGCCCCAGGGCCCTTCTCTGTCTTCTCGGCCCGTCGTCCCCTGGCTGTCCTCTTGCTCTCCCTCGAAGCCCGCCACGATGTATTTGATGAAGAGCCTCTTCTCCAGCTCCAGCTCATGCTGGAGGTAGCGGATGCGGGCGGGCTGGTCCCCGTGCGTCTCCCAGCGCAGCTCCTTGAGGACATCCTGGAGCTTGGCGTGGGCCGCCCTGTTGCTGCTGCAGGGCCTTCGCAGCTCGTCGGCCAGCTGCCGCTGCAGCTCCCGTGCTTGGTGCAGGGCAGCGTCGCGCTCCTGCTGCAGCATCTCCTGCGCCGCCAGCAGCTCGGCCTCCTTCCACCGCAGCAGCTGCCGGGTCTCCGCTGCGCGCTGCTGCCACTGCAGCTCCTGCAGCCGCTGTATGTCGAGGGCCTGCTGCTTCTCCCACTCACACTGCAGCTGCTGGACCATCAGCTGCTGCTCCCTCTTTGCCGCCTCCTTCATCTTGGAGATCTCAGCGGCGAAGTGGCGCCGCAGCTCCTGGTTGTGGAGCCGCTCGCCATCCAGTTTGGCCCGCAGTGCCTGCAGCTCCTGCCGGCGCTCCTCCTGCTGCGCAGGGTTGCCAGGGAGCTGCGCTGGGCCCCGTCGGGGCGCGGGGCGGCTGGGCCCCGTCAGTCCCCGGCCTGCAACCATGTCCCGCACCATGGCCGCGGGTACAAGAAATAAGTTTGTTGGCCTGTGACTGCTGTGGCCGTTGGCCACTGACGGTCACCTTCGCTGGGTCTGCGAGGGGCGGCAGCCCCTGACCCTGTAGCGTCTACTGCCTTCCGTCCCAGTCGCACAGGTGCGGAGACAGCGTCTGCTACTGGCCATGGGTGCGTGCGCGTGCAATTTATACTGTGTGCGGGCATGACGTCACAATGGAGGGCGGGGCACCATGACCTTATATGGAGATGGGCGGTGTGCCTTATATGGGGCAGCATGACGTCATATGGAGTTGGGCGGTATGGCCTTATATGGAGTTGGGCGGTATGCCTTATAAGGGGCAGCATGACCTTATGTGGAGTTGGGCGGTATGGCTTATAAGGGGCAGCATGACCTTATATGGAGTTGGGCAGTTCCTTATATGGAGTTGGGCGGTATGGCCTTATATGGGGCTGGGTGGTATGGCCTTATATGGGGCTGGGTGGTATGGCCTTATATGGGGCTGGGTGGTATGGCCTTCCGTGGTGTTGGGGTGGTTGGCCCCCCATGTTGGTGGGATGTTTGGTCGCCCATTGCCTTGGGGTGTTTGGCATTTCATGGTGTTGGGAGGTGTGGTGTCGCGTGGTGTCAGGATGTAAGGCCTCATATGCTGTGAGGATGAATGGCGTTCCCATTAGGCGTTCGGCTAAATCGCCTTCTTTTGTCCTGTAATCATAGAGTCATAGCAAGGTGGAAGGGACCCACAACGATCATCAGGTCCAACTCCTGGCTCCACACAGAACCACCCATTACTCACAGAATCACAGAATCATCTAAGTTGGCAGAGACCTCCAAGATCACCGAGTCCAACCTCGGACCTAACACTAACAGTCCTCCACTAAACCATATCACTAAGCTCTGCCATGTGTCTGAGATCATTGTCCAAACGCTTCTTGAACTCTGGCAGCCTTTGTGCCATGCAACCTTTCAGCGGGAGCTAGTTCCAGAGCCAGACCACATTTCTAAGTAAGGACACATTTCCTGATATTCAGCCTGAACGTCTCCTCTTGCAGCCTCACGTTGTTGCCTCTGGATGTTTTCAAAAAAAAAAAAAAACGAAACAAAAACCAAACAAACCAACCAGCCCTAAGAGCATGTTTGTGGAGCAAACCATCAGTTCAGAACAGTTTTCATTTTGGAATAGCACGGCCATGAAAAGCACGGTCGTGTTGTGTGTGGGGTTGTGTAAAGGCTCCCCAAGGGAGTTCGGGTGTACCCAAAGGCTTCTGTTGGGAGCACTTTTGGATGGGAGAAAGTGGCGCCGTCCGTGTTGTCTTGGGTCCTACTTAGGGTTCGGCTCAGTGTTCCGGTTAGGGTTACGTTTCGGGTTGTTTGGAAAGAGAGAAGGCGCAGAGTCCGGTTGCGTAAGGGGTCCCCAGGGGAGTCCAGGTGTACCCAAAGGCTTCCGTTGGGAGCACTTTTTGATGGGAGAAAGTGACGGCGTACGTGTTTTCTGGGGTCCTAATTAGGGTTAGGGTTAGGGTTACCTCAGCTACACGGGGGCCTTTTAGGGTTAGGGTTAGGCTTAGGCTTAGGGTAAGGGTTCCAGTTAGGGTTAGGGATAGCTCCGTGGGGGCATTTTAGGGTTAGGGTTAGAGTTAGAGTTTCAAAGGTGGGCTGCGGCCTTGGCCCACGCTGACAGCAATATCCCCAAACACCGCGTTTTGTCACAATAAAGCTAATAAATAATAATAAAAAGGCGCACAGAGCCCTGCCCCGCTGCCCGGGAGAGCCTGGCAGTAACGGGAGGAGTGGTGGCTGCGGTCTTGGCCTGTACTGACAGAAATAGCCCCAAAACCATGCGTTTTGTCACAAGAAAGCTAATAAATAATAATAATAAGGCGCACAGAGCTCTGCCCCGCTGCCCGGGAGAGCCTGGCAGTAGCAGGAGGAGCTCCCCCTCGGCGTGGTGGCTCCGGCCTCTGAAGGGTTTGGGCGCCCACTGCCCCGGGCTGTGACAAGTCCCCGTGACACGAGCTGGTGATGGGGAGCTTCCACAACCCGTGAAAGGGGCCCCGCAGGCCCTGTGGCCCTCCAGAGTGCCCCGAGGAGGTCTGAGGCTCTGCAGGGCCTCGCTGGGGGTCTCTTTTCCGTCCCCAGAATCAGAGGTTGAGGGAAGGGAGCTCTGAGTCCGCCTGTCCCAACCCCACCTCTGGCAGGGCCACCCAGAGCAGGTCCCCAGGACCGCATCCAGGTGGCTTTTGAAGGCCTCCAAGAACTCGACCGCCTCTCTGGCCAACCTGTTCCAGCGTGCGGTTAGCTGCAGGGCAAAGAAATGCTTTTCCATTTCTATAAACATTCTGGAGAAGAATCACCTAGGCCAGGTTCATCATTATCCACAGTTTATTGATTTTTGAAACCCTCGGCACCCCCATCCCGATCTTTTTCCTCGTCCTCCAAAATGGGTGACAGACAGAAAGGGTAGCGGGAATAACTGTTTCCTGCACTGGAGGTTTCTTCTTCCTCTTTTGGCCCATCACACAGCTCCTCCAGGAAGGCTTCTGCAAGGGGCTCTTCAGCCAGCGCACCGGGACAGATTTCTTTGTCCGGATCATCCCCGGCTTCGCCACTGCTGCTGCAGCTGTCGGTGGAACTCTCCTCATCGTCTGTGTCCAGAAGGAGATCCCTTAGCTCTGGAGGCACTGGCGTCAAGGTGAGGTCATCGAGAACTTCTTCCACCAGATTGGAGGGGACGAACCCTCTTCTGCCGTCCGTCCGCTCTCCTATATACCAGCCATCCTCATCCATCTCCCCAACGACATAAACAAACTGTCCTGCGGTGAGGGGAAGCTCTAGCTTCGGATGCTCGTTGGGACTATCAGCAGGGTCATAGCTGTACCGAGCCAGGAATTTCCGAATCCTTAATGGTCCTTGTCCCACTGGAACCTGCAGGATGAAGGACTCTTGCTGCGTTTCCGCTCCTTGGGTCTCATCTGCAGCGTCCTCCTCTGAAGGAAGGCAAGGCCCTGGGCTGTCCTCTGCCGACTCGGATTTGGAGGTGACTGTGTGGGTGGTACCTGTGGTAGTTGGTAACTGTGGCAGATGGGTAATGGCAGGGCTGGATTGCTCGCTTTCCAGCCGCTGCAGTTCCTCAGCGAGCAGCTGGAGTTGTTCAGTTTGGTGGTGGCACCGATCTTCCAGGTCAGCCACCTGGGCTCGTAACATTTGCGAGGCTTCCTCGTGCTGCCTCTTCCCTTCTGCCTGAGCCCTCTGCAAGCTCTCGAGCTCCTGCTCTTCCTTCTGGAGCGCTAGCTGTGCCTCCAGGTGTTCTCTCTCCAGCTGTGGCCCTCTGTCTGCAATTTCCTTGAGCGCTTGCAGCTGGCGCTCTGCCTCTTGCAGCTGGGCCTGAAGCTTGCTGACCTGTCGCAGGGCGGAGTTTTGCTCCTTTGCCACTTGCTGTAGCTGCCTCTTCAGGTCAGCACTTTCAGCTTGGACTTCCATCGCTGAGTCCACCTGCCCTCGGAGGCGAGAATTTTCTTCTTCCAGTCTCTTGTTTTCCTTGCTCAGCTGCGTGAGCTGGGCAACCAGCACCTCCTCCCTTGGGCTGGGGGCACTCTCGCAAGGTGGCGGCGCCTCGGCGGAGCTCTGGCTGGGCAGAGGCCCTGGAGTCTTGCTGGCCTGGTGGATGGTCTCCTGCAGGGATCTGCATTTCTCCTCCAGCTGCTCGGTAAGTACCACCAGTTTTTCTGTGGCTTCCTGGAGCTTCTGTACCTCCTGGCACGCTTCCTGGGTGCTTCCCTCTCTCAAGAGGCATTTCTTTGCCTCCAGGGCCTGGCGTAGCCTCTTCAGGTCGCTCAGGGCACGCTGGAGGCGGGTGTGCTGCTTCATCATCCCGGGGCACGTGCTGCCCGGCAGCACCAGGTCTTCGTCGGAAGGCTCTGGCACCTGCAAACACCAAATCAGAGAAAAGGTTGGCTTGGAAGGGAGCTCAAAGCCCACCTCGTTCCAGCCCCTGCCATGGGCACCACCCCTGCCCCCAGCCCAGGCCGCCCCCAGCCCCGTCCAGCCTGGCCTTGGGCCCCCCCCAGGGATGGGGCACCCCCAGCCTGCGTTGGGGCCTCGCCGCCCTCCCGGGGAAGGATTTCTTCCTTATACCTGACCCAAACCTGCCCTTTTCTGCTTCAAGCCGTTACTCTGATCCCCCCACTGCACTCCCTGACAAAGAGTCTCTCCCCAGCTTTCCTGTAGCCCCCTTTAGGGACTGGCAGGCCGCCCTGAGGTCTCCCCGGAGCCTTGTCTTCCCCAGGCTCAACACGCCCAGCTTCCTCAGCCTGGTTCCTCACCTGGACGTGAGCGTCCTTCACAGGGTGGCGGCTGCTGCCCTGCTCTGTGCTGCAGCTTTCCTTGGCTCCCTGCTGAGGTGTGTTCTGGGAGGACGGAGCCTGTGTTGGCTTCTTTGGCTGTGCCTTGCCCCAGGGCCCTTCTCTGTCTTCTCGGCCCGTCGTCCCCTGGCTGTCCTCTTGCTCTCCCTCGAAGCCCGCCACGATGTATTTGATGAAGAGCCTCTTCTCCAGCTCCAGCTCATGCTGGAGGTAGCGGATGCGGGCGGGCTGGTCCCCGTGCGTCTCCCAGCGCAGCTCCTTGAGGACATCCTGGAGCTTGGCGTGGGCCGCCCTGTTGCTGCTGCAGGGCCTTCGCAGCTCGTCGGCCAGCTGCCGCTGCAGCTCCCGTGCTTGGTGCAGGGCAGCGTCGCGCTCCTGCTGCAGCATCTCCTGCGCCGCCAGCAGCTCGGCCTCCTTCCACCGCAGCAGCTGCCGGGTCTCCGCTGCGCGCTGCTGCCACTGCAGCTCCTGCAGCCGCTGTATGTCGAGGGCCTGCTGCTTCTCCCACTCACACTGCAGCTGCTGGACCATCAGCTGCTGCTCCCTCTTTGCCGCCTCCTTCATCTTGGAGATCTCAGCGGCGAAGTGGCGCCGCAGCTCCTGGTTGTGGAGCCGCTCGCCATCCAGTTTGGCCCGCAGTGCCTGCAGCTCCTGCCGGCGCTCCTCCTGCTGCGCAGGGTTGCCAGGGAGCTGCGCTGGGCCCCGTCGGGGCGCGGGGCGGCTGGGCCCCGTCAGTCCCCGGCCTGCAACGTCCCGCACCATGGCCGCGGGTACAAGAAATAAGTTTGTTGGCCTGTGACTGCTGTGGCCGTTGGCCACTGACGGTCACCTTCGCTGGGTCTGCGAGGGGCGGCAGCCCCTGACCCTGTAGCGTCTACTGCCTTCCGTCCCAGTCGCACAGGTGCGGAGACAGCGTCTGCTACTGGCCATGGGTGCGTGCGCGTGCAATTTATACTGTGTGCGGGCATGACGTCACAATGGAGGGCGGGGCACCATGACCTTATATGGAGATGGGCGGTGTGCCTTATATGGGGCAGCATGACGTCATATGGAGTTGGGCGGTATGGCCTTATATGGAGTTGGGCGGTATGCCTTATAAGGGGCAGCATGACCTTATGTGGAGTTGGGCGGTATGGCTTATAAGGGGCAGCATGACCTTATATGGAGTTGGGCAGTTCCTTATATGGAGTTGGGCGGTATGGCCTTATATGGGGCTGGGTGGTATGGCCTTATATGGGGCTGGGTGGTATGGCCTTATATGGGGCTGGGTGGTATGGCCTTCCGTGGTGTTGGGGTGGTTGGCCCCCCATGTTGGTGGGATGTTTGGTCGCCCATTGCCTTGGGGTGTTTGGCATTTCATGGTGTTGGGAGGTGTGGTGTCGCGTGGTGTCAGGATGTAAGGCCTCATATGCTGTGAGGATGAATGGCGTTCCCATTAGGCGTTCGGCTAAATCGCCTTCTTTTGTCCTGTAATCATAGAGTCATAGCAAGGTGGAAGGGACCCACAACGATCATCAGGTCCAACTCCTGGCTCCACACAGAACCACCCATTACTCACAGAATCACAGAATCATCTAAGTTGGCAGAGACCTCCAAGATCACCGAGTCCAACCTCGGACCTAACACTAACAGTCCTCCACTAAACCATATCACTAAGCTCTGCCATGTGTCTGAGATCATTGTCCAAACGCTTCTTGAACTCTGGCAGCCTTTGTGCCATGCAACCTTTCAGCGGGAGCTAGTTCCAGAGCCAGACCACATTTCTAAGTAAGGACACATTTCCTGATATTCAGCCTGAACGTCTCCTCTTGCAGCCTCACGTTGTTGCCTCTGGATGTTTTCAAAAAAAAAAAAAAACGAAACAAAAACCAAACAAACCAACCAGCCCTAAGAGCATGTTTGTGGAGCAAACCATCAGTTCAGAACAGTTTTCATTTTGGAATAGCACGGCCATGAAAAGCACGGTCGTGTTGTGTGTGGGGTTGTGTAAAGGCTCCCCAAGGGAGTTCGGGTGTACCCAAAGGCTTCTGTTGGGAGCACTTTTGGATGGGAGAAAGTGGCGCCGTCCGTGTTGTCTTGGGTCCTACTTAGGGTTCGGCTCAGTGTTCCGGTTAGGGTTACGTTTCGGGTTGTTTGGAAAGAGAGAAGGCGCAGAGTCCGGTTGCGTAAGGGGTCCCCAGGGGAGTCCAGGTGTACCCAAAGGCTTCCGTTGGGAGCACTTTTTGATGGGAGAAAGTGACGGCGTACGTGTTTTCTGGGGTCCTAATTAGGGTTAGGGTTAGGGTTACCTCAGCTACACGGGGGCCTTTTAGGGTTAGGGTTAGGCTTAGGCTTAGGGTAAGGGTTCCAGTTAGGGTTAGGGATAGCTCCGTGGGGGCATTTTAGGGTTAGGGTTAGAGTTAGAGTTTCAAAGGTGGGCTGCGGCCTTGGCCCACGCTGACAGCAATATCCCCAAACACCGCGTTTTGTCACAATAAAGCTAATAAATAATAATAAAAAGGCGCACAGAGCCCTGCCCCGCTGCCCGGGAGAGCCTGGCAGTAACGGGAGGAGTGGTGGCTGCGGTCTTGGCCTGTACTGACAGAAATAGCCCCAAAACCATGCGTTTTGTCACAAGAAAGCTAATAAATAATAATAATAAGGCGCACAGAGCTCTGCCCCGCTGCCCGGGAGAGCCTGGCAGTAGCAGGAGGAGCTCCCCCTCGGCGTGGTGGCTCCGGCCTCTGAAGGGTTTGGGCGCCCACTGCCCCGGGCTGTGACAAGTCCCCGTGACACGAGCTGGTGATGGGGAGCTTCCACAACCCGTGAAAGGGGCCCCGCAGGCCCTGTGGCCCTCCAGAGTGCCCCGAGGAGGTCTGAGGCTCTGCAGGGCCTCGCTGGGGGTCTCTTTTCCGTCCCCAGAATCAGAGGTTGAGGGAAGGGAGCTCTGAGTCCGCCTGTCCCAACCCCACCTCTGGCAGGGCCACCCAGAGCAGGTCCCCAGGACCGCATCCAGGTGGCTTTTGAAGGCCTCCAAGAACTCGACCGCCTCTCTGGCCAACCTGTTCCAGCGTGCGGTTAGCTGCAGGGCAAAGAAATGCTTTTCCATTTCTATAAACATTCTGGAGAAGAATCACCTAGGCCAGGTTCATCATTATCCACAGTTTATTGATTTTTGAAACCCTCGGCACCCCCATCCCGATCTTTTTCCTCGTCCTCCAAAATGGGTGACAGACAGAAAGGGTAGCGGGAATAACTGTTTCCTGCACTGGAGGTTTCTTCTTCCTCTTTTGGCCCATCACACAGCTCCTCCAGGAAGGCTTCTGCAAGGGGCTCTTCAGCCAGCGCACCGGGACAGATTTCTTTGTCCGGATCATCCCCGGCTTCGCCACTGCTGCTGCAGCTGTCGGTGGAACTCTCCTCATCGTCTGTGTCCAGAAGGAGATCCCTTAGCTCTGGAGGCACTGGCGTCAAGGTGAGGTCATCGAGAACTTCTTCCACCAGATTGGAGGGGACGAACCCTCTTCTGCCGTCCGTCCGCTCTCCTATATACCAGCCATCCTCATCCATCTCCCCAACGACATAAACAAACTGTCCTGCGGTGAGGGGAAGCTCTAGCTTCGGATGCTCGTTGGGACTATCAGCAGGGTCATAGCTGTACCGAGCCAGGAATTTCCGAATCCTTAATGGTCCTTGTCCCACTGGAACCTGCAGGATGAAGGACTCTTGCTGCGTTTCCGCTCCTTGGGTCTCATCTGCAGCGTCCTCCTCTGAAGGAAGGCAAGGCCCTGGGCTGTCCTCTGCCGACTCGGATTTGGAGGTGACTGTGTGGGTGGTACCTGTGGTAGTTGGTAACTGTGGCAGATGGGTAATGGCAGGGCTGGATTGCTCGCTTTCCAGCCGCTGCAGTTCCTCAGCGAGCAGCTGGAGTTGTTCAGTTTGGTGGTGGCACCGATCTTCCAGGTCAGCCACCTGGGCTCGTAACATTTGCGAGGCTTCCTCGTGCTGCCTCTTCCCTTCTGCCTGAGCCCTCTGCAAGCTCTCGAGCTCCTGCTCTTCCTTCTGGAGCGCTAGCTGTGCCTCCAGGTGTTCTCTCTCCAGCTGTGGCCCTCTGTCTGCAATTTCCTTGAGCGCTTGCAGCTGGCGCTCTGCCTCTTGCAGCTGGGCCTGAAGCTTGCTGACCTGTCGCAGGGCGGAGTTTTGCTCCTTTGCCACTTGCTGTAGCTGCCTCTTCAGGTCAGCACTTTCAGCTTGGACTTCCATCGCTGAGTCCACCTGCCCTCGGAGGCGAGAATTTTCTTCTTCCAGTCTCTTGTTTTCCTTGCTCAGCTGCGTGAGCTGGGCAACCAGCACCTCCTCCCTTGGGCTGGGGGCACTCTCGCAAGGTGGCGGCGCCTCGGCGGAGCTCTGGCTGGGCAGAGGCCCTGGAGTCTTGCTGGCCTGGTGGATGGTCTCCTGCAGGGATCTGCATTTCTCCTCCAGCTGCTCGGTAAGTACCACCAGTTTTTCTGTGGCTTCCTGGAGCTTCTGTACCTCCTGGCACGCTTCCTGGGTGCTTCCCTCTCTCAAGAGGCATTTCTTTGCCTCCAGGGCCTGGCGTAGCCTCTTCAGGTCGCTCAGGGCACGCTGGAGGCGGGTGTGCTGCTTCATCATCCCGGGGCACGTGCTGCCCGGCAGCAGCAGGTCTTCGTCGGAAGGCTCTGGCACCTGCAAACACCAAATCAGAGAAAAGGTTGGCTTGGAAGGGAGCTCAAAGCCCACCTCGTTCCAGCCCCTGCCATGGGCACCACCCCTGCCCCCAGCCCAGGCCGCCCCCAGCCCCGTCCAGCCTGGCCTTGGGCCCCCCCCAGGGATGGGGCACCCCCAGCCTGCGTTTGGGCCTTGCCGCCCTCCCGGGGAAGGATTTCTTCCTTATACCTGACCCAAACCTGCCCTTTTCTGCTTCAAGCCGTTACTCTGATCCCCCCACTGCACTCCCTGACAAAGAGTCTCTCCCCAGCTTTCCTGTAGCCCCCTTTAGGGACTGGCAGGCCGCCCTGAGGTCTCCCCGGAGCCTTGTCTTCCCCAGGCTCAACACGCCCAGCTTCCTCAGCCTGTTTCCTCACCTGGACGTGAGCGTCCTTCACAGGGTGGCGGCTGCTGCCCTGCTCTGTGCTGCAGCTTTCCTTGGCTCCCTGCTGAGGTGTGTTCTGGGAGGACGGAGCCTGTGTTGGCTTCTTTGGCTGTGCCTTGCCCCAGGGCCCTTCTCTGTCTTCTCGGCCCGTCGTCCCCTGGCTGTCCTCTTGCTCTCCCTCGAAGCCCGCCACGATGTATTTGATGAAGAGCCTCTTCTCCAGCTCCAGCTCATGCTGGAGGTAGCGGATGCGGGCGGGCTGGTCCCCGTGCGTCTCCCAGCGCAGCTCCTTGAGGACATCCTGGAGCTTGGCGTGGGCCGCCCTGTTGCTGCTGCAGGGCCTTCGCAGCTCGTCGGCCAGCTGCCGCTGCAGCTCCCGTGCTTGGTGCAGGGCAGCGTCGCGCTCCTGCTGCAGCATCTCCTGCGCCGCCAGCAGCTCGGCCTCCTTCCACCGCAGCAGCTGCCGGGTCTCCGCTGCGCGCTGCTGCCACTGCAGCTCCTGCAGCCGCTGTATGTCGAGGGCCTGCTGCTTCTCCCACTCACACTGCAGCTGCTGGACCATCAGCTGCTGCTCCCTCTTTGCCGCCTCCTTCATCTTGGAGATCTCAGCGGCGAAGTGGCGCCGCAGCTCCTGGTTGTGGAGCCGCTCATCATCCAGTTTGGCCCGCAGTGCCTGCAGCTCCTGCCGGCGCTCCTCCTGCTGCGCAGGGTTGCCAGGGAGCTGCGCTGGGCCCCGTCGGGGCGCGGGGCGGCTGGGCCCCGTCAGTCCCCGGCCTGCAACCATGTCCCGCACCATGGCCGCGGGTACAAGAAATAAGTTTGTTGGCCTGTGACTGCTGTGGCCGTTGGCCACTGACGGTCACCTTCGCTGGGTCTGCGAGGGGCGGCAGCCCCTGACCCTGTAGCGTCTACTGCCTTCCGTCCCAGTCGCACAGGTGCGGAGACAGCGTCTGCTACTGGCCATGGGTGCGTGCGCGTGCAATTTATACTGTGTGCGGGCATGACGTCACAATGGAGGGCGGGGCACCATGACCTTATATGGAGATGGGCGGTGTGCCTTATATGGGGCAGCATGACGTCATACGGAGTTGGGCGGTATGGCCTTATATGGAGTTGGGCGGTATGCCTTATAAGGGGCAGCATGACCTTATGTGGAGTTGGGCGGTATGGCTTATAAGGGGCAGCATGACCTTATATGGAGTTGGGCAGTTCCTTATATGGAGTTGGGCGGTATGGCCTTATATGGGGCTGGGTGGTATGGCCTTATATGGGGCTGGGTGGTATGGCCTTCCGTGGTGTTGGGGTGGTTGGCCCCCCATGTTGGTGGGATGTTTGGTCGCCCATTGCCTTGGGGTGTTTGGCATTTCATGGTGTTGGGAGGTGTGGTGTCGCGTGGTGTCAGGATGTAAGGCCTCATATGCTGTGAGGATGAATGGCGTTCCCATTAGGCGTTCGGCTAAATCGCCTTCTTTTGTCCTGTAATCATAGAGTCATAGCAAGGTGGAAGGGACCCACAACGATCATCAGGTCCAACTCCTGGCTCCACACAGAACCACCCATTACTCACAGAATCACAGAATCATCTAAGTTGGCAGAGACCTCCAAGATCACCGAGTCCAACCTCGGACCTAACACTAACAGTCCTCCACTAAACCATATCACTAAGCTCTGCCATGTGTCTGAGATCATTGTCCAAACGCTTCTTGAACTCTGGCAGCCTTTGTGCCATGCAACCTTTCAGCGGGAGCTAGTTCCAGAGCCAGACCACATTTCTAAGTAAGGACACATTTCCTGATATTCAGCCTGAACGTCTCCTCTTGCAGCCTCACGTTGTTGCCTCTGGATGTTTTCAAAAAAAAAAAAAACGAAACAAAAACCAAACAAACCAACCAGCCCTAAGAGCATGTTTGTGGAGCAAACCATCAGTTCAGAACAGTTTTCATTTTGGAATAGCACGGCCATGAAAAGCACGGTCGTGTTGTGTGTGGGGTTGTGTAAAGGCTCCCCAAGGGAGTTCGGGTGTACCCAAAGGCTTCTGTTGGGAGCACTTTTGGATGGGAGAAAGTGGCGCCGTCCGTGTTGTCTTGGGTCCTACTTAGGGTTCGGCTCAGTGTTCCGGTTAGGGTTACGTTTCGGGTTGTTTGGAAAGAGAGAAGGCGCAGAGTCCTGTTGCTTGTGGGGTTGCGTAAGGGGTCCCCAAGGGAGTCCAGGTGTACCCAAAGGCTTCCGTTGGGAGCACTTTTTGATGGGAGAAAGTGACGGCGTACGTGTTTTCTGGGGTCCTAATTAGGGTTAGGGTTAGGGTTACCTCAGCTACACGGGGGCCTTTTAGGGTTAGGGTTAGGCTTAGGCTTAGGGTAAGGGTTCCAGTTAGGGTTAGGGATAGCTCCGTGGGGGCATTTTAGGGTTAGGGTTAGAGTTAGAGTTTCAAAGGTGGGCTGCGGCCTTGGCCCACGCTGACAGCAATATCCCCAAACACCGCGTTTTGTCACAATAAAGCTAATAAATAATAATAATAAGGCGCACAGAGCTCTGCCCCGCTGCCCGGGAGAGCCTGGCAGTAACAGGAGGAGCTCCCCCTCGGCGTGGTGGCTCCGGCCTCTGAAGGGTTTGGGCGCCCACTGCCCCGGGCTGTGACAAGTCCCCGTGACACGAGCTGGTGATGGGGAGCTTCCACAACCCGTGAAAGGGGCCCCGCAGGCCCTGTGGCCCTCCAGAGTGCCCCGAGGAGGTCTGAGGCTCTGCAGGGCCTCGCTGGGGGTCTCTTTTCCGTCCCCAGAATCAGAGGTTGAGGGAAGGGAGCTCTGAGTCCGCCTGTCCCAACCCCACCTCTGGCAGGGCCACCCAGAGCAGGTCCCCAGGACCGCATCCAGGTGGCTTTTGAAGGCCTCCAAGAACTCGACCGCCTCTCTGGCCAACCTGTTCCAGCGTGCAGTTAGCTGCAGGGCAAAGAAATGCTTTTCCATTTCTATAAACATTCTGGAGAAGAATCACCTAGGCCAGGTTCATCATTATCCACAGTTTATTGATTTTTGAAACCCTCGGCACCCCCATCCCGATCTTTTTCCTCGTCCTCCAAAATGGGTGACAGACAGAAAGCGTAGCGGGAATAACTGTTTCCTGCACTGGAGGTTTCTTCTTCCTCTTTTGGCCCATCACACAGCTCCTCCAGGAAGGCTTCTGCAAGGAGCTCTTCAGCCAGCGCACCGGGACAGATTTCTTTGTCCGGATCATCCCCGGCTTCGCCACTGCTGCTGCAGCTGTCGGTGGAACTCTCCTCATCGTCTGTGTCCAGAAGGAGATCCCTTAGCTCTGGAGGCACTGGCGTCAAGGTGAGGTCATCGAGAACTTCTTCCACCAGATTGGAGGGGACGAACCCTCTTCTGCCGTCCGTCCGCTCTCCTATATACCAGCCATCCTCATCCATCTCCCCAACGACATAAACAAACTGTCCTGCGGTGAGGGGAAGCTCTAGCTTCGGATGCTCGTTGGGACTATCAGCAGGGTCATAGCTGTACCGAGCCAGGAATTTCCGAATCCTTAATGGTCCTTGTCCCACTGGAACCTGCAGGATGAAGGACTCTTGCTGCGTTTCCGCTCCTTGGGTCTCATCTGCAGCGTCCTCCTCTGAAGGAAGGCAAGGCCCTGGGCTGTCCTCTGCCGACTCGGATTTGGAGGTGACTGTGTGGGTGGTACCTGTGGTAGTTGGTAACTGTGGCAGATGGGTAATGGCAGGGCTGGATTGCTCGCTTTCCAGCCGCTGCAGTTCCTCAGCGAGCAGCTGGAGTTGTTCAGTTTGGTGGTGGCACCGATCTTCCAGGTCAGCCACCTGGGCTCGTAACATTTGCGAGGCTTCCTCGTGCTGCCTCTTCCCTTCTGCCTGAGCCCTCTGCAAGCTCTCGAGCTCCTGCTCTTCCTTCTGGAGCGCTAGCTGTGCCTCCAGGTGTTCTCTCTCCAGCTGTGGCCCTCTGTCTGCAATTTCCTTGAGCGCTTGCAGCTGGCGCTCTGCCTCTTGCAGCTGGGCCTGAAGCTTGCTGACCTGTCGCAGGGCGGAGTTTTGCTCCTTTGCCACTTGCTGTAGCTGCCTCTTCAGGTCAGCACTTTCAGCTTGGACTTCCATCGCTGAGTCCACCTGCCCTCGGAGGCGAGAATTTTCTTCTTCCAGTCTCTTGTTTTCCTTGCTCAGCTGCGTGAGCTGGGCAACCAGCACCTCCTCCCTTGGGCTGGGGGCACTCTCGCAAGGTGGCGGCGCCTCGGCGGAGCTCTGGCTGGGCAGAGGCCCTGGAGTCTTGCTGGCCTGGTGGATGGTCTCCTGCAGGGATCTGCATTTCTCCTCCAGCTGCTCGGTAAGTACCACCAGTTTTTCTGTGGCTTCCTGGAGCTTCTGTACCTCCTGGCACGCTTCCTGGGTGCTTCCCTCTCTCAAGAGGCATTTCTTTGCCTCCAGGGCCTGGCGTAGCCTCTTCAGGTCGCTCAGGGCACGCTGGAGGCGGGTGTGCTGCTTCATCATCCCGGGGCACGTGCTGCCCGGCAGCAGCAGGTCTTCGTCGGAAGGCTCTGGCACCTGCAAACACCAAATCAGAGAAAAGGTTGGCTTGGAAGGGAGCTCAAAGCCCACCTCGTTCCAGCCCCTGCCATGGGCACCACCCCTGCCCCCAGCCCAGGCCGCCCCCAGCCCCGTCCAGCCTGGCCTTGGGCCCCCCCCAGGGATGGGGCACCCCCAGCCTGCGTTGGGGCCTCGCCGCCCTCCCGGGGAAGGATTTCTTCCTTATACCTGACCCAAACCTGCCCTTTTCTGCTTCAAGCCGTTACTCTGATCCCCCCACTGCACTCCCTGACAAAGAGTCTCTCCCCAGCTTTCCTGTAGCCCCCTTTAGGGACTGGCAGGCCGCCCTGAGGTCTCCCCGGAGCCTTGTCTTCCCCAGGCTCAACACGCCCAGCTTCCTCAGCCTGTTTCCTCACCTGGACGTGAGCGTCCTTCACAGGGTGGCGGCTGCTGCCCTGCTCTGTGCTGCAGCTTTCCTTGGCTCCCTGCTGAGGTGTGTTCTGGGAGGACGGAGCCTGTGTTGGCTTCTTTGGCTGTGCCTTGCCCCAGGGCCCTTCTCTGTCTTCTCGGCCCGTCGTCCCCTGGCTGTCCTCTTGCTCTCCCTCGAAGCCCGCCACGATGTATTTGATGAAGAGCCTCTTCTCCAGCTCCAGCTCATGCTGGAGGTAGCGGATGCGGGCGGGCTGGTCCCCGTGCGTCTCCCAGCGCAGCTCCTTGAGGACATCCTGGAGCTTGGCGTGGGCCGCCCTGTTGCTGCTGCAGGGCCTTCGCAGCTCGTCGGCCAGCTGCCGCTGCAGCTCCCGTGCTTGGTGCAGGGCAGCGTCGCGCTCCTGCTGCAGCATCTCCTGCGCCGCCAGCAGCTCGGCCTCCTTCCACCGCAGCAGCTGCCGGGTCTCCGCTGCGCGCTGCTGCCACTGCAGCTCCTGCAGCCGCTGTATGTCGAGGGCCTGCTGCTTCTCCCACTCACACTGCAGCTGCTGGACCATCAGCTGCTGCTCCCTCTTTGCCGCCTCCTTCATCTTGGAGATCTCAGCGGCGAAGTGGCGCCGCAGCTCCTGGTTGTGGAGCCGCTCATCATCCAGTTTGGCCCGCAGTGCCTGCAGCTCCTGCCGGCGCTCCTCCTGCTGCGCAGGGTTGCCAGGGAGCTGCGCTGGGCCCCGTCGGGGCGCGGGGCGGCTGGGCCCCGTCAGTCCCCGGCCTGCAACCATGTCCCGCACCATGGCCGCGGGTACAAGAAATAAGTTTGTTGGCCTGTGACTGCTGTGGCCGTTGGCCACTGACGGTCACCTTCGCTGGGTCTGCGAGGGGCGGCAGCCCCTGACCCTGTAGCGTCTACTGCCTTCCGTCCCAGTCGCACAGGTGCGGAGACAGCGTCTGCTACTGGCCATGGGTGCGTGCGCGTGCAATTTATACTGTGTGCGGGCATGACGTCACAATGGAGGGCGGGGCACCATGACCTTATATGGAGATGGGCGGTGTGCCTTATATGGGGCAGCATGACGTCATACGGAGTTGGGCGGTATGGCCTTATATGGAGTTGGGCGGTATGCCTTATAAGGGGCAGCATGACCTTATGTGGAGTTGGGCGGTATGGCTTATAAGGGGCAGCATGACCTTATATGGAGTTGGGCAGTTCCTTATATGGAGTTGGGCGGTATGGCCTTATATGGGGCTGGGTGGTATGGCCTTATATGGGGCTGGGTGGTATGGCCTTCCGTGGTGTTGGGGTGGTTGGCCCCCCATGTTGGTGGGATGTTTGGTCGCCCATTGCCTTGGGGTGTTTGGCATTTCATGGTGTTGGGAGGTGTGGTGTCGCGTGGTGTCAGGATGTAAGGCCTCATATGCTGTGAGGATGAATGGCGTTCCCATTAGGCGTTCGGCTAAATCGCCTTCTTTTGTCCTGTAATCATAGAGTCATAGCAAGGTGGAAGGGACCCACAACGATCATCAGGTCCAACTCCTGGCTCCACACAGAACCACCCATTACTCACAGAATCACAGAATCATCTAAGTTGGCAGAGACCTCCAAGATCACCGAGTCCAACCTCGGACCTAACACTAACAGTCCTCCACTAAACCATATCACTAAGCTCTGCCATGTGTCTGAGATCATTGTCCAAACGCTTCTTGAACTCTGGCAGCCTTTGTGCCATGCAACCTTTCAGCGGGAGCTAGTTCCAGAGCCAGACCACATTTCTAAGTAAGGACACATTTCCTGATATTCAGCCTGAACGTCTCCTCTTGCAGCCTCACGTTGTTGCCTCTGGATGTTTTCAAAAAAAAAAAAAACGAAACAAAAACCAAACAAACCAACCAGCCCTAAGAGCATGTTTGTGGAGCAAACCATCAGTTCAGAACAGTTTTCATTTTGGAATAGCACGGCCATGAAAAGCACGGTCGTGTTGTGTGTGGGGTTGTGTAAAGGCTCCCCAAGGGAGTTCGGGTGTACCCAAAGGCTTCTGTTGGGAGCACTTTTGGATGGGAGAAAGTGGCGCCGTCCGTGTTGTCTTGGGTCCTACTTAGGGTTCGGCTCAGTGTTCCGGTTAGGGTTACGTTTCGGGTTGTTTGGAAAGAGAGAAGGCGCAGAGTCCTGTTGCTTGTGGGGTTGCGTAAGGGGTCCCCAAGGGAGTCCAGGTGTACCCAAAGGCTTCCGTTGGGAGCACTTTTTGATGGGAGAAAGTGACGGCGTACGTGTTTTCTGGGGTCCTAATTAGGGTTAGGGTTAGGGTTACCTCAGCTACACGGGGGCCTTTTAGGGTTAGGGTTAGGCTTAGGCTTAGGGTAAGGGTTCCAGTTAGGGTTAGGGATAGCTCCGTGGGGGCATTTTAGGGTTAGGGTTAGAGTTAGAGTTTCAAAGGTGGGCTGCGGCCTTGGCCCACGCTGACAGCAATATCCCCAAACACCGCGTTTTGTCACAATAAAGCTAATAAATAATAATAATAAGGCGCACAGAGCTCTGCCCCGCTGCCCGGGAGAGCCTGGCAGTAACAGGAGGAGCTCCCCCTCGGCGTGGTGGCTCCGGCCTCTGAAGGGTTTGGGCGCCCACTGCCCCGGGCTGTGACAAGTCCCCGTGACACGAGCTGGTGATGGGGAGCTTCCACAACCCGTGAAAGGGGCCCCGCAGGCCCTGTGGCCCTCCAGAGTGCCCCGAGGAGGTCTGAGGCTCTGCAGGGCCTCGCTGGGGGTCTCTTTTCCGTCCCCAGAATCAGAGGTTGAGGGAAGGGAGCTCTGAGTCCGCCTGTCCCAACCCCACCTCTGGCAGGGCCACCCAGAGCAGGTCCCCAGGACCGCATCCAGGTGGCTTTTGAAGGCCTCCAAGAACTCGACCGCCTCTCTGGCCAACCTGTTCCAGCGTGCAGTTAGCTGCAGGGCAAAGAAATGCTTTTCCATTTCTATAAACATTCTGGAGAAGAATCACCTAGGCCAGGTTCATCATTATCCACAGTTTATTGATTTTTGAAACCCTCGGCACCCCCATCCCGATCTTTTTCCTCGTCCTCCAAAATGGGTGACAGACAGAAAGCGTAGCGGGAATAACTGTTTCCTGCACTGGAGGTTTCTTCTTCCTCTTTTGGCCCATCACACAGCTCCTCCAGGAAGGCTTCTGCAAGGAGCTCTTCAGCCAGCGCACCGGGACAGATTTCTTTGTCCGGATCATCCCCGGCTTCGCCACTGCTGCTGCAGCTGTCGGTGGAACTCTCCTCATCGTCTGTGTCCAGAAGGAGATCCCTTAGCTCTGGAGGCACTGGCGTCAAGGTGAGGTCATCGAGAACTTCTTCCACCAGATTGGAGGGGACGAACCCTCTTCTGCCGTCCGTCCGCTCTCCTATATACCAGCCATCCTCATCCATCTCCCCAACGACATAAACAAACTGTCCTGCGGTGAGGGGAAGCTCTAGCTTCGGATGCTCGTTGGGACTATCAGCAGGGTCATAGCTGTACCGAGCCAGGAATTTCCGAATCCTTAATGGTCCTTGTCCCACTGGAACCTGCAGGATGAAGGACTCTTGCTGCGTTTCCGCTCCTTGGGTCTCATCTGCAGCGTCCTCCTCTGAAGGAAGGCAGGGCCCTGGGCTGTCCTCTGCCGACTCGGATTTGGAGGTGACTGTGTGGGTGGTACCTGTGGTAGTTGGTAACTGTGGCAGATGGGTAATGGCAGGGCTGGATTGCTCGCTTTTCAGCCGCTGCAGTTCCTCAGCGAGCAGCTGGAGTTGTTCAGTTTGGTGGTGGCACCGATCTTCCAGGTCAGCCACCTGGGCTCGTAACATTTGCGAGGCTTCCTCGTGCTGCCTCTTCCCTTCTGCCTGAGCCCTCTGCAAGCTCTCGAGCTCCTGCTCTTCCTTCTGGAGCGCTAGCTGTGCCTCCAGGTGTTCTCTCTCCAGCTGTGGCCCTCTGTCTGCAATTTCCTTGAGCGCTTGCAGCTGGCGCTCTGCCTCTTGCAGCTGGGCCTGAAGCTTGCTGACCTGTCGCAGGGCGGAGTTTTGCTCCTTTGCCACTTGCTGTAGCTGCCTCTTCAGGTCAGCACTTTCAGCTTGGACTTCCATCGCTGAGTCCACCTGCCCTCGGAGGCGAGAATTTTCTTCTTCCAGTCTCTTGTTTTCCTTGCTCAGCTGCGTGAGCTGGGCAACCAGCACCTCCTCCCTTGGGCTGGGGGCACTCTCGCAAGGTGGCGGCGCCTCGGCGGAGCTCTGGCTGGGCAGAGGCCCTGGAGTCTTGCTGGCCTGGTGGATGGTCTCCTGCAGGGATCTGCATTTCTCCTCCAGCTGCTCGGTAAGTACCACCAGTTTTTCTGTGGCTTCCTGGAGCTTCTGTACCTCCTGGCACGCTTCCTGGGTGCTTCCCTCTCTCAAGAGGCATTTCTTTGCCTCCAGGGCCTGGCGTAGCCTCTTCAGGTCGCTCAGGGCACGCTGGAGGCGGGTGTGCTGCTTCATCATCCCGGGGCACGTGCTGCCCGGCAGCACCAGGTCTTCGTCGGAAGGCTCTGGCACCTGCAAACACCAAATCAGAGAAAAGGTTGGCTTGGAAGGGAGCTCAAAGCCCACCTCGTTCCAGCCCCTGCCATGGGCACCACCCCTGCCCCCAGCCCAGGCCGCCCCCAGCCCCGTCCAGCCTGGCCTTGGGCCCCCCCCAGGGATGGGGCACCCCCAGCCTGCGTTGGGGCCTCGCCGCCCTCCCGGGGAAGGATTTCTTCCTTATACCTGACCCAAACCTGCCCTTTTCTGCTTCAAGCCGTTACTCTGATCCCCCCACTGCACTCCCTGACAAAGAGTCTCTCCCCAGCTTTCCTGTAGCCCCCTTTAGGGACTGGCAGGCCGCCCTGAGGTCTCCCCGGAGCCTTGTCTTCCCCAGGCTCAACACGCCCAGCTTCCTCAGCCTGGTTCCTCACCTGGACGTGAGCGTCCTTCACAGGGTGGCGGCTGCTGCCCTGCTCTGTGCTGCAGCTTTCCTTGGCTCCCTGCTGAGGTGTGTTCTGGGAGGACGGAGCCTGTGTTGGCTTCTTTGGCTGTGCCTTGCCCCAGGGCCCTTCTCTGTCTTCTCGGCCCGTCGTCCCCTGGCTGTCCTCTTGCTCTCCCTCGAAGCCCGCCACGATGTATTTGATGAAGAGCCTCTTCTCCAGCTCCAGCTCATGCTGGAGGTAGCGGATGTGGGCGGGCTGGTCCCCGTGCGTCTCCCAGCGCAGCTCCTTGAGGACATCCTGGAGATTGGCGTGGGCCGCCCTGTTGCTGCTGCAGGGCCTTTGCAGCTCGTCGGCCAGCTGCCGCTGCAGCTCCCGTGCTTGGTGCAGGGCAGCGTCGCGCTCCTGCTGCAGCATCTCCTGCGCCGCCAGCAGCTCGGCCTCCTTCCACCGCAGCAGCTGCCGGGTCTCCGCTGCGCGCTGCTGCCACTGCAGCTCCTGCAGCCGCTGTATGTCGAGGGCCTGCTGCTTCTCCCACTCACACTGCAGCTGCTGGACCATCAGCTGCTGCTCCCTCTTTGCCGCCTCCTTCATCTTGGAGATCTCAGCGGCGAAGTGGCGCCGCAGCTCCTGGTTGTGGAGCCGCTCGCCATCCAGTTTGGCCCGCAGTGCCTGCAGCTCCTGCCGGCGCTCCTCCTGCTGCGCAGGGTTGCCAGGGAGCTGCGCTGGGCCCCGTCGGGGCGCGGGGCGGCTGGGCCCCGTCAGTCCCCGGCCTGCAACGTCCCGCACCATGGCCGCGGGTACAAGAAATAAGTTTGTTGGCCTGTGACTGCTGTGGCCGTTGGCCACTGACGGTCACCTTCGCTGGGTCTGCGAGGGGCGGCAGCCCCTGACCCTGTAGCGTCTACTGCCTTCCGTCCCAGTCGCACAGGTGCGGAGACAGCGTCTGCTACTGGCCATGGGTGCGTGCGCGTGCAATTTATACTGTGTGCGGGCATGACGTCACAATGGAGGGCGGGGCACCATGACCTTATATGGAGATGGGCGGTGTGCCTTATATGGGGCAGCATGACGTCATATGGAGTTGGGCGGTATGGCCTTATATGGAGTTGGGCGGTATGCCTTATAAGGGGCAGCATGACCTTATGTGGAGTTGGGCGGTATGGCTTATAAGGGGCAGCATGACCTTATATGGAGTTGGGCGGTATGGCCTTATATGGGGCTGGGTGGTATGGCCTTATATGGGGCTGGGTGGTATGGCCTTCCGTGGTGTTGGGGTGGTTGGCCCCCCATGTTGGTGGGATGTTTGGTCGCCCATTGCCTTGGGGTGTTTGGCATTTCATGGTGTTGGGAGGTGTGGTGTCGCGTGGTGTCAGGATGTAAGGCCTCATATGCTGTGAGGATGAATGGCGTTCCCATTAGGCGTTCGGCTAAATCGCCTTCTTTTGTCCTGTAATCATAGAGTCATAGCAAGGTGGAAGGGACCCACAACGATCATCAGGTCCAACTCCTGGCTCCACACAGAACCACTCATTACTCACAGAATCACAGAATCATCTAAGTTGGCAGAGACCTCCAAGATCACCGAGTCCAACCTCGGACCTAACACTAACAGTCCTCCACTAAACCATATCACTAAGCTCTGCCATGTGTCTGAGATCATTGTCCAAACGCTTCTTGAACTCTGGCAGCCTTTGTGCCATGCAACCTTTCAGCGGGAGCTAGTTCCAGAGCCAGACCACATTTCTAAGTAAGGACACATTTCCTGATATTCAGCCTGAACGTCTCCTCTTGCAGCCTCACGTTGTTGCCTCTGGATGTTTTCAAAAAAAAAAAAAACGAAACAAAAACCAAACAAACCAACCAGCCCTAAGAGCATGTTTGTGGAGCAAACCATCAGTTCAGAACAGTTTTCATTTTGGAATAGCACGGCCATGAAAAGCACGGTCGTGTTGTGTGTGGGGTTGTGTAAAGGCTCCCCAAGGGAGTTCGGGTGTACCCAAAGGCTTCTGTTGGGAGCACTTTTGGATGGGAGAAAGTGGCGCCGTCCGTGTTGTCTTGGGTCCTACTTAGGGTTCGGCTCAGTGTTCCGGTTAGGGTTACGTTTCGGGTTGTTTGGAAAGAGAGAAGGCGCAGAGTCCTGTTGCTTGTGGGGTTGCGTAAGGGGTCCCCAAGGGAGTCCAGGTGTACCCAAAGGCTTCCGTTGGGAGCACTTTTTGATGGGAGAAAGTGACGGCGTACGTGTTTTCTGGGGTCCTAATTAGGGTTAGGGTTAGGGTTACCTCAGCTACACGGGGGCCTTTTAGGGTTAGGGTTAGGCTTAGGCTTAGGGTAAGGGTTCCAGTTAGGGTTAGGGATAGCTCCGTGGGGGCATTTTAGGGTTAGGGTTAGAGTTAGAGTTTCAAAGGTGGGCTGCGGCCTTGGCCCACGCTGACAGCAATATCCCCAAACACCGCGTTTTGTCACAATAAAGCTAATAAATAATAATAAAAAGGCGCACAGAGCCCTGCCCCGCTGCCCGGGAGAGCCTGGCAGTAACGGGAGGAGTGGTGGCTGCGGTCTTGGCCTGTACTGACAGAAATAGCCCCAAAACCATGCGTTTTGTCACAATAAGGCTAATAAATAATAATAATAAGGCGCACAGAGCTCTGCCCCGCTGCCCGGGAGAGCCTGGCAGTAACAGGAGGAGCTCCCCCTCGGCGTGGTGGCTCCGGCCTCTGAAGGGTTTGGGCGCCCACTGCCCCGGGCTGTGACAAGTCCCCGTGACACGAGCTGGTGATGGGGAGCTTCCACAACCCGTGAAAGGGGCCCCGCAGGCCCTGTGGCCCTCCAGAGTGCCCCGAGGAGGTCTGAGGCTCTGCAGGGCCTCGCTGGGGGTCTCTTTTCCGTCCCCAGAATCAGAGGTTGAGGGAAGGGAGCTCTGAGTCCGCCTGTCCCAACCCCACCTCTGGCAGGGCCACCCAGAGCAGGTCCCCAGGACCGCATCCAGGTGGCTTTTGAAGGCCTCCAAGAACTCAACCGCCTCTCTGGCCAACCTGTTCCAGCGTGCAGTTAGCTGCAGGGCAAAGAAATGCTTTTCCATTTCTATAAACATTCTGGAGAAGAATCACCTAGGCCAGGTTCATCATTATCCACAGTTTATTGATTTTTGAAACCCTCGGCACCCCCATCCCGATCTTCTTCCTCGTCCTCCAAAATGGGTGACAGACAGAAAGGGTAGCGGGAATAACTGTTTCCTGCACTGGAGGTTTCTTCTTCCTCTTTTGGCCCATCACACAGCTCCTCCAGGAAGGCTTCTGCAAGGGGCTCTTCAGCCAGCGCACGGGGACAGATTGGCCCATCACACAACTCCTTCAGGAAGGCTTCTGCAGAGGCCTCTGCAGCCAGCGTACCGGGAAAGATTGGCCCATCACACAGCTCCTCCAGGAAGGCTTTTGCAAGGGCCTCTTCAGCCAGCGCACGGGGACTGATTGGCCCATCACGCAGCTCCTTCAGGAAGGCTTCTGCAAGGGCCTCTTCAGCCAGCGCACCGGGACAGATTTCTTTGTCCGGATCATCCCCGGCTTCGCCACTGCTGCTGCAGCTGTCGGTGGAACTCTCCTCATCGTCTGTGTCCAGAAGGAGATCCCTTAGCTCTGGAGGCACTGGCGTCAAGGTGAGGTCATCGAGAACTTCTTCCACCAGATTGGAGGGGACGAACCCTCTTCTGCCGTCCGTCCGCTCTCCTATATACCAGCCATCCTCATCCATCTCCCCAACGACATAAACAAACTGTCCTGCGGTGAGGGGAAGCTCTAGCTTCGGATGCTCGTTGGGACTATCAGCAGGGTCATAGCTGTACCGAGCCAGGAATTTCCGAATCCTTAATGGTCCTTGTCCCACTGGAACCTGCAGGATGAAGGACTCTTGCTGCGTTTCCGCTCCTTGGGTCTCATCTGCAGCGTCCTCCTCTGAAGGAAGGCAGGGCCCTGGGCTGTCCTCTGCCGACTCGGATTTGGAGGTGACTGTGTGGGTGGTACCTGTGGTAGTTGGTAACTGTGGCAGATGGGTAATGGCAGGGCTGGATTGCTCGCTTTTCAGCCGCTGCAGTTCCTCAGCGAGCAGCTGGAGTTGTTCAGTTTGGTGGTGGCACCGATCTTCCAGGTCAGCCACCTGGGCTCGTAACATTTGCGAGGCTTCCTCGTGCTGCCTCTTCCCTTCTGCCTGAGCCCTCTGCAAGCTCTCGAGCTCCTGCTCTTCCTTCTGGAGCGCTAGCTGTGCCTCCAGGTGTTCTCTCTCCAGCTGTGGCCCTCTGTCTGCAATTTCCTTGAGCGCTTGCAGCTGGCGCTCTGCCTCTTGCAGCTGGGCCTGAAGCTTGCTGACCTGTCGCAGGGCGGAGTTTTGCTCCTTTGCCACTTGCTGTAGCTGCCTCTTCAGGTCAGCACTTTCAGCTTGGACTTCCATCGCTGAGTCCACCTGCCCTCGGAGGCGAGAATTTTCTTCTTCCAGTCTCTTGTTTTCCTTGCTCAGCTGCGTGAGCTGGGCAACCAGCACCTCCTCCCTTGGGCTGGGGGCACTCTCGCAAGGTGGCGGCGCCTCGGCGGAGCTCTGGCTGGGCAGAGGCCCTGGAGTCTTGCTGGCCTGGTGGATGGTCTCCTGCAGGGATCTGCATTTCTCCTCCAGCTGCTCGGTAAGTACCACCAGTTTTTCTGTGGCTTCCTGGAGCTTCTGTACCTCCTGGCACGCTTCCTGGGTGCTTCCCTCTCTCAAGAGGCATTTCTTTGCCTCCAGGGCCTGGCGTAGCCTCTTCAGGTCGCTCAGGGCACGCTGGAGGCGGGTGTGCTGCTTCATCATCCCGGGGCACGTGCTGCCCGGCAGCACTAGGTCTTCGTCAGAAGGCTCTGGCACCTGCAAACACCAAATCAGAGAAAAGGTTGGCTTGGAAGGGAGCTCAAAGCCCACCTCGTTCCAGCCCCTGCCATGGGCACCACCCCTGCCCCCAGCCCAGGCCGCCCCCAGCCCCGTCCAGCCTGGCCTTGGGCCCCCCCCAGGGATGGGGCGCCCCCAGCCTGCGTTGGGGCCTCGCCGCCCTCCCGGGGAAGGATTTCTTCCTTATACCTGACCCAAACCTGCCCTTTTCTGCTTCAAGCCGTTACTCTGATCCCCCCACTGCACTCCCTGACAAAGAGTCTCTCCCCAGCTTTCCTGTAGCCCCCTTTAGGGACTGGCAGGCCGCCCTGAGGTCTCCCCGGAGCCTTGTCTTCCCCAGGCTCAACACGCCCAGCTTCCTCAGCCTGGTTCCTCACCTGGACGTGAGCGTCCTTCACAGGGTGGCGGCTGCTGCCCTGCTCTGTGCTGCAGCTTTCCTTGGCTCCCTGCTGAGGTGTGTTCTGGGAGGACGGAGCCTGTGTTGGCTTCTTTGGCTGTGCCTTGCCCCAGGGCCCTTCTCTGTCTTCTCGGCCCGTCGTCCCCTGGCTGTCCTCTTGCTCTCCCTCGAAGCCCGCCACGATGTATTTGATGAAGAGCCTCTTCTCCAGCTCCAGCTCATGCTGGAGGTAGCGGATGCGGGCGGGCTGGTCCCCGTGCGTCTCCCAGCGCAGCTCCTTGAGGACATCCTGGAGCTTGGCGTGGGCCGCCCTGTTGCTGCTGCAGGGCCTTCGCAGCTCGTCGGCCAGCTGCCGCTGCAGCTCCCGTGCTTGGTGCAGGGCAGCGTCGCGCTCCTGCTGCAGCATCTCCTGCGCCGCCAGCAGCTCGGCCTCCTTCCACCGCAGCAGCTGCCGGGTCTCCGCTGCGCGCTGCTGCCACTGCAGCTCCTGCAGCCGCTGTATGTCGAGGGCCTGCTGCTTCTCCCACTCACACTGCAGCTGCTGGACCATCAGCTGCTGCTCCCTCTTTGCCGCCTCCTTCATCTTGGAGATCTCAGCGGCGAAGTGGCGCCGCAGCTCCTGGTTGTGGAGCCGCTCGCCATCCAGTTTGGCCCGCAGTGCCTGCAGCTCCTGCCGGCGCTCCTCCTGCTGCGCAGGGTTGCCAGGGAGCTGCGCTGGGCCCCGTCGGGGCGCGGGGCGGCTGGGCCCCGTCAGTCCCCGGCCTGCAACGTCCCGCACCATGGCCGCGGGTACAAGAAATAAGTTTGTTGGCCTGTGACTGCTGTGGCCGTTGGCCACTGACGGTCACCTTCGCTGGGTCTGCGAGGGGCGGCAGCCCCTGACCCTGTAGCGTCTACTGCCTTCCGTCCCAGTCGCACAGGTGCGGAGACAGCGTCTGCTACTGGCCATGGGTGCGTGCGCGTGCAATTTATACTGTGTGAGGGCATGACGTCACAATGGAGGGCGGGGCACCATGACCTTATATGGAGATGGGCGGTGTGCCTTATATGGGGCAGCATGACATCATATGGAGTTGGGCGGTATGGCCTTATATGGAGTTGGGCGGTATGCCTTATAAGGGGCAGCATGACCTTATGTGGAGTTGGGCGGTATGGCTTATAAGGGGCAGCATGACCTTATATGGAGTTGGGCAGTTCCTTATATGGAGTTGGGCGGTATGGCCTTATATGGGGCTGGGTGGTATGGCCTTCCGTGGTGTTGGGGTGGTTGGCCCCCCATGTTGGTGGGATGTTTGGTCGCCCATTGCCTTGGGGTGTTTGGCATTTCATGGTGTTGGGAGGTGTGGTGTCGCGTGGTGTCAGGATGTAAGGCCTCATATGCTGTGAGGATGAATGGCGTTCCCATTAGGCGTTCGGCTAAATCGCCTTCTTTTGTCCTGTAATCATAGAGTCATAGCAAGGTGGAAGGGACCCACAACGATCATCAGGTCCAACTCCTGGCTCCACACAGAACCACCCATTACTCACAGAATCACAGAATCATCTAAGTTGGCAGAGACCTCCAAGATCACCGAGTCCAACCTCGGACCTAACACTAACAGTCCTCCACTAAACCATATCACTAAGCTCTGCCATGTGTCTGAGATCATTGTCCAAACGCTTCTTGAACTCTGGCAGCCTTTGTGCCATGCAACCTTTCAGCGGAAGCTAGTTCCAGAGCCAGACCACATTTCTAAGTAAGGACACATTTCCTGATATTCAGCCTGAACGTCTCCTCTTGCAGCCTCACGTTGTTGCCTCTGGATGTTTTCAAAAAAAAAAAAAAACGAAACAAAAACCAAACAAACCAACCAGCCCTAAGAGCATGTTTGTGGAGCAAACCATCAGTTCAGAACAGTTTTCATTTTGGAATAGCACGGCCATGAAAAGCACGGTCGTGTTGTGTGTGGGGTTGTGTAAAGGCTCCCCAAGGGAGTTCGGGTGTACCCAAAGGCTTCTGTTGGGAGCACTTTTGGATGGGAGAAAGTGGCGCCGTCCGTGTTGTCTTGGGTCCTACTTAGGGTTCGGCTCAGTGTTCCGGTTAGGGTTACGTTTCGGGTTGTTTGGAAAGAGAGAAGGCGCAGAGTCCTGTTGCTTGTGGGGTTGCGTAAGGGGTCCCCAAGGGAGTCCAGGTGTACCCAAAGGCTTCCGTTGGGAGCACTTTTTGATGGGAGAAAGTGACGGCGTACGTGTTTTCTGGGGTCCTAATTAGGGTTAGGGTTAGGGTTACCTCAGCTACACGGGGGCCTTTTAGGGTTAGGGTTAGGGTTAGGCTTAGGGTAAGGGTTCCAGTTAGGGTTAGGGATAGCTCCGTGGGGGCATTTTAGGGTTAGGGTTAGAGTTAGAGTTTCAAAGGTGGGCTGCGGCCTTGGCCCACGCTGACAGCAATATCCCCAAACACCGCGTTTTGTCACAATAAAGCTAATAAATAATAATAAAAAGGCGCACAGAGCCCTGCCCCGCTGCCCGGGAGAGCCTGGCAGTAACGGGAGGAGTGGTGGCTGCGGTCTTGGCCTGTACTGACAGAAATAGCCCCAAAACCATGCGTTTTGTCACAAGAAAGCTAATAAATAATAATAATAAGGCGCACAGAGCTCTGCCCCGCTGCCCGGGAGAGCCTGGCAGTAACAGGAGGAGCTCCCCCTCGGCGTGGTGGCTCCGGCCTCTGAAGGGTTTGGGCGCCCACTGCCCCGGGCTGTGACAAGTCCCCGTGACACGAGCTGGTGATGGGGAGCTTCCACAACCCGTGAAAGGGGCCCCGCAGGCCCTGTGGCCCTCCAGAGTGCCCCGAGGAGGTCTGAGGCTCTGCAGGGCCTCGCTGGGGGTCTCTTTTCCGTCCCCAGAATCAGAGGTTGAGGGAAGGGAGCTCTGAGTCCGCCTGTCCCAACCCCACCTCTGGCAGGGCCACCCAGAGCAGGTCCCCAGGACCGCATCCAGGTGGCTTTTGAAGGCCTCCAAGAACTCGACCGCCTCTCTGGCCAACCTGTTCCAGCGTGCAGTTAGCTGCAGGGCAAAGAAATGCTTTTCCATTTCTATAAACATTCTGGAGAAGAATCACCTAGGCCAGGTTCATCATTATCCACAGTTTATTGATTTTTGAAACCCTCGGCACCCCCATCCCGATCTTCTTCCTCGTCCTCCAAAATGGGTGACAGACAGAAAGGGTAGCGGGAATAACTGTTTCCTGCACTGGAGGTTTCTTCTTCCTCTTTTGGCCCATCACACAGCTCCTCCAGGAAGGCTTCTGCAAGGGGCTCTTCAGCCAGCGCACGGGGACAGATTGGCCCATCACACAGCTCCTTCAGGAAGGCTTCTGCAAAGGCCTCTGCAGCCAGCGTACCGGGAAAGATTGGCCCATCACACAGCTCCTCCAGGAGGGCTTTTGCAAGGGCCTCTTCAGCCAGCGCACGGGGACTGATTGGCCCATCACGCAGCTCCTTCAGGAAGGCTTCTGCAAGGGCCTCTTCAGCCAGTGCACCGGGACAGATTTCTTTGTCCGGATCATCCCCGGCTTCGCCACTGCTGCTGCAGCTGTCGGTGGAACTCTCCTCATCGTCTGTGTCCAGAAGGAGATCCCTTAGCTCTGGAGGCACTGGCGTCAAGGTGAGGTCATCGAGAACTTCTTCCACCAGATTGGAGGGGACGAACCCTCTTCTGCCGTCCGTCCGCTCTCCTATATACCAGCCATCCTCATCCATCTCCCCAACGACATAAACAAACTGTCCTGCGGTGAGGGGAAGCTCTAGCTTCGGATGCTCGTTGGGACTATCAGCAGGGTCATAGCTGTACCGAGCCAGGAATTTCCGAATCCTTAATGGTCCTTGTCCCACTGGAACCTGCAGGATGAAGGACTCTTGCTGCGTTTCCGCTCCTTGGGTCTCATCTGCAGCGTCCTCCTCTGAAGGAAGGCAGGGCCCTGGGCTGTCCTCTGCCGACTCGGATTTGGAGGTGACTGTGTGGGTGGTACCTGTGGTAGTTGGTAACTGTGGCAGATGGGTAATGGCAGGGCTGGATTGCTCGCTTTTCAGCCGCTGCAGTTCCTCAGCGAGCAGCTGGAGTTGTTCAGTTTGGTGGTGGCACCGATCTTCCAGGTCAGCCACCTGGGCTCGTAACATTTGCGAGGCTTCCTCGTGCTGCCTCTTCCCTTCTGCCTGAGCCCTCTGCAAGCTCTCGAGCTCCTGCTCTTCCTTCTGGAGCGCTAGCTGTGCCTCCAGGTGTTCTCTCTCCAGCTGTGGCCCTCTGTCTGCAATTTCCTTGAGCGCTTGCAGCTGGCGCTCTGCCTCTTGCAGCTGGGCCTGAAGCTTGCTGACCTGTCGCAGGGCGGAGTTTTGCTCCTTTGCCACTTGCTGTAGCTGCCTCTTCAGGTCAGCACTTTCAGCTTGGACTTCCATCGCTGAGTCCACCTGCCCTCGGAGGCGAGAATTTTCTTCTTCCAGTCTCTTGTTTTCCTTGCTCAGCTGCGTGAGCTGGGCAACCAGCACCTCCTCCCTTGGGCTGGGGGCACTCTCGCAAGGTGGCGGCGCCTCGGCGGAGCTCTGGCTGGGCAGAGGCCCTGGAGTCTTGCTGGCCTGGTGGATGGTCTCCTGCAGGGATCTGCATTTCTCCTCCAGCTGCTCGGTAAGTACCACCAGTTTTTCTGTGGCTTCCTGGAGCTTCTGTACCTCCTGGCACGCTTCCTGGGTGCTTCCCTCTCTCAAGAGGCATTTCTTTGCCTCCAGGGCCTGGCGTAGCCTCTTCAGGTCGCTCAGGGCACGCTGGAGGCGGGTGTGCTGCTTCATCATCCCGGGGCACGTGCTGCCCGGCAGCACTAGGTCTTCGTCGGAAGGCTCTGGCACCTGCAAACACCAAATCAGAGAAAAGGTTGGCTTGGAAGGGAGCTCAAAGCCCACCTCGTTCCAGCCCCTGCCATGGGCACCACCCCTGCCCCCAGCCCAGGCCGCCCCCAGCCCCGTCCAGCCTGGCCTTGGGCCCCCCCCAGGGATGGGGCGCCCCCATCCTGCGTTGGGGCCTCGCCGCCCTCCCGGGGAAGGATTTCTTCCTTATACCTGACCCAAACCTGCCCTTTTCTGCTTCGAGCCGTTACTCTGATCCCCCCACTGCACTCCCTGACAAAGAGTCTCTCCCCAGCTTTCCTGTAGCCCCCTTTAGGGACTGGCAGGCCGCCCTGAGGTCTCCCCGGAGCCTTGTCTTCCCCAGGCTCAACACGCCCAGCTTCCTCAGCCTGGTTCCTCACCTGGACGTGAGCGTCCTTCACAGGGTGGCGGCTGCTGCCCTGCTCTGTGCTGCAGCTTTCCTTGGCTCCCTGCTGAGGTGTGTTCTGGGAGGACGGAGCCTGTGTTGGCTTCTTTGGCTGTGCCTTGCCCCAGGGCCCTTCTCTGTCTTCTCGGCCCGTCGTCCCCTGGCTGTCCTCTTGCTCTCCCTCGAAGCCCGCCACGATGTATTTGATGAAGAGCCTCTTCTCCAGCTCCAGCTCATGCTGGAGGTAGCGGATGCGGGCGGGCTGGTCCCCGTGCGTCTCCCAGCGCAGCTCCTTGAGGACATCCTGGAGCTTGGCGTGGGCCGCCCTGTTGCTGCTGCAGGGCCTTCGCAGCTCGTCGGCCAGCTGCCGCTGCAGCTCCCGTGCTTGGTGCAGGGCAGCGTCGCGCTCCTGCTGCAGCATCTCCTGCGCCGCCAGCAGCTCGGCCTCCTTCCACCGCAGCAGCTGCCGGGTCTCCGCTGCGCGCTGCTGCCACTGCAGCTCCTGCAGCCGCTGTATGTCGAGGGCCTGCTGCTTCTCCCACTCACACTGCAGCTGCTGGACCATCAGCTGCTGCTCCCTCTTTGCCGCCTCCTTCATCTTGGAGATCTCAGCGGCGAAGTGGCGCCGCAGCTCCTGGTTGTGGAGCCGCTCGCCATCCAGTTTGGCCCGCAGTGCCTGCAGCTCCTGCCGGCGCTCCTCCTGCTGCGCAGGGTTGCCAGGGAGCTGCGCTGGGCCCCGTCGGGGCGCGGGGCGGCTGGGCCCCGTCAGTCCCCGGCCTGCAACGTCCCGCACCATGGCCGCGGGTACAAGAAATAAGTTTGTTGGCCTGTGACTGCTGTGGCCGTTGGCCACTGACGGTCACCTTCGCTGGGTCTGCGAGGGGCGGCAGCCCCTGACCCTGTAGCGTCTACTGCCTTCCGTCCCAGTCGCACAGGTGCGGAGACAGCGTCTGCTACTGGCCATGGGTGCGTGCGCGTGCAATTTATACTGTGTGCGGGCATGACGTCACAATGGAGGGCGGGGCACCATGACCTTATATGGAGATGGGCGGTGTGCCTTATATGGGGCAGCATGACGTCATACGGAGTTGGGCGGTATGGCCTTATATGGAGTTGGGCGGTATGCCTTATAAGGGGCAGCATGACCTTATGTGGAGTTGGGCGGTATGGCTTATAAGGGGCAGCATGACCTTATATGGAGTTGGGCAGTTCCTTATATGGAGTTGGGCGGTATGGCCTTATATGGGGCTGGGTGGTATGGCCTTCCGTGGTGTTGGGGTGGTTGGCCCCCCATGTTGGTGGGATGTTTGGTCGCCCATTGCCTTGGGGTGTTTGGCATTTCATGGTGTTGGGAGGTGTGGTGTCGCGTGGTGTCAGGATGTAAGGCCTCATATGCTGTGAGGATGAATGGCGTTCCCATTAGGCGTTCGGCTAAATCGCCTTCTTTTGTCCTGTAATCATAGAGTCATAGCAAGGTGGAAGGGACCCACAACGATCATCAGGTCCAACTCCTGGCTCCACACAGAACCACCCATTACTCACAGAATCACAGAATCATCTAAGTTGGCAGAGACCTCCAAGATCACCGAGTCCAACCTCGGACCTAACACTAACAGTCCTCCACTAAACCATATCACTAAGCTCTGCCATGTGTCTGAGATCATTGTCCAAACGCTTCTTGAACTCTGGCAGCCTTTGTGCCATGCAACCTTTCAGCGGGAGCTAGTTCCAGAGCCAGACCACATTTCTAAGTAAGGACACATTTCCTGATATTCAGCCTGAACGTCTCCTCTTGCAGCCTCACGTTGTTGCCTCTGGATGTTTTCAAAAAAAAAAAAAAACGAAACAAAAACCAAACAAACCAACCAGCCCTAAGAGCATGTTTGTGGAGCAAACCATCAGTTCAGAACAGTTTTCATTTTGGAATAGCACGGCCATGAAAAGCACGGTCGTGTTGTGTGTGGGGTTGTGTAAAGGCTCCCCAAGGGAGTTCGGGTGTACCCAAAGGCTTCTGTTGGGAGCACTTTTGGATGGGAGAAAGTGGCGCCGTCCGTGTTGTCTTGGGTCCTACTTAGGGTTCGGCTCAGTGTTCCGGTTAGGGTTACGTTTCGGGTTGTTTGGAAAGAGAGAAGGCGCAGAGTCCTGTTGCTTGTGGGGTTGCGTAAGGGGTCCCCAAGGGAGTCCAGGTGTACCCAAAGGCTTCCGTTGGGAGCACTTTTTGATGGGAGAAAGTGACGGCGTACGTGTTTTCTGGGGTCCTAATTAGGGTTAGGGTTAGGGTTACCTCAGCTACACGGGGGCCTTTTAGGGTTAGGGTTAGGGTTAGGCTTAGGGTAAGGGTTCCAGTTAGGGTTAGGGATAGCTCCGTGGGGGCATTTTAGGGTTAGGGTTAGAGTTAGAGTTTCAAAGGTGGGCTGCGGCCTTGGCCCACGCTGACAGCAATATCCCCAAACACCGCGTTTTGTCACAATAAAGCTAATAAATAATAATAAAAAGGCGCACAGAGCCCTGCCCCGCTGCCCGGGAGAGCCTGGCAGTAACGGGAGGAGTGGTGGCTGCGGTCTTGGCCTGTACTGACAGAAATAGCCCCAAAACCATGCGTTTTGTCACAAGAAAGCTAATAAATAATAATAATAAGGCGCACAGAGCTCTGCCCCGCTGCCCGGGAGAGCCTGGCAGTAACAGGAGGAGCTCCCCCTCGGCGTGGTGGCTCCGGCCTCTGAAGGGTTTGGGCGCCCACTGCCCCGGGCTGTGACAAGTCCCCGTGACACGAGCTGGTGATGGGGAGCTTCCACAACCCGTGAAAGGGGCCCCGCAGGCCCTGTGGCCCTCCAGAGTGCCCCGAGGAGGTCTGAGGCTCTGCAGGGCCTCGCTGGGGGTCTCTTTTCCGTCCCCAGAATCAGAGGTTGAGGGAAGGGAGCTCTGAGTCCGCCTGTCCCAACCCCACCTCTGGCAGGGCCACCCAGAGCAGGTCCCCAGGACCGCATCCAGGTGGCTTTTGAAGGCCTCCAAGAACTCAACCGCCTCTCTGGCCAACCTGTTCCAGCGTGCAGTTAGCTGCAGGGCAAAGAAATGCTTTTCCATTTCTATAAACATTCTGGAGAAGAATCACCTAGGCCAGGTTCATCATTATCCACAGTTTATTGATTTTTGAAACCCTCGGCACCCCCATCCCGATCTTCTTCCTCGTCCTCCAAAATGGGTGACAGACAGAAAGGGTAGCGGGAATAACTGTTTCCTGCACTGAAGGTTTCTTCTTCCTCTTTTGGCCCATCACACAGCTCCTCCAGGAAGGCTTCTGCAAGGGGCTCTTCAGCCAGCGCACGGGGACAGATTGGCCCATCACACAGCTCCTTCAGGAAGGCTTCTGCAAAGGCCTCTGCAGCCAGCGTACCGGGAAAGATTGGCCCATCACACAGCTCCTCCAGGAGGGCTTTTGCAAGGGCCTCTTCAGCCAGCGCACGGGGACTGATTGGCCCATCACGCAGCTCCTTCAGGAAGGCTTCTGCAAGGGCCTCTTCAGCCAGCGCACCGGGACAGATTTCTTTGTCCGGATCATCCCCGGCTTCGCCACTGCTGCTGCAGCTGTCGGTGGAACTCTCCTCATCGTCTGTGTCCAGAAGGAGATCCCTTAGCTCTGGAGGCACTGGCGTCAAGGTGAGGTCATCGAGAACTTCTTCCACCAGATTGGAGGGGACGAACCCTCTTCTGCCGTCCGTCCGCTCTCCTATATACCAGCCATCCTCATCCATCTCCCCAACGACATAAACAAACTGTCCTGCGGTGAGGGGAAGCTCTAGCTTCGGATGCTCGTTGGGACTATCAGCAGGGTCATAGCTGTACCGAGCCAGGAATTTCCGAATCCTTAATGGTCCTTGTCCCACTGGAACCTGCAGGATGAAGGACTCTTGCTGCGTTTCCGCTCCTTGGGTCTCATCTGCAGCGTCCTCCTCTGAAGGAAGGCAGGGCCCTGGGCTGTCCTCTGCCGACTCGGATTTGGAGGTGACTGTGTGGGTGGTACCTGTGGTAGTTGGTAACTGTGGCAGATGGGTAATGGCAGGGCTGGATTGCTCGCTTTTCAGCCGCTGCAGTTCCTCAGCGAGCAGCTGGAGTTGTTCAGTTTGGTGGTGGCACCGATCTTCCAGGTCAGCCACCTGGGCTCGTAACATTTGCGAGGCTTCCTCGTGCTGCCTCTTCCCTTCTGCCTGAGCCCTCTGCAAGCTCTCGAGCTCCTGCTCTTCCTTCTGGAGCGCTAGCTGTGCCTCCAGGTGTTCTCTCTCCAGCTGTGGCCCTCTGTCTGCAATTTCCTTGAGCGCTTGCAGCTGGCGCTCTGCCTCTTGCAGCTGGGCCTGAAGCTTGCTGACCTGTCGCAGGGCGGAGTTTTGCTCCTTTGCCACTTGCTGTAGCTGCCTCTTCAGGTCAGCACTTTCAGCTTGGACTTCCATCGCTGAGTCCACCTGCCCTCGGAGGCGAGAATTTTCTTCTTCCAGTCTCTTGTTTTCCTTGCTCAGCTGCGTGAGCTGGGCAACCAGCACCTCCTCCCTTGGGCTGGGGGCACTCTCGCAAGGTGGCGGCGCCTCGGCGGAGCTCTGGCTGGGCAGAGGCCCTGGAGTCTTGCTGGCCTGGTGGATGGTCTCCTGCAGGGATCTGCATTTCTCCTCCAGCTGCTCGGTAAGTACCACCAGTTTTTCTGTGGCTTCCTGGAGCTTCTGTACCTCCTGGCACGCTTCCTGGGTGCTTCCCTCTCTCAAGAGGCATTTCTTTGCCTCCAGGGCCTGGCGTAGCCTCTTCAGGTCGCTCAGGGCACGCTGGAGGCGGGTGTGCTGCTTCATCATCCCGGGGCACGTGCTGCCCGGCAGCACTAGGTCTTCGTCGGAAGGCTCTGGCACCTGCAAACACCAAATCAGAGAAAAGGTTGGCTTGGAAGGGAGCTCAAAGCCCACCTCGTTCCAGCCCCTGCCATGGGCACCACCCCTGCCCCCAGCCCAGGCCGCCCCCAGCCCCGTCCAGCCTGGCCTTGGGCCCCCCCCAGGGATGGGGCGCCCCCAGCCTGCGTTGGGGCCTCGCCGCCCTCCCGGGGAAGGATTTCTTCCTTATACCTGACCCAAACCTGCCCTTTTCTGCTTCGAGCCGTTACTCTGATCCCCCCACTGCACTCCCTGACAAAGAGTCTCTCCCCAGCTTTCCTGTAGCCCCCTTTAGGGACTGGCAGGCCGCCCTGAGGTCTCCCCGGAGCCTTGTCTTCCCCAGGCTCAACACGCCCAGCTTCCTCAGCCTGGTTCCTCACCTGGACGTGAGCGTCCTTCACAGGGTGGCGGCTGCTGCCCTGCTCTGTGCTGCAGCTTTCCTTGGCTCCCTGCTGAGGTGTGTTCTGGGAGGACGGAGCCTGTGTTGGCTTCTTTGGCTGTGCCTTGCCCCAGGGCCCTTCTCTGTCTTCTCGGCCCGTCGTCCCCTGGCTGTCCTCTTGCTCTCCCTCGAAGCCCGCCACGATGTATTTGATGAAGAGCCTCTTCTCCAGCTCCAGCTCATGCTGGAGGTAGCGGATGCGGGCGGGCTGGTCCCCGTGCGTCTCCCAGCGCAGCTCCTTGAGGACATCCTGGAGCTTGGCGTGGGCCGCCCTGTTGCTGCTGCAGGGCCTTCGCAGCTCGTCGGCCAGCTGCCGCTGCAGCTCCCGTGCTTGGTGCAGGGCAGCGTCGCGCTCCTGCTGCAGCATCTCCTGCGCCGCCAGCAGCTCGGCCTCCTTCCACCGCAGCAGCTGCCGGGTCTCCGCTGCGCGCTGCTGCCACTGCAGCTCCTGCAGCCGCTGTATGTCGAGGGCCTGCTGCTTCTCCCACTCACACTGCAGCTGCTGGACCATCAGCTGCTGCTCCCTCTTTGCCGCCTCCTTCATCTTGGAGATCTCAGCGGCGAAGTGGCGCCGCAGCTCCTGGTTGTGGAGCCGCTCGCCATCCAGTTTGGCCCGCAGTGCCTGCAGCTCCTGCCGGCGCTCCTCCTGCTGCGCAGGGTTGCCAGGGAGCTGCGCTGGGCCCCGTCGGGGCGCGGGGCGGCTGGGCCCCGTCAGTCCCCGGCCTGCAACGTCCCGCACCATGGCCGCGGGTACAAGAAATAAGTTTGTTGGCCTGTGACTGCTGTGGCCGTTGGCCACTGACGGTCACCTTCGCTGGGTCTGCGAGGGGCGGCAGCCCCTGACCCTGTAGCGTCTACTGCCTTCCGTCCCAGTCGCACAGGTGCGGAGACAGCGTCTGCTACTGGCCATGGGTGCGTGCGCGTGCAATTTATACTGTGTGCGGGCATGACGTCACAATGGAGGGCGGGGCACCATGACCTTATATGGAGATGGGCGGTGTGCCTTATATGGGGCAGCATGACGTCATACGGAGTTGGGCGGTATGGCCTTATATGGAGTTGGGCGGTATGCCTTATAAGGGGCAGCATGACCTTATGTGGAGTTGGGCGGTATGGCTTATAAGGGGCAGCATGACCTTATATGGAGTTGGGCAGTTCCTTATATGGAGTTGGGCGGTATGGCCTTATATGGGGCTGGGTGGTATGGCCTTCCGTGGTGTTGGGGTGGTTGGCCCCCCATGTTGGTGGGATGTTTGGTCGCCCATTGCCTTGGGGTGTTTGGCATTTCATGGTGTTGGGAGGTGTGGTGTCGCGTGGTGTCAGGATGTAAGGCCTCATATGCTGTGAGGATGAATGGCGTTCCCATTAGGCGTTCGGCTAAATCGCCTTCTTTTGTCCTGTAATCATAGAGTCATAGCAAGGTGGAAGGGACCCACAACGATCATCAGGTCCAACTCCTGGCTCCACACAGAACCACCCATTACTCACAGAATCACAGAATCATCTAAGTTGGCAGAGACCTCCAAGATCACCGAGTCCAACCTCGGACCTAACACTAACAGTCCTCCACTAAACCATATCACTAAGCTCTGCCATGTGTCTGAGATCATTGTCCAAACGCTTCTTGAACTCTGGCAGCCTTTGTGCCATGCAACCTTTCAGCGGGAGCTAGTTCCAGAGCCAGACCACATTTCTAAGTAAGGACACATTTCCTGATATTCAGCCTGAACGTCTCCTCTTGCAGCCTCACGTTGTTGCCTCTGGATGTTTTCAAAAAAAAAAAAAAACGAAACAAAAACCAAACAAACCAACCAGCCCTAAGAGCATGTTTGTGGAGCAAACCATCAGTTCAGAACAGTTTTCATTTTGGAATAGCACGGCCATGAAAAGCACGGTCGTGTTGTGTGTGGGGTTGTGTAAAGGCTCCCCAAGGGAGTTCGGGTGTACCCAAAGGCTTCTGTTGGGAGCACTTTTGGATGGGAGAAAGTGGCGCCGTCCGTGTTGTCTTGGGTCCTACTTAGGGTTCGGCTCAGTGTTCCGGTTAGGGTTACGTTTCGGGTTGTTTGGAAAGAGAGAAGGCGCAGAGTCCTGTTGCTTGTGGGGTTGCGTAAGGGGTCCCCAAGGGAGTCCAGGTGTACCCAAAGGCTTCCGTTGGGAGCACTTTTTGATGGGAGAAAGTGACGGCGTACGTGTTTTCTGGGGTCCTAATTAGGGTTAGGGTTAGGGTTACCTCAGCTACACGGGGGCCTTTTAGGGTTAGGGTTAGGGTTAGGCTTAGGGTAAGGGTTCCAGTTAGGGTTAGGGATAGCTCCGTGGGGGCATTTTAGGGTTAGGGTTAGAGTTAGAGTTTCAAAGGTGGGCTGCGGCCTTGGCCCACGCTGACAGCAATATCCCCAAACACCGCGTTTTGTCACAATAAAGCTAATAAATAATAATAAAAAGGCGCACAGAGCCCTGCCCCGCTGCCCGGGAGAGCCTGGCAGTAACGGGAGGAGTGGTGGCTGCGGTCTTGGCCTGTACTGACAGAAATAGCCCCAAAACCATGCGTTTTGTCACAAGAAAGCTAATAAATAATAATAATAAGGCGCACAGAGCTCTGCCCCGCTGCCCGGGAGAGCCTGGCAGTAACAGGAGGAGCTCCCCCTCGGCGTGGTGGCTCCGGCCTCTGAAGGGTTTGGGCGCCCACTGCCCCGGGCTGTGACAAGTCCCCGTGACACGAGCTGGTGATGGGGAGCTTCCACAACCCGTGAAAGGGGCCCCGCAGGCCCTGTGGCCCTCCAGAGTGCCCCGAGGAGGTCTGAGGCTCTGCAGGGCCTCGCTGGGGGTCTCTTTTCCGTCCCCAGAATCAGAGGTTGAGGGAAGGGAGCTCTGAGTCCGCCTGTCCCAACCCCACCTCTGGCAGGGCCACCCAGAGCAGGTCCCCAGGACCGCATCCAGGTGGCTTTTGAAGGCCTCCAAGAACTCAACCGCCTCTCTGGCCAACCTGTTCCAGCGTGCAGTTAGCTGCAGGGCAAAGAAATGCTTTTCCATTTCTATAAACATTCTGGAGAAGAATCACCTAGGCCAGGTTCATCATTATCCACAGTTTATTGATTTTTGAAACCCTCGGCACCCCCATCCCGATCTTCTTCCTCGTCCTCCAAAATGGGTGACAGACAGAAAGGGTAGCGGGAATAACTGTTTCCTGCACTGAAGGTTTCTTCTTCCTCTTTTGGCCCATCACACAGCTCCTCCAGGAAGGCTTCTGCAAGGGGCTCTTCAGCCAGCGCACGGGGACAGATTGGCCCATCACACAGCTCCTTCAGGAAGGCTTCTGCAAAGGCCTCTGCAGCCAGCGTACCGGGAAAGATTGGCCCATCACACAGCTCCTCCAGGAGGGCTTTTGCAAGGGCCTCTTCAGCCAGCGCACGGGGACTGATTGGCCCATCACGCAGCTCCTTCAGGAAGGCTTCTGCAAGGGCCTCTTCAGCCAGCGCACCGGGACAGATTTCTTTGTCCGGATCATCCCCGGCTTCGCCACTGCTGCTGCAGCTGTCGGTGGAACTCTCCTCATCGTCTGTGTCCAGAAGGAGATCCCTTAGCTCTGGAGGCACTGGCGTCAAGGTGAGGTCATCGAGAACTTCTTCCACCAGATTGGAGGGGACGAACCCTCTTCTGCCGTCCGTCCGCTCTCCTATATACCAGCCATCCTCATCCATCTCCCCAACGACATAAACAAACTGTCCTGCGGTGAGGGGAAGCTCTAGCTTCGGATGCTCGTTGGGACTATCAGCAGGGTCATAGCTGTACCGAGCCAGGAATTTCCGAATCCTTAATGGTCCTTGTCCCACTGGAACCTGCAGGATGAAGGACTCTTGCTGCGTTTCCGCTCCTTGGGTCTCATCTGCAGCGTCCTCCTCTGAAGGAAGGCAGGGCCCTGGGCTGTCCTCTGCCGACTCGGATTTGGAGGTGACTGTGTGGGTGGTACCTGTGGTAGTTGGTAACTGTGGCAGATGGGTAATGGCAGGGCTGGATTGCTCGCTTTTCAGCCGCTGCAGTTCCTCAGCGAGCAGCTGGAGTTGTTCAGTTTGGTGGTGGCACCGATCTTCCAGGTCAGCCACCTGGGCTCGTAACATTTGCGAGGCTTCCTCGTGCTGCCTCTTCCCTTCTGCCTGAGCCCTCTGCAAGCTCTCGAGCTCCTGCTCTTCCTTCTGGAGCGCTAGCTGTGCCTCCAGGTGTTCTCTCTCCAGCTGTGGCCCTCTGTCTGCAATTTCCTTGAGCGCTTGCAGCTGGCGCTCTGCCTCTTGCAGCTGGGCCTGAAGCTTGCTGACCTGTCGCAGGGCGGAGTTTTGCTCCTTTGCCACTTGCTGTAGCTGCCTCTTCAGGTCAGCACTTTCAGCTTGGACTTCCATCGCTGAGTCCACCTGCCCTCGGAGGCGAGAATTTTCTTCTTCCAGTCTCTTGTTTCCCTTGCTCAGCTGCGTGAGCTGGGCAACCAGCACCTCCTCCCTTGGGCTGGGGGCACTCTCGCAAGGTGGCGGCGCCTCGGCGGAGCTCTGGCTGGGCAGAGGCCCTGGAGTCTTGCTGGCCTGGTGGATGGTCTCCTGCAGGGATCTGCATTTCTCCTCCAGCTGCTCGGTAAGTACCACCAGTTTTTCTGTGGCTTCCTGGAGCTTCTGTACCTCCTGGCACGCTTCCTGGGTGCTTCCCTCTCTCAAGAGGCATTTCTTTGCCTCCAGGGCCTGGCGTAGCCTCTTCAGGTCGCTCAGGGCACGCTGGAGGCGGGTGTGCTGCTTCATCATCCCGGGGCACGTGCTGCCCGGCAGCACTAGGTCTTCGTCGGAAGGCTCTGGCACCTGCAAACACCAAATCAGAGAAAAGGTTGGCTTGGAAGGGAGCTCAAAGCCCACCTCGTTCCAGCCCCTGCCATGGGCACCACCCCTGCCCCCAGCCCAGGCCGCCCCCAGCCCCGTCCAGCCTGGCCTTGGGCCCCCCCCAGGGATGGGGCGCCCCCAGCCTGCGTTGGGGCCTCGCCGCCCTCCCGGGGAAGGATTTCTTCCTTATACCTGACCCAAACCTGCCCTTTTCTGCTTCGAGCCGTTACTCTGATCCCCCCACTGCACTCCCTGACAAAGAGTCTCTCCCCAGCTTTCCTGTAGCCCCCTTTAGGGACTGGCAGGCCGCCCTGAGGTCTCCCCGGAGCCTTGTCTTCCCCAGGCTCAACACGCCCAGCTTCCTCAGCCTGGTTCCTCACCTGGACGTGAGCGTCCTTCACAGGGTGGCGGCTGCTGCCCTGCTCTGTGCTGCAGCTTTCCTTGGCTCCCTGCTGAGGTGTGTTCTGGGAGGACGGAGCCTGTGTTGGCTTCTTTGGCTGTGCCTTGCCCCAGGGCCCTTCTCTGTCTTCTCGGCCCGTCGTCCCCTGGCTGTCCTCTTGCTCTCCCTCGAAGCCCGCCACGATGTATTTGATGAAGAGCCTCTTCTCCAGCTCCAGCTCATGCTGGAGGTAGCGGATGCGGGCGGGCTGGTCCCCGTGCGTCTCCCAGCGCAGCTCCTTGAGGACATCCTGGAGCTTGGCGTGGGCCGCCCTGTTGCTGCTGCAGGGCCTTCGCAGCTCGTCGGCCAGCTGCCGCTGCAGCTCCCGTGCTTGGTGCAGGGCAGCGTCGCGCTCCTGCTGCAGCATCTCCTGCGCCGCCAGCAGCTCGGCCTCCTTCCACCGCAGCAGCTGCCGGGTCTCCGCTGCGCGCTGCTGCCACTGCAGCTCCTGCAGCCGCTGTATGTCGAGGGCCTGCTGCTTCTCCCACTCACACTGCAGCTGCTGGACCATCAGCTGCTGCTCCCTCTTTGCCGCCTCCTTCATCTTGGAGATCTCAGCGGCGAAGTGGCGCCGCAGCTCCTGGTTGTGGAGCCGCTCGCCATCCAGTTTGGCCCGCAGTGCCTGCAGCTCCTGCCGGCGCTCCTCCTGCTGCGCAGGGTTGCCAGGGAGCTGCGCTGGGCCCCGTCGGGGCGCGGGGCGGCTGGGCCCCGTCAGTCCCCGGCCTGCAACGTCCCGCACCATGGCCGCGGGTACAAGAAATAAGTTTGTTGGCCTGTGACTGCTGTGGCCGTTGGCCACTGACGGTCACCTTCGCTGGGTCTGCGAGGGGCGGCAGCCCCTGACCCTGTAGCGTCTACTGCCTTCCGTCCCAGTCGCACAGGTGCGGAGACAGCGTCTGCTACTGGCCATGGGTGCGTGCGCGTGCAATTTATACTGTGTGCGGGCATGACGTCACAATGGAGGGCGGGGCACCATGACCTTATATGGAGATGGGCGGTGTGCCTTATATGGGGCAGCATGACGTCATATGGAGTTGGGCGGTATGGCCTTATATGGAGTTGGGCGGTATGCCTTATAAGGGGCAGCATGACCTTATGTGGAGTTGGGCGGTATGGCTTATAAGGGGCAGCATGACCTTATATGGAGTTGGGCAGTTCCTTATATGGAGTTGGGCGGTATGGCCTTATATGGGGCTGGGTGGTATGGCCTTCCGTGGTGTTGGGGTGGTTGGCCCCCCATGTTGGTGGGATGTTTGGTCGCCCATTGCCTTGGGGTGTTTGGCATTTCATGGTGTTGGGAGGTGTGGTGTCGCGTGGTGTCAGGATGTAAGGCCTCATATGCTGTGAGGATGAATGGCGTTCCCATTAGGCGTTCGGCTAAATCGCCTTCTTTTGTCCTGTAATCATAGAGTCATAGCAAGGTGGAAGGGACCCACAACGATCATCAGGTCCAACTCCTGGCTCCACACAGAACCACCCATTACTCACAGAATCACAGAATCATCTAAGTTGGCAGAGACCTCCAAGATCACCGAGTCCAACCTCGGACCTAACACTAACAGTCCTCCACTAAACCATATCACTAAGCTCTGCCATGTGTCTGAGATCATTGTCCAAACGCTTCTTGAACTCTGGCAGCCTTTGTGCCATGCAACCTTTCAGCGGGAGCTAGTTCCAGAGCCAGACCACATTTCTAAGTAAGGACACATTTCCTGATATTCAGCCTGAACGTCTCCTCTTGCAGCCTCACGTTGTTGCCTCTGGATGTTTTCAAAAAAAAAAAAAAAACGAAACAAAAACCAAACAAACCAACCAGCCCTAAGAGCATGTTTGTGGAGCAAACCATCAGTTCAGAACAGTTTTCATTTTGGAATAGCACGGCCATGAAAAGCACGGTCGTGTTGTGTGTGGGGTTGTGTAAAGGCTCCCCAAGGGAGTTCGGGTGTACCCAAAGGCTTCTGTTGGGAGCACTTTTGGATGGGAGAAAGTGGCGCCGTCCGTGTTGTCTTGGGTCCTACTTAGGGTTCGGCTCAGTGTTCCGGTTAGGGTTACGTTTCGGGTTGTTTGGAAAGAGAGAAGGCGCAGAGTCCTGTTGCTTGTGGGGTTGCGTAAGGGGTCCCCAAGGGAGTCCAGGTGTACCCAAAGGCTTCCGTTGGGAGCACTTTTTGATGGGAGAAAGTGACGGCGTACGTGTTTTCTGGGGTCCTAATTAGGGTTAGGGTTAGGGTTACCTCAGCTACACGGGGGCCTTTTAGGGTTAGGGTTAGGGTTAGGCTTAGGGTAAGGGTTCCAGTTAGGGTTAGGGATAGCTCCGTGGGGGCATTTTAGGGTTAGGGTTAGAGTTAGAGTTTCAAAGGTGGGCTGCGGCCTTGGCCCACGCTGACAGCAATATCCCCAAACACCGCGTTTTGTCACAATAAAGCTAATAAATAATAATAAAAAGGCGCACAGAGCCCTGCCCCGCTGCCCGGGAGAGCCTGGCAGTAACGGGAGGAGTGGTGGCTGCGGTCTTGGCCTGTACTGACAGAAATAGCCCCAAAACCATGCGTTTTGTCACAAGAAAGCTAATAAATAATAATAATAAGGCGCACAGAGCTCTGCCCCGCTGCCCGGGAGAGCCTGGCAGTAACAGGAGGAGCTCCCCCTCGGCGTGGTGGCTCCGGCCTCTGAAGGGTTTGGGCGCCCACTGCCCCGGGCTGTGACAAGTCCCCGTGACACGAGCTGGTGATGGGGAGCTTCCACAACCCGTGAAAGGGGCCCCGCAGGCCCTGTGGCCCTCCAGAGTGCCCCGAGGAGGTCTGAGGCTCTGCAGGGCCTCGCTGGGGGTCTCTTTTCCGTCCCCAGAATCAGAGGTTGAGGGAAGGGAGCTCTGAGTCCGCCTGTCCCAACCCCACCTCTGGCAGGGCCACCCAGAGCAGGTCCCCAGGACCGCATCCAGGTGGCTTTTGAAGGCCTCCAAGAACTCAACCGCCTCTCTGGCCAACCTGTTCCAGCGTGCAGTTAGCTGCAGGGCAAAGAAATGCTTTTCCATTTCTATAAACATTCTGGAGAAGAATCACCTAGGCCAGGTTCATCATTATCCACAGTTTATTGATTTTTGAAACCCTCGGCACCCCCATCCCGATCTTCTTCCTCGTCCTCCAAAATGGGTGACAGACAGAAAGGGTAGCGGGAATAACTGTTTCCTGCACTGAAGGTTTCTTCTTCCTCTTTTGGCCCATCACACAGCTCCTCCAGGAAGGCTTCTGCAAGGGGCTCTTCAGCCAGCGCACGGGGACAGATTGGCCCATCACACAGCTCCTTCAGGAAGGCTTCTGCAAAGGCCTCTGCAGCCAGCGTACCGGGAAAGATTGGCCCATCACACAGCTCCTCCAGGAGGGCTTTTGCAAGGGCCTCTTCAGCCAGCGCACGGGGACTGATTGGCCCATCACGCAGCTCCTTCAGGAAGGCTTCTGCAAGGGCCTCTTCAGCCAGCGCACCGGGACAGATTTCTTTGTCCGGATCATCCCCGGCTTCGCCACTGCTGCTGCAGCTGTCGGTGGAACTCTCCTCATCGTCTGTGTCCAGAAGGAGATCCCTTAGCTCTGGAGGCACTGGCGTCAAGGTGAGGTCATCGAGAACTTCTTCCACCAGATTGGAGGGGACGAACCCTCTTCTGCCGTCCGTCCGCTCTCCTATATACCAGCCATCCTCATCCATCTCCCCAACGACATAAACAAACTGTCCTGCGGTGAGGGGAAGCTCTAGCTTCGGATGCTCGTTGGGACTATCAGCAGGGTCATAGCTGTACCGAGCCAGGAATTTCCGAATCCTTAATGGTCCTTGTCCCACTGGAACCTGCAGGATGAAGGACTCTTGCTGCGTTTCCGCTCCTTGGGTCTCATCTGCAGCGTCCTCCTCTGAAGGAAGGCAGGGCCCTGGGCTGTCCTCTGCCGACTCGGATTTGGAGGTGACTGTGTGGGTGGTACCTGTGGTAGTTGGTAACTGTGGCAGATGGGTAATGGCAGGGCTGGATTGCTCGCTTTTCAGCCGCTGCAGTTCCTCAGCGAGCAGCTGGAGTTGTTCAGTTTGGTGGTGGCACCGATCTTCCAGGTCAGCCACCTGGGCTCGTAACATTTGCGAGGCTTCCTCGTGCTGCCTCTTCCCTTCTGCCTGAGCCCTCTGCAAGCTCTCGAGCTCCTGCTCTTCCTTCTGGAGCGCTAGCTGTGCCTCCAGGTGTTCTCTCTCCAGCTGTGGCCCTCTGTCTGCAATTTCCTTGAGCGCTTGCAGCTGGCGCTCTGCCTCTTGCAGCTGGGCCTGAAGCTTGCTGACCTGTCGCAGGGCGGAGTTTTGCTCCTTTGCCACTTGCTGTAGCTGCCTCTTCAGGTCAGCACTTTCAGCTTGGACTTCCATCGCTGAGTCCACCTGCCCTCGGAGGCGAGAATTTTCTTCTTCCAGTCTCTTGTTTTCCTTGCTCAGCTGCGTGAGCTGGGCAACCAGCACCTCCTCCCTTGGGCTGGGGGCACTCTCGCAAGGTGGCGACGCCTCGGCGGAGCTCTGGCTGGGCAGAGGCCCTGGAGTCTTGCTGGCCTGGTGGATGGTCTCCTGCAGGGATCTGCATTTCTCCTCCAGCTGCTCGGTAAGTACCACCAGTTTTTCTGTGGCTTCCTGGAGCTTCTGTACCTCCTGGCACGCTTCCTGGGTGCTTCCCTCTCTCAAGAGGCATTTCTTTGCCTCCAGGGCCTGGCGTAGCCTCTTCAGGTCGCTCAGGGCACGCTGGAGGCGGGTGTGCTGCTTCATCATCCCGGGGCACGTGCTGCCCGGCAGCACTAGGTCTTCGTCGGAAGGCTCTGGCACCTGCAAACACCAAATCAGAGAAAAGGTTGGCTTGGAAGGGAGCTCAAAGCCCACCTCGTTCCAGCCCCTGCCATGGGCACCACCCCTGCCCCCAGCCCAGGCCGCCCCCAGCCCCGTCCAGCCTGGCCTTGGGCCCCCCCCAGGGATGGGGCGCCCCCAGCCTGCGTTGGGGCCTCGCCGCCCTCCCGGGGAAGGATTTCTTCCTTATACCTGACCCAAACCTGCCCTTTTCTGCTTCGAGCCGTTACTCTGATCCCCCCACTGCACTCCCTGACAAAGAGTCTCTCCCCAGCTTTCCTGTAGCCCCCTTTAGGGACTGGCAGGCCGCCCTGAGGTCTCCCCGGAGCCTTGTCTTCCCCAGGCTCAACACGCCCAGCTTCCTCAGCCTGGTTCCTCACCTGGACGTGAGCGTCCTTCACAGGGTGGCGGCTGCTGCCCTGCTCTGTGCTGCAGCTTTCCTTGGCTCCCTGCTGAGGTGTGTTCTGGGAGGACGGAGCCTGTGTTGGCTTCTTTGGCTGTGCCTTGCCCCAGGGCCCTTCTCTGTCTTCTCGGCCCGTCGTCCCCTGGCTGTCCTCTTGCTCTCCCTCGAAGCCCGCCACGATGTATTTGATGAAGAGCCTCTTCTCCAGCTCCAGCTCATGCTGGAGGTAGCGGATGCGGGCGGGCTGGTCCCCGTGCGTCTCCCAGCGCAGCTCCTTGAGGACATCCTGGAGCTTGGCGTGGGCCGCCCTGTTGCTGCTGCAGGGCCTTCGCAGCTCGTCGGCCAGCTGCCGCTGCAGCTCCCGTGCTTGGTGCAGGGCAGCGTCGCGCTCCTGCTGCAGCATCTCCTGCGCCGCCAGCAGCTCGGCCTCCTTCCACCGCAGCAGCTGCCGGGTCTCCGCTGCGCGCTGCTGCCACTGCAGCTCCTGCAGCCGCTGTATGTCGAGGGCCTGCTGCTTCTCCCACTCACACTGCAGCTGCTGGACCATCAGCTGCTGCTCCCTCTTTGCCGCCTCCTTCATCTTGGAGATCTCAGCGGCGAAGTGGCGCCGCAGCTCCTGGTTGTGGAGCCGCTCGCCATCCAGTTTGGCCCGCAGTGCCTGCAGCTCCTGCCGGCGCTCCTCCTGCTGCGCAGGGTTGCCAGGGAGCTGCGCTGGGCCCCGTCGGGGCGCGGGGCGGCTGGGCCCCGTCAGTCCCCGGCCTGCAACGTCCCGCACCATGGCCGCGGGTACAAGAAATAAGTTTGTTGGCCTGTGACTGCTGTGGCCGTTGGCCACTGACGGTCACCTTCGCTGGGTCTGCGAGGGGCGGCAGCCCCTGACCCTGTAGCGTCTACTGCCTTCCGTCCCAGTCGCACAGGTGCGGAGACAGCGTCTGCTACTGGCCATGGGTGCGTGCGCGTGCAATTTATACTGTGTGCGGGCATGACGTCACAATGGAGGGCGGGGCACCATGACCTTATATGGAGATGGGCGGTGTGCCTTATATGGGGCAGCATGACGTCATATGGAGTTGGGCGGTATGGCCTTATATGGAGTTGGGCGGTATGCCTTATAAGGGGCAGCATGACCTTATGTGGAGTTGGGCGGTATGGCTTATAAGGGGCAGCATGACCTTATATGGAGTTGGGCAGTTCCTTATATGGAGTTGGGCGGTATGGCCTTATATGGGGCTGGGTGGTATGGCCTTATATGGGGCTGGGTGGTATGGCCTTCCGTGGTGTTGGGGTGGTTGGCCCCCCATGTTGGTGGGATGTTTGGTCGCCCATTGCCTTGGGGTGTTTGGCATTTCATGGTGTTGGGAGGTGTGGTGTCGCGTGGTGTCAGGATGTAAGGCCTCATATGCTGTGAGGATGAATGGCGTTCCCATTAGGCGTTCGGCTAAATCGCCTTCTTTTGTCCTGTAATCATAGAGTCATAGCAAGGTGGAAGGGACCCACAACGATCATCAGGTCCAACTCCTGGCTCCACACAGAACCACCCATTACTCACAGAATCACAGAATCATCTAAGTTGGCAGAGACCTCCAAGATCACCGAGTCCAACCTCGGACCTAACACTAACAGTCCTCCACTAAACCATATCACTAAGCTCTGCCATGTGTCTGAGATCATTGTCCAAACGCTTCTTGAACTCTGGCAGCCTTTGTGCCATGCAACCTTTCAGCGGGAGCTAGTTCCAGAGCCAGACCACATTTCTAAGTAAGGACACATTTCCTGATATTCAGCCTGAACGTCTCCTCTTGCAGCCTCACGTTGTTGCCTCTGGATGTTTTCAAAAAAAAAAAAAAAAACGAAACAAAAACCAAACAAACCAACCAGCCCTAAGAGCATGTTTGTGGAGCAAACCATCAGTTCAGAACAGTTTTCATTTTGGAATAGCACGGCCATGAAAAGCACGGTCGTGTTGTGTGTGGGGTTGTGTAAAGGCTCCCCAAGGGAGTTCGGGTGTACCCAAAGGCTTCTGTTGGGAGCACTTTTGGATGGGAGAAAGTGGCGCCGTCCGTGTTGTCTTGGGTCCTACTTAGGGTTCGGCTCAGTGTTCCGGTTAGGGTTACGTTTCGGGTTGTTTGGAAAGAGAGAAGGCGCAGAGTCCTGTTGCTTGTGGGGTTGCGTAAGGGGTCCCCAAGGGAGTCCAGGTGTACCCAAAGGCTTCCGTTGGGAGCACTTTTTGATGGGAGAAAGTGACGGCGTACGTGTTTTCTGGGGTCCTAATTAGGGTTAGGGTTAGGGTTACCTCAGCTACACGGGGGCCTTTTAGGGTTAGGGTTAGGCTTAGGCTTAGGGTAAGGGTTCCAGTTAGGGTTAGGGATAGCTCCGTGGGGGCATTTTAGGGTTAGGGTTAGAGTTAGAGTTTCAAAGGTGGGCTGCGGCCTTGGCCCACGCTGACAGCAATATCCCCAAACACCGCGTTTTGTCACAATAAAGCTAATAAATAATAATAAAAAGGCGCACAGAGCCCTGCCCCGCTGCCCGGGAGAGCCTGGCAGTAACGGGAGGAGTGGTGGCTGCGGTCTTGGCCTGTACTGACAGAAATAGCCCCAAAACCATGCGTTTTGTCACAAGAAAGCTAATAAATAATAATAATAAGGCGCACAGAGCTCTGCCCCGCTGCCCGGGAGAGCCTGGCAGTAACAGGAGGAGCTCCCCCTCGGCGTGGTGGCTCCGGCCTCTGAAGGGTTTGGGCGCCCACTGCCCCGGGCTGTGACAAGTCCCCGTGACACGAGCTGGTGATGGGGAGCTTCCACAACCCGTGAAAGGGGCCCCGCAGGCCCTGTGGCCCTCCAGAGTGCCCCGAGGAGGTCTGAGGCTCTGCAGGGCCTCGCTGGGGGTCTCTTTTCCGTCCCCAGAATCAGAGGTTGAGGGAAGGGAGCTCTGAGTCCGCCTGTCCCAACCCCACCTCTGGCAGGGCCACCCAGAGCAGGTCCCCAGGACCGCATCCAGGTGGCTTTTGAAGGCCTCCAAGAACTCAACCGCCTCTCTGGCCAACCTGTTCCAGCGTGCAGTTAGCTGCAGGGCAAAGAAATGCTTTTCCATTTCTATAAACATTCTGGAGAAGAATCACCTAGGCCAGGTTCATCATTATCCACAGTTTATTGATTTTTGAAACCCTCGGCACCCCCATCCCGATCTTCTTCCTCGTCCTCCAAAATGGGTGACAGACAGAAAGGGTAGCGGGAATAACTGTTTCCTGCACTGAAGGTTTCTTCTTCCTCTTTTGGCCCATCACACAGCTCCTCCAGGAAGGCTTCTGCAAGGGGCTCTTCAGCCAGCGCACGGGGACAGATTGGCCCATCACACAGCTCCTTCAGGAAGGCTTCTGCAAAGGCCTCTGCAGCCAGCGTACCGGGAAAGATTGGCCCATCACACAGCTCCTCCAGGAGGGCTTTTGCAAGGGCCTCTTCAGCCAGCGCACGGGGACTGATTGGCCCATCACGCAGCTCCTTCAGGAAGGCTTCTGCAAGGGCCTCTTCAGCCAGCGCACCGGGACAGATTTCTTTGTCCGGATCATCCCCGGCTTCGCCACTGCTGCTGCAGCTGTCGGTGGAACTCTCCTCATCGTCTGTGTCCAGAAGGAGATCCCTTAGCTCTGGAGGCACTGGCGTCAAGGTGAGGTCATCGAGAACTTCTTCCACCAGATTGGAGGGGACGAACCCTCTTCTGCCGTCCGTCCGCTCTCCTATATACCAGCCATCCTCATCCATCTCCCCAACGACATAAACAAACTGTCCTGCGGTGAGGGGAAGCTCTAGCTTCGGATGCTCGTTGGGACTATCAGCAGGGTCATAGCTGTACCGAGCCAGGAATTTCCGAATCCTTAATGGTCCTTGTCCCACTGGAACCTGCAGGATGAAGGACTCTTGCTGCGTTTCCGCTCCTTGGGTCTCATCTGCAGCGTCCTCCTCTGAAGGAAGGCAGGGCCCTGGGCTGTCCTCTGCCGACTCGGATTTGGAGGTGACTGTGTGGGTGGTACCTGTGGTAGTTGGTAACTGTGGCAGATGGGTAATGGCAGGGCTGGATTGCTCGCTTTTCAGCCGCTGCAGTTCCTCAGCGAGCAGCTGGAGTTGTTCAGTTTGGTGGTGGCACCGATCTTCCAGGTCAGCCACCTGGGCTCGTAACATTTGCGAGGCTTCCTCGTGCTGCCTCTTCCCTTCTGCCTGAGCCCTCTGCAAGCTCTCGAGCTCCTGCTCTTCCTTCTGGAGCGCTAGCTGTGCCTCCAGGTGTTCTCTCTCCAGCTGTGGCCCTCTGTCTGCAATTTCCTTGAGCGCTTGCAGCTGGCGCTCTGCCTCTTGCAGCTGGGCCTGAAGCTTGCTGACCTGTCGCAGGGCGGAGTTTTGCTCCTTTGCCACTTGCTGTAGCTGCCTCTTCAGGTCAGCACTTTCAGCTTGGACTTCCATCGCTGAGTCCACCTGCCCTCGGAGGCGAGAATTTTCTTCTTCCAGTCTCTTGTTTTCCTTGCTCAGCTGCGTGAGCTGGGCAACCAGCACCTCCTCCCTTGGGCTGGGGGCACTCTCGCAAGGTGGCGACGCCTCGGCGGAGCTCTGGCTGGGCAGAGGCCCTGGAGTCTTGCTGGCCTGGTGGATGGTCTCCTGCAGGGATCTGCATTTCTCCTCCAGCTGCTCGGTAAGTACCACCAGTTTTTCTGTGGCTTCCTGGAGCTTCTGTACCTCCTGGCACGCTTCCTGGGTGCTTCCCTCTCTCAAGAGGCATTTCTTTGCCTCCAGGGCCTGGCGTAGCCTCTTCAGGTCGCTCAGGGCACGCTGGAGGCGGGTGTGCTGCTTCATCATCCCGGGGCACGTGCTGCCCGGCAGCACTAGGTCTTCGTCGGAAGGCTCTGGCACCTGCAAACACCAAATCAGAGAAAAGGTTGGCTTGGAAGGGAGCTCAAAGCCCACCTCGTTCCAGCCCCTGCCATGGGCACCACCCCTGCCCCCAGCCCAGGCCGCCCCCAGCCCCGTCCAGCCTGGCCTTGGGCCCCCCCCAGGGATGGGGCGCCCCCAGCCTGCGTTGGGGCCTCGCCGCCCTCCCGGGGAAGGATTTCTTCCTTATACCTGACCCAAACCTGCCCTTTTCTGCTTCGAGCCGTTACTCTGATCCCCCCACTGCACTCCCTGACAAAGAGTCTCTCCCCAGCTTTCCTGTAGCCCCCTTTAGGGACTGGCAGGCCGCCCTGAGGTCTCCCCGGAGCCTTGTCTTCCCCAGGCTCAACACGCCCAGCTTCCTCAGCCTGTTTCCTCACCTGGACGTGAGCGTCCTTCACAGGGTGGCGGCTGCTGCCCTGCTCTGTGCTGCAGCTTTCCTTGGCTCCCTGCTGAGGTGTGTTCTGGGAGGACGGAGCCTGTGTTGGCTTCTTTGGCTGTGCCTTGCCCCAGGGCCCTTCTCTGTCTTCTCGGCCCGTCGTCCCCTGGCTGTCCTCTTGCTCTCCCTCGAAGCCCGCCACGATGTATTTGATGAAGAGCCTCTTCTCCAGCTCCAGCTCATGCTGGAGGTAGCGGATGCGGGCGGGCTGGTCCCCGTGCGTCTCCCAGCGCAGCTCCTTGAGGACATCCTGGAGCTTGGCGTGGGCCGCCCTGTTGCTGCTGCAGGGCCTTCGCAGCTCGTCGGCCAGCTGCCGCTGCAGCTCCCGTGCTTGGTGCAGGGCAGCGTCGCGCTCCTGCTGCAGCATCTCCTGCGCCGCCAGCAGCTCGGCCTCCTTCCACCGCAGCAGCTGCCGGGTCTCCGCTGCGCGCTGCTGCCACTGCAGCTCCTGCAGCCGCTGTATGTCGAGGGCCTGCTGCTTCTCCCACTCACACTGCAGCTGCTGGACCATCAGCTGCTGCTCCCTCTTTGCCGCCTCCTTCATCTTGGAGATCTCAGCGGCGAAGTGGCGCCGCAGCTCCTGGTTGTGGAGCCGCTCGCCATCCAGTTTGGCCCGCAGTGCCTGCAGCTCCTGCCGGCGCTCCTCCTGCTGCGCAGGGTTGCCAGGGAGCTGCGCTGGGCCCCGTCGGGGCGCGGGGCGGCTGGGCCCCGTCAGTCCCCGGCCTGCAACGTCCCGCACCATGGCCGCGGGTACAAGAAATAAGTTTGTTGGCCTGTGACTGCTGTGGCCGTTGGCCACTGACGGTCACCTTCGCTGGGTCTGCGAGGGGCGGCAGCCCCTGACCCTGTAGCGTCTACTGCCTTCCGTCCCAGTCGCACAGGTGCGGAGACAGCGTCTGCTACTGGCCATGGGTGCGTGCGCGTGCAATTTATACTGTGTGCGGGCATGACGTCACAATGGAGGGCGGGGCACCATGACCTTATATGGAGATGGGCGGTGTGCCTTATATGGGGCAGCATGACGTCATATGGAGTTGGGCGGTATGGCCTTATATGGAGTTGGGCGGTATGCCTTATAAGGGGCAGCATGACCTTATGTGGAGTTGGGCGGTATGGCTTATAAGGGGCAGCATGACCTTATATGGAGTTGGGCAGTTCCTTATATGGAGTTGGGCGGTATGGCCTTATATGGGGCTGGGTGGTATGGCCTTATATGGGGCTGGGTGGTATGGCCTTCCGTGGTGTTGGGGTGGTTGGCCCCCCATGTTGGTGGGATGTTTGGTCGCCCATTGCCTTGGGGTGTTTGGCATTTCATGGTGTTGGGAGGTGTGGTGTCGCGTGGTGTCAGGATGTAAGGCCTCATATGCTGTGAGGATGAATGGCGTTCCCATTAGGCGTTCGGCTAAATCGCCTTCTTTTGTCCTGTAATCATAGAGTCATAGCAAGGTGGAAGGGACCCACAACGATCATCAGGTCCAACTCCTGGCTCCACACAGAACCACCCATTACTCACAGAATCACAGAATCATCTAAGTTGGCAGAGACCTCCAAGATCACCGAGTCCAACCTCGGACCTAACACTAACAGTCCTCCACTAAACCATATCACTAAGCTCTGCCATGTGTCTGAGATCATTGTCCAAACGCTTCTTGAACTCTGGCAGCCTTTGTGCCATGCAACCTTTCAGCGGAAGCTAGTTCCAGAGCCAGACCACATTTCTAAGTAAGGACACATTTCCTGATATTCAGCCTGAACGTCTCCTCTTGCAGCCTCACGTTGTTGCCTCTGGATGTTTTCAAAAAAAAAAAAAAACGAAACAAAAACCAAACAAACCAACCAGCCCTAAGAGCATGTTTGTGGAGCAAACCATCAGTTCAGAACAGTTTTCATTTTGGAATAGCACGGCCATGAAAAGCACGGTCGTGTTGTGTGTGGGGTTGTGTAAAGGCTCCCCAAGGGAGTTCGGGTGTACCCAAAGGCTTCTGTTGGGAGCACTTTTGGATGGGAGAAAGTGGCGCCGTCCGTGTTGTCTTGGGTCCTACTTAGGGTTCGGCTCAGTGTTCCGGTTAGGGTTACGTTTCGGGTTGTTTGGAAAGAGAGAAGGCGCAGAGTCCTGTTGCTTGTGGGGTTGCGTAAGGGGTCCCCAAGGGAGTCCAGGTGTACCCAAAGGCTTCCGTTGGGAGCACTTTTTGATGGGAGAAAGTGACGGCGTACGTGTTTTCTGGGGTCCTAATTAGGGTTAGGGTTAGGGTTACCTCAGCTACACGGGGGCCTTTTAGGGTTAGGGTTAGGCTTAGGCTTAGGGTAAGGGTTCCAGTTAGGGTTAGGGATAGCTCTGTGGGGGCATTTTAGGGTTAGGGTTAGAGTTAGAGTTTCAAAGGTGGGCTGCGGCCTTGGCCCACGCTGACAGCAATATCCCCAAACACCGCGTTTTGTCACAATAAAGCTAATAAATAATAATAAAAAGGCGCACAGAGCCCTGCCCCGCTGCCCGGGAGAGCCTGGCAGTAACGGGAGGAGTGGTGGCTGCGGTCTTGGCCTGTACTGACAGAAATAGCCCCAAAACCATGCGTTTTGTCACAAGAAAGCTAATAAATAATAATAATAAGGCGCACAGAGCTCTGCCCCGCTGCCCGGGAGAGCCTGGCAGTAACAGGAGGAGCTCCCCCTCGGCGTGGTGGCTCCGGCCTCTGAAGGGTTTGGGCGCCCACTGCCCCGGGCTGTGACAAGTCCCCGTGACACGAGCTGGTGATGGGGAGCTTCCACAACCCGTGAAAGGGGCCCCGCAGGCCCTGTGGCCCTCCAGAGTGCCCCGAGGAGGTCTGAGGCTCTGCAGGGCCTCGCTGGGGGTCTCTTTTCCGTCCCCAGAATCAGAGGTTGAGGGAAGGGAGCTCTGAGTCCGCCTGTCCCAACCCCACCTCTGGCAGGGCCACCCAGAGCAGGTCCCCAGGACCGCATCCAGGTGGCTTTTGAAGGCCTCCAAGAACTCAACCGCCTCTCTGGCCAACCTGTTCCAGCGTGCAGTTAGCTGCAGGGCAAAGAAATGCTTTTCCATTTCTATAAACATTCTGGAGAAGAATCACCTAGGCAAGGTTCATCATTATCCACAGTTTATTGATTTTTGAAACCCTCGGCACCCCCATCCCGATATTCTTCCTCGTCCTCCAAAATGGGTGACAGACAGAAAGGGTAGCGGGAATAACTGTTTCCTGCACTGGAGGTTTCTTCTTCCTCTTTTGGCCCATCACACAGCTCCTCCAGGAAGGCTTCTGCAAGGGGCTCTTCAGCCAGCGCACGGGGACAGATTGGCCCATCACACAGCTCCTTCAGGAAGGCTTCTGCAAAGGCCTCTGCAGCCAGCGTACCGGGAAAGATTGGCCCATCACACAGCTCCTCCAGGAGGGCTTTTGCAAGGGCCTCTTCAGCCAGCGCACGGGGACTGATTGGCCCATCATGCAGCTCCTTCAGGAAGGCTTCTGCAAGGGCCTCTTCAGCCAGCGCACCGGGACAGATTTCTTTGTCCGGATCATCCCCGGCTTCGCCACTGCTGCTGCAGCTGTCGGTGGAACTCTCCTCATCGTCTGTGTCCAGAAGGAGATCCCTTAGCTCTGGAGGCACTGGCGTCAAGGTGAGGTCATCGAGAACTTCTTCCACCAGATTGGAGGGGACGAACCCTCTTCTGCCGTCCGTCCGCTCTCCTATATACCAGCCATCCTCATCCATCTCCCCAACGACATAAACAAACTGTCCTGCGGTGAGGGGAAGCTCTAGCTTCGGATGCTCGTTGGGACTATCAGCAGGGTCATAGCTGTACCGAGCCAGGAATTTCCGAATCCTTAATGGTCCTTGTCCCACTGGAACCTGCAGGATGAAGGACTCTTGCTGCGTTTCCGCTCCTTGGGTCTCATCTGCAGCGTCCTCCTCTGAAGGAAGGCAGGGCCCTGGGCTGTCCTCTGCCGACTCGGATTTGGAGGTGACTGTGTGGGTGGTACCTGTGGTAGTTGGTAACTGTGGCAGATGGGTAATGGCAGGGCTGGATTGCTCGCTTTTCAGCCGCTGCAGTTCCTCAGCGAGCAGCTGGAGTTGTTCAGTTTGGTGGTGGCACCGATCTTCCAGGTCAGCCACCTGGGCTCGTAACATTTGCGAGGCTTCCTCGTGCTGCCTCTTCCCTTCTGCCTGAGCCCTCTGCAAGCTCTCGAGCTCCTGCTCTTCCTTCTGGAGCGCTAGCTGTGCCTCCAGGTGTTCTCTCTCCAGCTGTGGCCCTCTGTCTGCAATTTCCTTGAGCGCTTGCAGCTGGCGCTCTGCCTCTTGCAGCTGGGCCTGAAGCTTGCTGACCTGTCGCAGGGCGGAGTTTTGCTCCTTTGCCACTTGCTGTAGCTGCCTCTTCAGGTCAGCACTTTCAGCTTGGACTTCCATCGCTGAGTCCACCTGCCCTCGGAGGCGAGAATTTTCTTCTTCCAGTCTCTTGTTTTCCTTGCTCAGCTGCGTGAGCTGGGCAACCAGCACCTCCTCCCTTGGGCTGGGGGCACTCTCGCAAGGTGGCGGCGCCTCGGCGGAGCTCTGGCTGGGCAGAGGCCCTGGAGTCTTGCTGGCCTGGTGGATGGTCTCCTGCAGGGATCTGCATTTCTCCTCCAGCTGCTCGGTAAGTACCACCAGTTTTTCTGTGGCTTCCTGGAGCTTCTGTACCTCCTGGCACGCTTCCTGGGTGCTTCCCTCTCTCAAGAGGCATTTCTTTGCCTCCAGGGCCTGGCGTAGCCTCTTCAGGTCGCTCAGGGCACGCTGGAGGCGGGTGTGCTGCTTCATCATCCCGGGGCACGTGCTGCCCGGCAGCACTAGGTCTTCGTCGGAAGGCTCTGGCACCTGCAAACACCAAATCAGAGAAAAGGTTGGCTTGGAAGGGAGCTCAAAGCCCACCTCGTTCCAGCCCCTGCCATGGGCACCACCCCTGCCCCCAGCCCAGGCCGCCCCCAGCCCCGTCCAGCCTGGCCTTGGGCCCCCCCCAGGGATGGGGCGCCTCCAGCCTGCGTTGGGGCCTCGCCGCCCTCCTGGGGAAGGATTTCTTCCTTATACCTGACCCAAACCTGCCCTTTTCTGCTTCGAGCCGTTACTCTGATCCCCCCACTGCACTCCCTGACAAAGAGTCTCTCCCCAGCTTTCCTGTAGCCCCCTTTAGGGACTGGCAGGCCGCCCTGAGGTCTCCCCGGAGCCTTGTCTTCCCCAGGCTCAACACGCCCAGCTTCCTCAGCCTGTTTCCTCACCTGGACGTGAGCGTCCTTCACAGGGTGGCGGCTGCTGCCCTGCTCTGTGCTGCAGCTTTCCTTGGCTCCCTGCTGAGGTGTGTTCTGGGAGGACGGAGCCTGTGTTGGCTTCTTTGGCTGTGCCTTGCCCCAGGGCCCTTCTCTGTCTTCTCGGCCCGTCGTCCCCTGGCTGTCCTCTTGCTCTCCCTCGAAGCCCGCCACGATGTATTTGATGAAGAGCCTCTTCTCCAGCTCCAGCTCATGCTGGAGGTAGCGGATGCGGGCGGGCTGGTCCCCGTGCGTCTCCCAGCGCAGCTCCTTGAGGACATCCTGGAGCTTGGCGTGGGCCGCCCTGTTGCTGCTGCAGGGCCTTCGCAGCTCGTCGGCCAGCTGCCGCTGCAGCTCCCGTGCTTGGTGCAGGGCAGCGTCGCGCTCCTGCTGCAGCATCTCCTGCGCCGCCAGCAGCTCAGCCTCCTTCCACCGCAGCAGCTGCCGGGTCTCCGCTGCGCGCTGCTGCCACTGCAGCTCCTGCAGCCGCTGTATGTCGAGGGCCTGCTGCTTCTCCCACTCACACTGCAGCTGCTGGACCATCAGCTGCTGCTCCCTCTTTGCCGCCTCCTTCATCTTGGAGATCTCAGTGGCGAAGTGGCGCCGCAGCTCCTGGTTGTGGAGCCGCTCGCCATCCAGTTTGGCCCGCAGTGCCTGCAGCTCCTGCCGGCGCTCCTCCTGCTGCGCAGGGTTGCCAGGGAGCTGCGCTGGGCCCCGTCGGGGCGCGGGGCGGCTGGGCCCCGTCAGTCCCCGGCCTGCAACGTCCCGCACCATGGCCGCGGGTACAAGAAATAAGTTTGTTGGCCTGTGACTGCTGTGGCCGTTGGCCACTGACGGTCACCTTCGCTGGGTCTGCGAGGGGCGGCAGCCCCTGACCCTGTAGCGTCTACTGCCTTCCGTCCCAGTCGCACAGGTGCGGAGACAGCGTCTGCTACTGGCCATGGGTGCGTGCGCGTGCAATTTATACTGTGTGCGGGCATGACGTCACAATGGAGGGCGGGGCACCATGACCTTATATGGAGATGGGCGGTGTGCCTTATATGGGGCAGCATGACCTTATATGGAGTTGGGCAGTTCCTTATATGGAGTTGGGCGGTATGGCCTTATATGGGGCTGGGTGGTATGGCCTTCCGTGGTGTTGGGGTGGTTGGCCCCCCATGTTGGTGGGATGTTTGGTCGCCCATTGCCTTGGGGTGTTTGGCATTTCATGGTGTTGGGAGGTGTGGTGTCGCGTGGTGTCAGGATGTAAGGCCTCATATGCTGTGAGGATGAATGGCGTTCCCATTAGGCGTTCGGCTAAATCGCCTTCTTTTGTCCTGTAATCATAGAGTCATAGCAAGGTGGAAGGGACCCACAACGATCATCAGGTCCAACTCCTGGCTCCACACAGAACCACCCATTACTCACAGAATCACAGAATCATCTAAGTTGGCAGAGACCTCCAAGATCACCGAGTCCAACCTCGGACCTAACACTAACAGTCCTCCACTAAACCATATCACTAAGCTCTGCCATGTGTCTGAGATCATTGTCCAAACGCTTCTTGAACTCTGGCAGCCTTTGTGCCATGCAACCTTTCAGCGGGAGCTAGTTCCAGAGCCAGACCACATTTCTAAGTAAGGACACATTTCCTGATATTCAGCCTGAACGTCTCCTCTTGCAGCCTCACGTTGTTGCCTCTGGATGTTTTCAAAAAAAAAAAAAACGAAACAAAAACCAAACAAACCAACCAGCCCTAAGAGCATGTTTGTGGAGCAAACCATCAGTTCAGAACAGTTTTCATTTTGGAATAGCACGGCCATGAAAAGCACGGTCGTGTTGTGTGTGGGGTTGTGTAAAGGCTCCCCAAGGGAGTTCGGGTGTACCCAAAGGCTTCTGTTGGGAGCACTTTTGGATGGGAGAAAGTGGCGCCGTCCGTGTTGTCTTGGGTCCTACTTAGGGTTCGGCTCAGTGTTCCGGTTAGGGTTACGTTTCGGGTTGTTTGGAAAGAGAGAAGGCGCAGAGTCCTGTTGCTTGTGGGGTTGTGTAAGGGGTCCCCGAGGGAGTCCAGCTGTACCCAAAGGCTTCCGTTGGGAGCACTTTTTGATGGGAGAAAGTGACGGCGTACGTGTTTTCTGGGGTCCTAATTAGGGTTAGGGTTAGGGTTACCTCAGCTACACGGGGGCCTTTTAGGGTTAGGGTTAGGGTTAGGCTTAGGGTAAGGGTTCCAGTTAGGGTTAGGGATAGCTCCGTGGGGGCATTTTAGGGTTAGGGTTAGAGTTAGAGTTTCAAAGGTGGGCTGCGGCCTTGGCCCACGCTGACAGCAATATCCCCAAACACCGCGTTTTGTCACAATAAAGCTAATAAATAATAATAAAAAGGCGCACAGAGCCCTGCCCCGCTGCCCGGGAGAGCCTGGCAGTAACGGGAGGAGTGGTGGCTGCGGTCTTGGCCTGTACTGACAGAAATAGCCCCAAAACCATGCGTTTTGTCACAAGAAAGCTAATAAATAATAATAATAAGGCGCACAGAGCTCTGCCCCGCTGCCCGGGAGAGCCTGGCAGTAACAGGAGGAGCTCCCCCTCGGCGTGGTGGCTCCGGCCTCTGAAGGGTTTGGGCGCCCACTGCCCCGGGCTGTGACAAGTCCCCGTGACACGAGCTGGTGATGGGGAGCTTCCACAACCCGTGAAAGGGGCCCCGCAGGCCCTGTGGCCCTCCAGAGTGCCCCGAGGAGGTCTGAGGCTCTGCAGGGCCTCGCTGGGGGTCTCTTTTCCGTCCCCAGAATCAGAGGTTGAGGGAAGGGAGCTCTGAGTCCGCCTGTCCCAACCCCACCTCTGGCAGGGCCACCCAGAGCAGGTCCCCAGGACCGCATCCAGGTGGCTTTTGAAGGCCTCCAAGAACTCGACCGCCTCTCTGGCCAACCTGTTCCAGCGTGCAGTTAGCTGCAGGGCAAAGAAATGCTTTTCCATTTCTATAAACATTCTGGAGAAGAATCACCTAGGCCAGGTTCATCATTATCCACAGTTTATTGATTTTTGAAACCCTCGGCACCCCCATCCCGATCTTCTTCCTCGTCCTCCAAAATGGGTGACAGACAGAAAGGGTAGCGGGAATAACTGTTTCCTGCACTGAAGGTTTCTTCTTCCTCTTTTGGCCCATCACACAGCTCCTCCAGGAAGGCTTCTGCAAGGGGCTCTTCAGCCAGCGCACGGGGACAGATTGGCCCATCACACAGCTCCTTCAGGAAGGCTTCTGCAAAGGCCTCTGCAGCCAGCGTACCGGGAAAGATTGGCCCATCACACAGCTCCTCCAGGAGGGCTTTTGCAAGGGCCTCTTCAGCCAGCGCACGGGGACTGATTGGCCCATCACGCAGCTCCTTCAGGAAGGCTTCTGCAAGGGCCTCTTCAGCCAGCGCACCGGGACAGATTTCTTTGTCCGGATCATCCCCGGCTTCGCCACTGCTGCTGCAGCTGTCGGTGGAACTCTCCTCATCGTCTGTGTCCAGAAGGAGATCCCTTAGCTCTGGAGGCACTGGCGTCAAGGTGAGGTCATCGAGAACTTCTTCCACCAGATTGGAGGGGACGAACCCTCTTCTGCCGTCCGTCCGCTCTCCTATATACCAGCCATCCTCATCCATCTCCCCAACGACATAAACAAACTGTCCTGCGGTGAGGGGAAGCTCTAGCTTCGGATGCTCGTTGGGACTATCAGCAGGGTCATAGCTGTACCGAGCCAGGAATTTCCGAATCCTTAATGGTCCTTGTCCCACTGGAACCTGCAGGATGAAGGACTCTTGCTGCGTTTCCGCTCCTTGGGTCTCATCTGCAGCGTCCTCCTCTGAAGGAAGGCAGGGCCCTGGGCTGTCCTCTGCCGACTCGGATTTGGAGGTGACTGTGTGGGTGGTACCTGTGGTAGTTGGTAACTGTGGCAGATGGGTAATGGCAGGGCTGGATTGCTCGCTTTTCAGCCGCTGCAGTTCCTCAGCGAGCAGCTGGAGTTGTTCAGTTTGGTGGTGGCACCGATCTTCCAGGTCAGCCACCTGGGCTCGTAACATTTGCGAGGCTTCCTCGTGCTGCCTCTTCCCTTCTGCCTGAGCCCTCTGCAAGCTCTCGAGCTCCTGCTCTTCCTTCTGGAGCGCTAGCTGTGCCTCCAGGTGTTCTCTCTCCAGCTGTGGCCCTCTGTCTGCAATTTCCTTGAGCGCTTGCAGCTGGCGCTCTGCCTCTTGCAGCTGGGCCTGAAGCTTGCTGACCTGTCGCAGGGCGGAGTTTTGCTCCTTTGCCACTTGCTGTAGCTGCCTCTTCAGGTCAGCACTTTCAGCTTGGACTTCCATCGCTGAGTCCACCTGCCCTCGGAGGCGAGAATTTTCTTCTTCCAGTCTCTTGTTTTCCTTGCTCAGCTGCGTGAGCTGGGCAACCAGCACCTCCTCCCTTGGGCTGGGGGCACTCTCGCAAGGTGGCGGCGCCTCGGCGGAGCTCTGGCTGGGCAGAGGCCCTGGAGTCTTGCTGGCCTGGTGGATGGTCTCCTGCAGGGATCTGCATTTCTCCTCCAGCTGCTCGGTAAGTACCACCAGTTTTTCTGTGGCTTCCTGGAGCTTCTGTACCTCCTGGCACGCTTCCTGGGTGCTTCCCTCTCTCAAGAGGCATTTCTTTGCCTCCAGGGCCTGGCGTAGCCTCTTCAGGTCGCTCAGGGCACGCTGGAGGCGGGTGTGCTGCTTCATCATCCCGGGGCACGTGCTGCCCGGCAGCACTAGGTCTTCGTCGGAAGGCTCTGGCACCTGCAAACACCAAATCAGAGAAAAGGTTGGCTTGGAAGGGAGCTCAAAGCCCACCTCGTTCCAGCCCCTGCCATGGGCACCACCCCTGCCCCCAGCCCAGGCCGCCCCCAGCCCCGTCCAGCCTGGCCTTGGGCCCCCCCCAGGGATGGGGCGCCCCCAGCCTGCGTTGGGGCCTCGCCGCCCTCCCGGGGAAGGATTTCTTCCTTATACCTGACCCAAACCTGCCCTTTTCTGCTTCGAGCCGTTACTCTGATCCCCCCACTGCACTCCCTGACAAAGAGTCTCTCCCCAGCTTTCCTGTAGCCCCCTTTAGGGACTGGCAGGCCGCCCTGAGGTCTCCCCGGAGCCTTGTCTTCCCCAGGCTCAACACGCCCAGCTTCCTCAGCCTGTTTCCTCACCTGGACGTGAGCGTCCTTCACAGGGTGGCGGCTGCTGCCCTGCTCTGTGCTGCAGCTTTCCTTGGCTCCCTGCTGAGGTGTGTTCTGGGAGGATGGAGCCTGTGTTGGCTTCTTTGGCTGTGCCTTGCCCCAGGGCCCTTCTCTGTCTTCTCGGCCCGTCGTCCCCTGGCTGTCCTCTTGCTCTCCCTCGAAGCCCGCCACGATGTATTTGATGAAGAGCCTCTTCTCCAGCTCCAGCTCATGCTGGAGGTAGCGGATGTGGGCGGGCTGGTCCCCGTGCGTCTCCCAGCGCAGCTCCTTGAGGACATCCTGGAGCTTGGCGTGGGCCGCCCTGTTGCTGCTGCAGGGCCTTCGCAGCTCGTCGGCCAGCTGCCGCTGCAGCTCCCGTGCTTGGTGCAGGGCAGCGTCGCGCTCCTGCTGCAGCATCTCCTGTGCCGCCAGCAGCTCGGCCTCCTTCCACCGCAGCAGCTGCCGGGTCTCCGCTGCGCGCTGCTGCCACTGCAGCTCCTGCAGCCGCTGTATGTCGAGGGCCTGCTGCTTCTCCCACTCACACTGCAGCTGCTGGACCATCAGCTGCTGCTCCCTCTTTGCCGCCTCCTTCATCTTGGAGATCTCAGTGGCGAAGTGGCGCCGCAGCTCCTGGTTGTGGAGCCGCTCGCCATCCAGTTTGGCCCGCAGTGCCTGCAGCTCCTGCCGGCGCTCCTCCTGCTGCGCAGGGTTGCCAGGGAGCTGCGCTGGGCCCCGTCGGGGCGCGGGGCGGCTGGGCCCCGTCAGTCCCCGGCCTGCAACGTCCCGCACCATGGCCGCGGGTACAAGAAATAAGTTTGTTGGCCTGTGACTGCTGTGGCCGTTGGCCACTGACGGTCACCTTCGCTGGGTCTGCGAGGGGCGGCAGCCCCTGACCCTGTAGCGTCTACTGCCTTCCGTCCCAGTCGCACAGGTGCGGAGACAGCGTCTGCTACTGGCCATGGGTGCGTGCGCGTGCAATTTATACTGTGTGCGGGCATGACGTCACAATGGAGGGCGGGGCACCATGACCTTATATGGAGATGGGCGGTGTGCCTTATATGGGGCAGCATGACGTCATATGGAGTTGGGCGGTATGGCCTTATATGGAGTTGGGCGGTATGCCTTATAAGGGGCAGCATGACCTTATATGGAGTTGGGCAGTTCCTTATATGGAGTTGGGCGGTATGGCCTTATATGGGGCTGGGTGGTATGGCCTTCCGTGGTGTTGGGGTGGTTGGCCCCCATGTTGGTGGGATGTTTGGTCGCCCATTGCCTTGGGGTGTTTGGCATTTCATGGTGTTGGGAGGTGTGGTGTCGCGTGGTGTCAGGATGTAAGGCCTCATATGCTGTGAGGATGAATGGCGTTCCCATTAGGCGTTCGGCTAAATCGCCTTCTTTTGTCCTGTAATCATAGAGTCATAGCAAGGTGGAAGGGACCCACAACGATCATCAGGTCCAACTCCTGGCTCCACACAGAACCACCCATTACTCACAGAATCACAGAATCATCTAAGTTGGCAGAGACCTCCAAGATCACCGAGTCCAACCTCGGACCTAACACTAACAGTCCTCCACTAAACCATATCACTAAGCTCTGCCATGTGTCTGAGATCATTGTCCAAACGCTTCTTGAACTCTGGCAGCCTTTGTGCCATGCAACCTTTCAGCGGGAGCTAGTTCCAGAGCCAGACCACATTTCTAAGTAAGGACACATTTCCTGATATTCAGCCTGAACGTCTCCTCTTGCAGCCTCACGTTGTTGCCTCTGGATGTTTTCAAAAAAAAAAAAAAACGAAACAAAAACCAAACAAACCAACCAGCCCTAAGAGCATGTTTGTGGAGCAAACCATCAGTTCAGAACAGTTTTCATTTTGGAATAGCACGGCCATGAAAAGCACGGTCGTGTTGTGTGTGGGGTTGTGTAAAGGCTCCCCAAGGGAGTTCGGGTGTACCCAAAGGCTTCTGTTGGGAGCACTTTTGGATGGGAGAAAGTGGCGCCGTCCGTGTTGTCTTGGGTCCTACTTAGGGTTCGGCTCAGTGTTCCGGTTAGGGTTACGTTTCGGGTTGTTTGGAAAGAGAGAAGGCGCAGAGTCCTGTTGCTTGTGGGGTTGCGTAAGGGGTCCCCAAGGGAGTCCAGGTGTACCCAAAGGCTTCCATTGGGAGCACTTTTTGATGGGAGAAAGTGACGGCGTACGTGTTTTCTGGGGTCCTAATTAGGGTTAGGGTTAGGGTTACCTCAGCTACACGGGGGCCTTTTAGGGTTAGGGTTAGGGTTAGGCTTAGGGTAAGGGTTCCAGTTAGGGTTAGGGATAGCTCCGTGGGGGCATTTTAGGGTTAGGGTTAGAGTTAGAGTTTCAAAGGTGGGCTGCGGCCTTGGCCCACGCTGACAGCAATATCCCCAAACACCGCGTTTTGTCACAATAAAGCTAATAAATAATAATAAAAAGGCGCACAGAGCCCTGCCCCGCTGCCCGGGAGAGCCTGGCAGTAACGGGAGGAGTGGTGGCTGCGGTCTTGGCCTGTACTGACAGAAATAGCCCCAAAACCATGCGTTTTGTCACAAGAAAGCTAATAAATAATAATAATAAGGCGCACAGAGCTCTGCCCCGCTGCCCGGGAGAGCCTGGCAGTAACAGGAGGAGCTCCCCCTCGGCGTGGTGGCTCCGGCCTCTGAAGGGTTTGGGCGCCCACTGCCCCGGGCTGTGACAAGTCCCCGTGACACGAGCTGGTGATGGGGAGCTTCCACAACCCGTGAAAGGGGCCCCGCAGGCCCTGTGGCCCTCCAGAGTGCCCCGAGGAGGTCTGAGGCTCTGCAGGGCCTCGCTGGGGGTCTCTTTTCCGTCCCCAGAATCAGAGGTTGAGGGAAGGGAGCTCTGAGTCCGCCTGTCCCAACCCCACCTCTGGCAGGGCCACCCAGAGCAGGTCCCCAGGACCGCATCCAGGTGGCTTTTGAAGGCCTCCAAGAACTCAACCGCCTCTCTGGCCAACCTGTTCCAGCGTGCAGTTAGCTGCAGGGCAAAGAAATGCTTTTCCATTTCTATAAACATTCTGGAGAAGAATCACCTAGGCCAGGTTCATCATTATCCACAGTTTATTGATTTTTGAAACCCTCGGCACCCCCATCCCGATCTTCTTCCTCGTCCTCCAAAATGGGTGACAGACAGAAAGGGTAGCGGGAATAACTGTTTCCTGCACTGAAGGTTTCTTCTTCCTCTTTTTGGCCCATCACACAGCTCCTCCAGGAAGGCTTCTGCAAGGGGCTCTTCAGCCAGCGCACGGGGACAGATTGGCCCATCACACAGCTCCTTCAGGAAGGCTTCTGCAGAGGCCTCTGCAGCCAGCGTACCGGGAAAGATTGGCCCATCACACAGCTCCTCCAGGAAGGCTTTTGCAAGGGCCTCTTCAGCCAGCGCACGGGGACTGATTGGCCCATCACGCAGCTCCTTCAGGAAGGCTTCTGCAAGGGCCTCTTCAGCCAGCGCACCGGGACAGATTTCTTTGTCCGGATCATCCCCGGCTTCGCCACTGCTGCTGCAGCTGTCGGTGGAACTCTCCTCATCGTCTGTGTCCAGAAGGAGATCCCTTAGCTCTGGAGGCACTGGCGTCAAGGTGAGGTCATCGAGAACTTCTTCCACCAGATTGGAGGGGACGAACCCTCTTCTGCCGTCCGTCCGCTCTCCTATATACCAGCCATCCTCATCCATCTCCCCAACGACATAAACAAACTGTCCTGCGGTGAGGGGAAGCTCTAGCTTCGGATGCTCGTTGGGACTATCAGCAGGGTCATAGCTGTACCGAGCCAGGAATTTCCGAATCCTTAATGGTCCTTGTCCCACTGGAACCTGCAGGATGAAGGACTCTTGCTGCGTTTCCGCTCCTTGGGTCTCATCTGCAGCGTCCTCCTCTGAAGGAAGGCAGGGCCCTGGGCTGTCCTCTGCCGACTCGGATTTGGAGGTGACTGTGTGGGTGGTACCTGTGGTAGTTGGTAACTGTGGCAGATGGGTAATGGCAGGGCTGGATTGCTCGCTTTTCAGCCGCTGCAGTTCCTCAGCGAGCAGCTGGAGTTGTTCAGTTTGGTGGTGGCACCGATCTTCCAGGTCAGCCACCTGGGCTTGTAACATTTGCGAGGCTTCCTCGTGCTGCCTCTTCCCTTCTGCCTGAGCCCTCTGCAAGCTCTCGAGCTCCTGCTCTTCCTTCTGGAGCGCTAGCTGTGCCTCCAGGTGTTCTCTCTCCAGCTGTGGCCCTCTGTCTGCAATTTCCTTGAGCGCTTGCAGCTGGCGCTCTGCCTCTTGCAGCTGGGCCTGAAGCTTGCTGACCTGTCGCAGGGCGGAGTTTTGCTCCTTTGCCACTTGCTGTAGCTGCCTCTTCAGGTCAGCACTTTCAGCTTGGACTTCCATCGCTGAGTCCACCTGCCCTCGGAGGCGAGAATTTTCTTCTTCCAGTCTCTTGTTTTCCTTGCTCAGCTGCGTGAGCTGGGCAACCAGCACCTCCTCCCTTGGGCTGGGGGCACTCTCGCAAGGTGGCGGTGCCTCGGCGGAGCTCTGGCTGGGCAGAGGCCCTGGAGTCTTGCTGGCCTGGTGGATGGTCTCCTGCAGGGATCTGCATTTCTCCTCCAGCTGCTCGGTAAGTACCACCAGTTTTTCTGTGGCTTCCTGGAGCTTCTGTACCTCCTGGCACGCTTCCTGGGTGCTTCCCTCTCTCAAGAGGCATTTCTTTGCCTCCAGGGCCTGGCGTAGCCTCTTCAGGTCGCTCAGGGCACGCTGGAGGCGGGTGTGCTGCTTCATCATCCCGGGGCACGTGCTGCCCGGCAGCACTAGGTCTTCGTCGGAAGGCTCTGGCACCTGCAAACACCAAATCAGAGAAAAGGTTGGCTTGGAAGGGAGCTCAAAGCCCACCTCGTTCCAGCCCCTGCCATGGGCACCACCCCTGCCCCCAGCCCAGGCCGCCCCCAGCCCCGTCCAGCCTGGCCTTGGGCCCCCCCCAGGGATGGGGCGCCCCCAGCCTGCGTTGGGGCCTCGCCGCCCTCCCGGGGAAGGATTTCTTCCTTATACCTGACCCAAACCTGCCCTTTTCTGCTTCAAGCCGTTACTCTGATCCCCCCACTGCACTCCCTGACAAAGAGTCTCTCCCCAGCTTTCCTGTAGCCCCCTTTAGGGACTGGCAGGCCGCCCTGAGGTCTCCCCGGAGCCTTGTCTTCCCCAGGCTCAACACGCCCAGCTTCCTCAGCCTGGTTCCTCACCTGGACGTGAGCGTCCTTCACAGGGTGGCGGCTGCTGCCCTGCTCTGTGCTGCAGCTTTCCTTGGCTCCCTGCTGAGGTGTGTTCTGGGAGGACGGAGCCTGTGTTGGCTTCTTTGGCTGTGCCTTGCCCCAGGGCCCTTCTCTGTCTTCTCGGCCCGTCGTCCCCTGGCTGTCCTCTTGCTCTCCCTCGAAGCCCGCCACGATGTATTTGATGAAGAGCCTCTTCTCCAGCTCCAGCTCATGCTGGAGGTAGCGGATGCGGGCGGGCTGGTCCCCGTGCGTCTCCCAGCGCAGCTCCTTGAGGACATCCTGGAGCTTGGCGTGGGCCGCCCTGTTGCTGCTGCAGGGCCTTCGCAGCTCGTCGGCCAGCTGCCGCTGCAGCTCCCGTGCTTGGTGCAGGGCAGCGTCGCGCTCCTGCTGCAGCATCTCCTGCGCCGCCAGCAGCTCGGCCTCCTTCCACCGCAGCAGCTGCCGGGTCTCCGCTGCGCGCTGCTGCCACTGCAGCTCCTGCAGCCGCTGTATGTCGAGGGCCTGCTGCTTCTCCCACTCACACTGCAGCTGCTGGACCATCAGCTGCTGCTCCCTCTTTGCCGCCTCCTTCATCTTGGAGATCTCAGCGGCGAAGTGGCGCCGCAGCTCCTGGTTGTGGAGCCGCTCGCCATCCAGTTTGGCCCGCAGTGCCTGCAGCTCCTGCCGGCGCTCCTCCTGCTGCGCAGGGTTGCCAGGGAGCTGCGCTGGGCCCCGTCGGGGCGCGGGGCGGCTGGGCCCCGTCAGTCCCCGGCCTGCAACGTCCCGCACCATGGCCGCGGGTACAAGAAATAAGTTTGTTGGCCTGTGACTGCTGTGGCCGTTGGCCACTGACGGTCACCTTCGCTGGGTCTGCGAGGGGCGGCAGCCCCTGACCCTGTAGCGTCTACTGCCTTCCGTCCCAGTCGCACAGGTGCGGAGACAGCGTCTGCTACTGGCCATGGGTGCGTGCGCGTGCAATTTATACTGTGTGCGGGCATGACGTCACAATGGAGGGCGGGGCACCATGACCTTATATGGAGATGGGCGGTGTGCCTTATATGGGGCAGCATGACGTCATATGGAGTTGGGCGGTATGGCCTTATATGGAGTTGGGCGGTATGCCTTATAAGGGGCAGCATGACCTTATGTGGAGTTGGGCGGTATGGCTTATAAGGGGCAGCATGACCTTATATGGAGTTGGGCGGTATGGCCTTATATGGGGCTGGGTGGTATGGCCTTATATGGGGCTGGGTGGTATGGCCTTCCGTGGTGTTGGGGTGGTTGGCCCCCCATGTTGGTGGGATGTTTGGTCGCCCATTGCCTTGGGGTGTTTGGCATTTCATGGTGTTGGGAGGTGTGGTGTCGCGTGGTGTCAGGATGTAAGGCCTCATATGCTGTGAGGATGAATGGCGTTCCCATTAGGCGTTCGGCTAAATCGCCTTCTTTTGTCCTGTAATCATAGAGTCATAGCAAGGTGGAAGGGACCCACAACGATCATCAGGTCCAACTCCTGGCTCCACACAGAACCACCCATTACTCACAGAATCACAGAATCATCTAAGTTGGCAGAGACCTCCAAGATCACCGAGTCCAACCTCGGACCTAACACTAACAGTCCTCCACTAAACCATATCACTAAGCTCTGCCATGTGTCTGAGATCATTATCCAAACGCTTCTTGAACTCTGGCAGCCTTTGTGCCATGCAACCTTTCAGCGGAAGCTAGTTCCAGAGCCAGACCACATTTCTAAGTAAGGACACATTTCCTGATATTCAGCCTGAACGTCTCCTCTTGCAGCCTCACGTTGTTGCCTCTGGATGTTTTCAAAAAAAAAAAAAAACGAAACAAAAACCAAACAAACCAACCAGCCCTAAGAGCATGTTTGTGGAGCAAACCATCAGTTCAGAACAGTTTTCATTTTGGAATAGCACGGCCATGAAAAGCACGGTCGTGTTGTGTGTGGGGTTGTGTAAAGGCTCCCCAAGGGAGTTCGGGTGTACCCAAAGGCTTCTGTTGGGAGCACTTTTGGATGGGAGAAAGTGGCGCCGTCCGTGTTGTCTTGGGTCCTACTTAGGGTTCGGCTCAGTGTTCCGGTTAGGGTTACGTTTCGGGTTGTTTGGAAAGAGAGAAGGCGCAGAGTCCTGTTGCTTGTGGGGTTGCGTAAGGGGTCCCCAAGGGAGTCCAGGTGTACCCAAAGGCTTCCGTTGGGAGCACTTTTTGATGGGAGAAAGTGACGGCGTACGTGTTTTCTGGGGTCCTAATTAGGGTTAGGGTTAGGGTTACCTCAGCTACACGGGGGCCTTTTAGGGTTAGGGTTAGGCTTAGGCTTAGGGTAAGGGTTCCAGTTAGGGTTAGGGATAGCTCCGTGGGGGCATTTTAGGGTTAGGGTTAGAGTTAGAGTTTCAAAGGTGGGCTGCGGCCTTGGCCCACGCTGACAGCAATATCCCCAAACACCGCGTTTTGTCACAATAAAGCTAATAAATAATAATAAAAAGGCGCACAGAGCCCTGCCCCGCTGCCCGGGAGAGCCTGGCAGTAACGGGAGGAGTGGTGGCTGCGGTCTTGGCCTGTACTGACAGAAATAGCCCCAAAACCATGCGTTTTGTCACAAGAAAGCTAATAAATAATAATAATAAGGCGCACAGAGCTCTGCCCCGCTGCCCGGGAGAGCCTGGCAGTAACAGGAGGAGCTCCCCCTCGGCGTGGTGGCTCCGGCCTCTGAAGGGTTTGGGCGCCCACTGCCCCGGGCTGTGACAAGTCCCCGTGACACGAGCTGGTGATGGGGAGCTTCCACAACCCGTGAAAGGGGCCCCGCAGGCCCTGTGGCCCTCCAGAGTGCCCCGAGGAGGTCTGAGGCTCTGCAGGGCCTCGCTGGGGGTCTCTTTTCCGTCCCCAGAATCAGAGGTTGAGGGAAGGGAGCTCTGAGTCCGCCTGTCCCAACCCCACCTCTGGCAGGGCCACCCAGAGCAGGTCCCCAGGACCGCATCCAGGTGGCTTTTGAAGGCCTCCAAGAACTCAACCGCCTCTCTGGCCAACCTGTTCCAGCGTGCAGTTAGCTGCAGGGCAAAGAAATGCTTTTCCATTTCTATAAACATTCTGGAGAAGAATCACCTAGGCCAGGTTCATCATTATCCACAGTTTATTGATTTTTGAAACCCTCGGCACCCCCATCCCGATCTTCTTCCTCGTCCTCCAAAATGGGTGACAGACAGAAAGGGTAGCGGGAATAACTGTTTCCTGCACTGAAGGTTTCTTCTTCCTCTTTTGGCCCATCACACAGCTCCTCCAGGAAGGCTTCTGCAAGGGGCTCTTCAGCCAGCGCACGGGGACAGATTGGCCCATCACACAGCTCCTTCAGGAAGGCTTCTGCAAAGGCCTCTGCAGCCAGCGTACCGGGAAAGATTGGCCCATCACACAGCTCCTCCAGGAGGGCTTTTGCAAGGGCCTCTTCAGCCAGCGCACGGGGACTGATTGGCCCATCACGCAGCTCCTTCAGGAAGGCTTCTGCAAGGGCCTCTTCAGCCAGTGCACCGGGACAGATTTCTTTGTCCGGATCATCCCCGGCTTCGCCACTGCTGCTGCAGCTGTCGGTGGAACTCTCCTCATCGTCTGTGTCCAGAAGGAGATCCCTTAGCTCTGGAGGCACTGGCGTCAAGGTGAGGTCATCGAGAACTTCTTCCACCAGATTGGAGGGGACGAACCCTCTTCTGCCGTCCGTCCGCTCTCCTATATACCAGCCATCCTCATCCATCTCCCCAACGACATAAACAAACTGTCCTGCGGTGAGGGGAAGCTCTAGCTTCGGATGCTCGTTGGGACTATCAGCAGGGTCATAGCTGTACCGAGCCAGGAATTTCCGAATCCTTAATGGTCCTTGTCCCACTGGAACCTGCAGGATGAAGGACTCTTGCTGCGTTTCCGCTCCTTGGGTCTCATCTGCAGCGTCCTCCTCTGAAGGAAGGCAGGGCCCTGGGCTGTCCTCTGCCGACTCGGATTTGGAGGTGACTGTGTGGGTGGTACCTGTGGTAGTTGGTAACTGTGGCAGATGGGTAATGGCAGGGCTGGATTGCTCGCTTTTCAGCCGCTGCAGTTCCTCAGCGAGCAGCTGGAGTTGTTCAGTTTGGTGGTGGCACCGATCTTCCAGGTCAGCCACCTGGGCTCGTAACATTTGCGAGGCTTCCTCGTGCTGCCTCTTCCCTTCTGCCTGAGCCCTCTGCAAGCTCTCGAGCTCCTGCTCTTCCTTCTGGAGCGCTAGCTGTGCCTCCAGGTGTTCTCTCTCCAGCTGTGGCCCTCTGTCTGCAATTTCCTTGAGCGCTTGCAGCTGGCGCTCTGCCTCTTGCAGCTGGGCCTGAAGCTTGCTGACCTGTCGCAGGGCGGAGTTTTGCTCCTTTGCCACTTGCTGTAGCTGCCTCTTCAGGTCAGCACTTTCAGCTTGGACTTCCATCGCTGAGTCCACCTGCCCTCGGAGGCGAGAATTTTCTTCTTCCAGTCTCTTGTTTTCCTTGCTCAGCTGCGTGAGCTGGGCAACCAGCACCTCCTCCCTTGGGCTGGGGGCACTCTCGCAAGGTGGCGGCGCCTCGGCGGAGCTCTGGCTGGGCAGAGGCCCTGGAGTCTTGCTGGCCTGGTGGATGGTCTCCTGCAGGGATCTGCATTTCTCCTCCAGCTGCTCGGTAAGTACCACCAGTTTTTCTGTGGCTTCCTGGAGCTTCTGTACCTCCTGGCACGCTTCCTGGGTGCTTCCCTCTCTCAAGGGGCATTTCTTTGCCTCCAGGGCCTGGCGTAGCCTCTTCAGGTCGCTCAGGGCACGCTGGAGGCGGGTGTGCTGCTTCATCATCCCGGGGCACGTGCTGCCCGGCAGCACCAGGTCTTCGTCGGAAGGCTCTGGCACCTGCAAACACCAAATCAGAGAAAAGGTTGGCTTGGAAGGGAGCTCAAAGCCCACCTCGTTCCAGCCCCTGCCATGGGCACCACCCCTGCCCCCAGCCCAGGCCGCCCCCAGCCCCGTCCAGCCTGGCCTTGGGCCCCCCCCAGGGATGGGGCGCCCCCAGCCTGCGTTGGGGCCTCGCCGCCCTCCCGGGGAAGGATTTCTTCCTTATACCTGACCCAAACCTGCCCTTTTCTGCTTCGAGCCGTTACTCTGATCCCCCCACTGCACTCCCTGACAAAGAGTCTCTCCCCAGCTTTCCTGTAGCCCCCTTTAGGGACTGGCAGGCCGCCCTGAGGTCTCCCCGGAGCCTTGTCTTCCCCAGGCTCAACACGCCCAGCTTCCTCAGCCTGTTTCCTCACCTGGACGTGAGCGTCCTTCACAGGGTGGCGGCTGCTGCCCTGCTCTGTGCTGCAGCTTTCCTTGGCTCCCTGCTGAGGTGTGTTCTGGGAGGACGGAGCCTGTGTTGGCTTCTTTGGCTGTGCCTTGCCCCAGGGCCCTTCTCTGTCTTCTCGGCCCGTCGTCCCCTGGCTGTCCTCTTGCTCTCCCTCGAAGCCCGCCACGATGTATTTGATGAAGAGCCTCTTCTCCAGCTCCAGCTCATGCTGGAGGTAGCGGATGCGGGCGGGCTGGTCCCCGTGCGTCTCCCAGCGCAGCTCCTTGAGGACATCCTGGAGCTTGGCGTGGGCCGCCCTGTTGCTGCTGCAGGGCCTTCGCAGCTCGTCGGCCAGCTGCCGCTGCAGCTCCCGTGCTTGGTGCAGGGCAGCGTCGCGCTCCTGCTGCAGCATCTCCTGCGCCGCCAGCAGCTCGGCCTCCTTCCACCGCAGCAGCTGCCGGGTCTCCGCTGCGCGCTGCTGCCACTGCAGCTCCTGCAGCCGCTGTATGTCGAGGGCCTGCTGCTTCTCCCACTCACACTGCAGCTGCTGGACCATCAGCTGCTGCTCCCTCTTTGCCGCCTCCTTCATCTTGGAGATCTCAGCGGCGAAGTGGCGCCGCAGCTCCTGGTTGTGGAGCCGCTCGCCATCCAGTTTGGCCCGCAGTGCCTGCAGCTCCTGCCGGCGCTCCTCCTGCTGCGCAGGGTTGCCAGGGAGCTGCGCTGGGCCCCGTCGGGGCGCGGGGCGGCTGGGCCCCGTCAGTCCCCGGCCTGCAACGTCCCGCACCATGGCCGCGGGTACAAGAAATAAGTTTGTTGGCCTGTGACTGCTGTGGCCGTTGGCCACTGACGGTCACCTTCGCTGGGTCTGCGAGGGGCGGCAGCCCCTGACCCTGTAGCGTCTACTGCCTTCCGTCCCAGTCGCACAGGTGCGGAGACAGCGTCTGCTACTGGCCATGGGTGCGTGCGCGTGCAATTTATACTGTGTGCGGGCATGACGTCACAATGGAGGGCGGGGCACCATGACCTTATATGGAGATGGGCGGTGTGCCTTATATGGGGCAGCATGACGTCATATGGAGTTGGGCGGTATGGCCTTATATGGAGTTGGGCGGTATGCCTTATAAGGGGCAGCATGACCTTATGTGGAGTTGGGCGGTATGGCTTATAAGGGGCAGCATGACCTTATATGGAGTTGGGCAGTTCCTTATATGGAGTTGGGCGGTATGGCCTTATATGGGGCTGGGTGGTATGGCCTTCCGTGGTGTTGGGGTGGTTGGCCCCCCATGTTGATGGGATGTTTGGTCGCCCATTGCCTTGGGGTGTTTGGCATTTCATGGTGTTGGGAGGTGTGGTGTCGCGTGGTGTCAGGATGTAAGGCCTCATATGCTGTGAGGATGAATGGCGTTCCCATTAGGCGTTCGGCTAAATCGCCTTCTTTTGTCCTGTAATCATAGAGTCATAGCAAGGTGGAAGGGACCCACAACGATCATCAGGTCCAACTCCTGGCTCCACACAGAACCACCCATTACTCACAGAATCACAGAATCATCTAAGTTGGCAGAGACCTCCAAGATCACCGAGTCCAACCTCGGACCTAACACTAACAGTCCTCCACTAAACCATATCACTAAGCTCTGCCATGTGTCTGAGATCATTGTCCAAACGCTTCTTGAACTCTGGCAGCCTTTGTGCCATGCAACCTTTCAGCGGGAGCTAGTTCCAGAGCCAGACCACATTTCTAAGTAAGGACACATTTCCTGATATTCAGCCTGAACGTCTCCTCTTGCAGCCTCACGTTGTTGCCTCTGGATGTTTTCAAAAAAAAAAAAAAACGAAACAAAAACCAAACAAACCAACCAGCCCTAAGAGCATGTTTGTGGAGCAAACCATCAGTTCAGAACAGTTTTCATTTTGGAATAGCACGGCCATGAAAAGCACGGTCGTGTTGTGTGTGGGGTTGTGTAAAGGCTCCCCAAGGGAGTTCGGGTGTACCCAAAGGCTTCTGTTGGGAGCACTTTTGGATGGGAGAAAGTGGCGCCGTCCGTGTTGTCTTGGGTCCTACTTAGGGTTCGGCTCAGTGTTCCGGTTAGGGTTACGTTTCGGGTTGTTTGGAAAGAGAGAAGGCGCAGAGTCCTGTTGCTTGTGGGGTTGCGTAAGGGGTCCCCAAGGGAGTCCAGGTGTACCCAAAGGCTTCCGTTGGGAGCACTTTTTGATGGGAGAAAGTGACGGCGTACGTGTTTTCTGGGGTCCTAATTAGGGTTAGGGTTAGGGTTACCTCAGCTACACGGGGGCCTTTTAGGGTTAGGGTTAGGCTTAGGCTTAGGGTAAGGGTTCCAGTTAGGGTTAGGGATAGCTCCGTGGGGGCATTTTAGGGTTAGGGTTAGAGTTAGAGTTTCAAAGGTGGGCTGCGGCCTTGGCCCACGCTGACAGCAATATCCCCAAACACCGCGTTTTGTCACAATAAAGCTAATAAATAATAATAAAAAGGCGCACAGAGCCCTGCCCCGCTGCCTGGGAGAGCCTGGCAGTAACGGGAGGAGTGGTGGCTGCGGTCTTGGCCTGTACTGACAGAAATAGCCCCAAAACCATGCGTTTTGTCACAAGAAAGCTAATAAATAATAATAATAAGGCGCACAGAGCTCTGCCCCGCTGCCCGGGAGAGCCTGGCAGTAACAGGAGGAGCTCCCCCTCGGCGTGGTGGCTCCGGCCTCTGAAGGGTTTGGGCGCCCACTGCCCCGGGCTGTGACAAGTCCCCGTGACACGAGCTGGTGATGGGGAGCTTCCACAACCCGTGAAAGGGGCCCCGCAGGCCCTGTGGCCCTCCAGAGTGCCCCGAGGAGGTCTGAGGCTCTGCAGGGCCTCGCTGGGGGTCTCTTTTCCGTCCCCAGAATCAGAGGTTGAGGGAAGGGAGCTCTGAGTCCGCCTGTCCCAACCCCACCTCTGGCAGGGCCACCCAGAGCAGGTCCCCAGGACCGCATCCAGGTGGCTTTTGAAGGCCTCCAAGAACTCAACCGCCTCTCTGGCCAACCTGTTCCAGCGTGCAGTTAGCTGCAGGGCAAAGAAATGCTTTTCCATTTCTATAAACATTCTGGAGAAGAATCACCTAGGCCAGGTTCATCATTATCCACAGTTTATTGATTTTTGAAACCCTCGGCACCCCCATCCCGATCTTCTTCCTCGTCCTCCAAAATGGGTGACAGACAGAAAGGGTAGCGGGAATAACTGTTTCCTGCACTGAAGGTTTCTTCTTCCTCTTTTGGCCCATCACACAGCTCCTCCAGGAAGGCTTCTGCAAGGGGCTCTTCAGCCAGCGCACGGGGACAGATTGGCCCATCACACAGCTCCTTCAGGAAGGCTTCTGCAAAGGCCTCTGCAGCCAGCGTACCGGGAAAGATTGGCCCATCACACAGCTCCTCCAGGAGGGCTTTTGCAAGGGCCTCTTCAGCCAGCGCACGGGGACTGATTGGCCCATCACGCAGCTCCTTCAGGAAGGCTTCTGCAAGGGCCTCTTCAGCCAGTGCACCGGGACAGATTTCTTTGTCCGGATCATCCCCGGCTTCGCCACTGCTGCTGCAGCTGTCGGTGGAACTCTCCTCATCGTCTGTGTCCAGAAGGAGATCCCTTAGCTCTGGAGGCACTGGCGTCAAGGTGAGGTCATCGAGAACTTCTTCCACCAGATTGGAGGGGACGAACCCTCTTCTGCCGTCCGTCCGCTCTCCTATATACCAGCCATCCTCATCCATCTCCCCAACGACATAAACAAACTGTCCTGCGGTGAGGGGAAGCTCTAGCTTCGGATGCTCGTTGGGACTATCAGCAGGGTCATAGCTGTACCGAGCCAGGAATTTCCGAATCCTTAATGGTCCTTGTCCCACTGGAACCTGCAGGATGAAGGACTCTTGCTGCGTTTCCGCTCCTTGGGTCTCATCTGCAGCGTCCTCCTCTGAAGGAAGGCAGGGCCCTGGGCTGTCCTCTGCCGACTCGGATTTGGAGGTGACTGTGTGGGTGGTACCTGTGGTAGTTGGTAACTGTGGCAGATGGGTAATGGCAGGGCTGGATTGCTCGCTTTTCAGCCGCTGCAGTTCCTCAGCGAGCAGCTGGAGTTGTTCAGTTTGGTGGTGGCACCGATCTTCCAGGTCAGCCACCTGGGCTCGTAACATTTGCGAGGCTTCCTCGTGCTGCCTCTTCCCTTCTGCCTGAGCCCTCTGCAAGCTCTCGAGCTCCTGCTCTTCCTTCTGGAGCGCTAGCTGTGCCTCCAGGTGTTCTCTCTCCAGCTGTGGCCCTCTGTCTGCAATTTCCTTGAGCGCTTGCAGCTGGCGCTCTGCCTCTTGCAGCTGGGCCTGAAGCTTGCTGACCTGTCGCAGGGCGGAGTTTTGCTCCTTTGCCACTTGCTGTAGCTGCCTCTTCAGGTCAGCACTTTCAGCTTGGACTTCCATCGCTGAGTCCACCTGCCCTCGGAGGCGAGAATTTTCTTCTTCCAGTCTCTTGTTTTCCTTGCTCAGCTGCGTGAGCTGGGCAACCAGCACCTCCTCCCTTGGGCTGGGGGCACTCTCGCAAGGTGGCGGCGCCTCGGCGGAGCTCTGGCTGGGCAGAGGCCCTGGAGTCTTGCTGGCCTGGTGGATGGTCTCCTGCAGGGATCTGCATTTCTCCTCCAGCTGCTCGGTAAGTACCACCAGTTTTTCTGTGGCTTCCTGGAGCTTCTGTACCTCCTGGCACGCTTCCTGGGTGCTTCCCTCTCTCAAGGGGCATTTCTTTGCCTCCAGGGCCTGGCGTAGCCTCTTCAGGTCGCTCAGGGCACGCTGGAGGCGGGTGTGCTGCTTCATCATCCCGGGGCACGTGCTGCCCGGCAGCACCAGGTCTTCGTCGGAAGGCTCTGGCACCTGCAAACACCAAATCAGAGAAAAGGTTGGCTTGGAAGGGAGCTCAAAGCCCACCTCGTTCCAGCCCCTGCCATGGGCACCACCCCTGCCCCCAGCCCAGGCCGCCCCCAGCCCCGTCCAGCCTGGCCTTGGGCCCCCCCCAGGGATGGGGCGCCCCCAGCCTGCGTTGGGGCCTCGCCGCCCTCCCGGGGAAGGATTTCTTCCTTATACCTGACCCAAACCTGCCCTTTTCTGCTTCGAGCCGTTACTCTGATCCCCCCACTGCACTCCCTGACAAAGAGTCTCTCCCCAGCTTTCCTGTAGCCCCCTTTAGGGACTGGCAGGCCGCCCTGAGGTCTCCCCGGAGCCTTGTCTTCCCCAGGCTCAACACGCCCAGCTTCCTCAGCCTGTTTCCTCACCTGGACGTGAGCGTCCTTCACAGGGTGGCGGCTGCTGCCCTGCTCTGTGCTGCAGCTTTCCTTGGCTCCCTGCTGAGGTGTGTTCTGGGAGGACGGAGCCTGTGTTGGCTTCTTTGGCTGTGCCTTGCCCCAGGGCCCTTCTCTGTCTTCTCGGCCCGTCGTCCCCTGGCTGTCCTCTTGCTCTCCCTCGAAGCCCGCCACGATGTATTTGATGAAGAGCCTCTTCTCCAGCTCCAGCTCATGCTGGAGGTAGCGGATGCGGGCGGGCTGGTCCCCGTGCGTCTCCCAGCGCAGCTCCTTGAGGACATCCTGGAGCTTGGCGTGGGCCGCCCTGTTGCTGCTGCAGGGCCTTCGCAGCTCGTCGGCCAGCTGCCGCTGCAGCTCCCGTGCTTGGTGCAGGGCAGCGTCGCGCTCCTGCTGCAGCATCTCCTGCGCCGCCAGCAGCTCGGCCTCCTTCCACCGCAGCAGCTGCCGGGTCTCCGCTGCGCGCTGCTGCCACTGCAGCTCCTGCAGCCGCTGTATGTCGAGGGCCTGCTGCTTCTCCCACTCACACTGCAGCTGCTGGACCATCAGCTGCTGCTCCCTCTTTGCCGCCTCCTTCATCTTGGAGATCTCAGCGGCGAAGTGGCGCCGCAGCTCCTGGTTGTGGAGCCGCTCGCCATCCAGTTTGGCCCGCAGTGCCTGCAGCTCCTGCCGGCGCTCCTCCTGCTGCGCAGGGTTGCCAGGGAGCTGCGCTGGGCCCCGTCGGGGCGCGGGGCGGCTGGGCCCCGTCAGTCCCCGGCCTGCAACGTCCCGCACCATGGCCGCGGGTACAAGAAATAAGTTTGTTGGCCTGTGACTGCTGTGGCCGTTGGCCACTGACGGTCACCTTCGCTGGGTCTGCGAGGGGCGGCAGCCCCTGACCCTGTAGCGTCTACTGCCTTCCGTCCCAGTCGCACAGGTGCGGAGACAGCGTCTGCTACTGGCCATGGGTGCGTGCGCGTGCAATTTATACTGTGTGCGGGCATGACGTCACAATGGAGGGCGGGGCACCATGACCTTATATGGAGATGGGCGGTGTGCCTTATATGGGGCAGCATGACGTCATATGGAGTTGGGCGGTATGGCCTTATATGGAGTTGGGCGGTATGCCTTATAAGGGGCAGCATGACCTTATGTGGAGTTGGGCGGTATGGCTTATAAGGGGCAGCATGACCTTATATGGAGTTGGGCAGTTCCTTATATGGAGTTGGGCGGTATGGCCTTATATGGGGCTGGGTGGTATGGCCTTCCGTGGTGTTGGGGTGGTTGGCCCCCCATGTTGGTGGGATGTTTGGTCGCCCATTGCCTTGGGGTGTTTGGCATTTCATGGTGTTGGGAGGTGTGGTGTCGCGTGGTGTCAGGATGTAAGGCCTCATATGCTGTGAGGATGAATGGCGTTCCCATTAGGCGTTCGGCTAAATCGCCTTCTTTTGTCCTGTAATCATAGAGTCATAGCAAGGTGGAAGGGACCCACAACGATCATCAGGTCCAACTCCTGGCTCCACACAGAACCACCCATTACTCACAGAATCACAGAATCATCTAAGTTGGCAGAGACCTCCAAGATCACCGAGTCCAACCTCGGACCTAACACTAACAGTCCTCCACTAAACCATATCACTAAGCTCTGCCATGTGTCTGAGATCATTGTCCAAACGCTTCTTGAACTCTGGCAGCCTTTGTGCCATGCAACCTTTCAGCGGGAGCTAGTTCCAGAGCCAGACCACATTTCTAAGTAAGGACACATTTCCTGATATTCAGCCTGAACGTCTCCTCTTGCAGCCTCACGTTGTTGCCTCTGGATGTTTTCAAAAAAAAAAAAAAACGAAACAAAAACCAAACAAACCAACCAGCCCTAAGAGCATGTTTGTGGAGCAAACCATCAGTTCAGAACAGTTTTCATTTTGGAATAGCACGGCCATGAAAAGCACGGTCGTGTTGTGTGTGGGGTTGTGTAAAGGCTCCCCAAGGGAGTTCGGGTGTACCCAAAGGCTTCTGTTGGGAGCACTTTTGGATGGGAGAAAGTGGCGCCGTCCGTGTTGTCTTGGGTCCTACTTAGGGTTCGGCTCAGTGTTCCGGTTAGGGTTACGTTTCGGGTTGTTTGGAAAGAGAGAAGGCGCAGAGTCCTGTTGCTTGTGGGGTTGTGTAAGGGGTCCCCAAGGGAGTCCAGGTGTACCCAAAGGCTTCCGTTGGGAGCACTTTTTGATGGGAGAAAGTGACGGCGTACGTGTTTTCTGGGGTCCTAATTAGGGTTAGGGTTAGGGTTACCTCAGCTACACGGGGGCCTTTTAGGGTTAGGGTTAGGGTTAGGCTTAGGGTAAGGGTTCCAGTTAGGGTTAGGGATAGCTCCGTGGGGGCATTTTAGGGTTAGGGTTAGAGTTAGAGTTTCAAAGGTGGGCTGCGGCCTTGGCCCACGCTGACAGCAATATCCCCAAACACCGCGTTTTGTCACAATAAAGCTAATAAATAATAATAAAAAGGCGCACAGAGCCCTGCCCCGCTGCCCGGGAGAGCCTGGCAGTAACGGGAGGAGTGGTGGCTGCGGTCTTGGCCTGTACTGACAGAAATAGCCCCAAAACCATGCGTTTTGTCACAAGAAAGCTAATAAATAATAATAATAAGGCGCACAGAGCTCTGCCCCGCTGCCCGGGAGAGCCTGGCAGTAACAGGAGGAGCTCCCCCTCGGCGTGGTGGCTCCGGCCTCTGAAGGGTTTGGGCGCCCACTGCCCCGGGCTGTGACAAGTCCCCGTGACACGAGCTGGTGATGGGGAGCTTCCACAACCCGTGAAAGGGGCCCCGCAGGCCCTGTGGCCCTCCAGAGTGCCCCGAGGAGGTCTGAGGCTCTGCAGGGCCTCGCTGGGGGTCTCTTTTCCGTCCCCAGAATCAGAGGTTGAGGGAAGGGAGCTCTGAGTCCGCCTGTCCCAACCCCACCTCTGGCAGGGCCACCCAGAGCAGGTCCCCAGGACCGCATCCAGGTGGCTTTTGAAGGCCTCCAAGAACTCAACCGCCTCTCTGGCCAACCTGTTCCAGCGTGCGGTTAGCTGCAGGGCAAAGAAATGCTTTTCCATTTCTATAAACATTCTGGAGAAGAATCACCTAGGCCAGGTTCATCATTATCCACAGTTTATTGATTTTTGAAACCCTCGGCACCCCCATCCCGATCTTCTTCCTCGTCCTCCAAAATGGGTGACAGACAGAAAGGGTAGCGGGAATAACTGTTTCCTGCACTGAAGGTTTCTTCTTCCTCTTTTGGCCCATCACACAGCTCCTCCAGGAAGGCTTCTGCAAGGGGCTCTTCAGCCAGCGCACGGGGACAGATTGGCCCATCACACAGCTCCTTCAGGAAGGCTTCTGCAAAGGCCTCTGCAGCCAGCGTACCGGGAAAGATTGGCCCATCACACAGCTCCTCCAGGAGGGCTTTTGCAAGGGCCTCTTCAGCCAGCGCACGGGGACTGATTGGCCCATCACGCAGCTCCTTCAGGAAGGCTTCTGCAAGGGCCTCTTCAGCCAGCGCACCGGGACAGATTTCTTTGTCCGGATCATCCCCGGCTTCGCCACTGCTGCTGCAGCTGTCGGTGGAACTCTCCTCATCGTCTGTGTCCAGAAGGAGATCCCTTAGCTCTGGAGGCACTGGCGTCAAGGTGAGGTCATCGAGAACTTCTTCCACCAGATTGGAGGGGACGAACCCTCTTCTGCCGTCCGTCCGCTCTCCTATATACCAGCCATCCTCATCCATCTCCCCAACGACATAAACAAACTGTCCTGCGGTGAGGGGAAGCTCTAGCTTCGGATGCTCGTTGGGACTATCAGCAGGGTCATAGCTGTACCGAGCCAGGAATTTCCGAATCCTTAATGGTCCTTGTCCCACTGGAACCTGCAGGATGAAGGACTCTTGCTGCGTTTCCGCTCCTTGGGTCTCATCTGCAGCGTCCTCCTCTGAAGGAAGGCAGGGCCCTGGGCTGTCCTCTGCCGACTCGGATTTGGAGGTGACTGTGTGGGTGGTACCTGTGGTAGTTGGTAACTGTGGCAGATGGGTAATGGCAGGGCTGGATTGCTCGCTTTTCAGCCGCTGCAGTTCCTCAGCGAGCAGCTGGAGTTGTTCAGTTTGGTGGTGGCACCGATCTTCCAGGTCAGCCACCTGGGCTCGTAACATTTGCGAGGCTTCCTCGTGCTGCCTCTTCCCTTCTGCCTGAGCCCTCTGCAAGCTCTCGAGCTCCTGCTCTTCCTTCTGGAGCGCTAGCTGTGCCTCCAGGTGTTCTCTCTCCAGCTGTGGCCCTCTGTCTGCAATTTCCTTGAGCGCTTGCAGCTGGCGCTCTGCCTCTTGCAGCTGGGCCTGAAGCTTGCTGACCTGTCGCAGGGCGGAGTTTTGCTCCTTTGCCACTTGCTGTAGCTGCCTCTTCAGGTCAGCACTTTCAGCTTGGACTTCCATCGCTGAGTCCACCTGCCCTCGGAGGCGAGAATTTTCTTCTTCCAGTCTCTTGTTTTCCTTGCTCAGCTGCGTGAGCTGGGCAACCAGCACCTCCTCCCTTGGGCTGGGGGCACTCTCGCAAGGTGGCGGCACCTCGGCGGAGCTCTGGCTGGGCAGAGGCCCTGGAGTCTTGCTGGCCTGGTGGATGGTCTCCTGCAGGGATCTGCATTTCTCCTCCAGCTGCTCGGTAAGTACCACCAGTTTTTCTGTGGCTTCCTGGAGCTTCTGTACCTCCTGGCACGCTTCCTGGGTGCTTCCCTCTCTCAAGAGGCATTTCTTTGCCTCCAGGGCCTGGCGTAGCCTCTTCAGGTCGCTCAGGGCACGCTGGAGGCGGGTGTGCTGCTTCATCATCCCGGGGCACGTGCTGCCCGGCAGCACTAGGTCTTCGTCGGAAGGCTCTGGCACCTGCAAACACCAAATCAGAGAAAAGGTTGGCTTGGAAGGGAGCTCAAAGCCCACCTCGTTCCAGCCCCTGCCATGGGCACCACCCCTGCCCCCAGCCCAGGCCGCCCCCAGCCCCGTCCAGCCTGGCCTTGGGCCCCCCCCAGGGATGGGGCGCCCCCAGCCTGCGTTGGGGCCTCGCCGCCCTCCCGGGGAAGGATTTCTTCCTTATACCTGACCCAAACCTGCCCTTTTCTGCTTCGAGCCGTTACTCTGATCCCCCCACTGCACTCCCTGACAAAGAGTCTCTCCCCAGCTTTCCTGTAGCCCCCTTTAGGGACTGGCAGGCCGCCCTGAGGTCTCCCCGGAGCCTTGTCTTCCCCAGGCTCAACACGCCCAGCTTCCTCAGCCTGGTTCCTCACCTGGACGTGAGCGTCCTTCACAGGGTGGCGGCTGCTGCCCTGCTCTGTGCTGCAGCTTTCCTTGGCTCCCTGCTGAGGTGTGTTCTGGGAGGACGGAGCCTGTGTTGGCTTCTTTGGCTGTGCCTTGCCCCAGGGCCCTTCTCTGTCTTCTCGGCCCGTCGTCCCCTGGCTGTCCTCTTGCTCTCCCTCGAAGCCCGCCACGATGTATTTGATGAAGAGCCTCTTCTCCAGCTCCAGCTCATGCTGGAGGTAGCGGATGCGGGCGGGCTGGTCCCCGTGCGTCTCCCAGCGCAGCTCCTTGAGGACATCCTGGAGCTTGGCGTGGGCCGCCCTGTTGCTGCTGCAGGGCCTTCGCAGCTCGTCGGCCAGCTGCCGCTGCAGCTCCCGTGCTTGGTGCAGGGCAGCGTCGCGCTCCTGCTGCAGCATCTCCTGCGCCGCCAGCAGCTCGGCCTCCTTCCACCGCAGCAGCTGCCGGGTCTCCGCTGCGCGCTGCTGCCACTGCAGCTCCTGCAGCCGCTGTATGTCGAGGGCCTGCTGCTTCTCCCACTCACACTGCAGCTGCTGGACCATCAGCTGCTGCTCCCTCTTTGCCGCCTCCTTCATCTTGGAGATCTCAGCGGCGAAGTGGCGCCGCAGCTCCTGGTTGTGGAGCCGCTCGCCATCCAGTTTGGCCCGCAGTGCCTGCAGCTCCTGCCGGCGCTCCTCCTGCTGCGCAGGGTTGCCAGGGAGCTGCGCTGGGCCCCGTCGGGGCGCGGGGCGGCTGGGCCCCGTCAGTCCCCGGCCTGCAACGTCCCGCACCATGGCCGCGGGTACAAGAAATAAGTTTGTTGGCCTGTGACTGCTGTGGCCGTTGGCCACTGACGGTCACCTTCGCTGGGTCTGCGAGGGGCGGCAGCCCCTGACCCTGTAGCGTCTACTGCCTTCCGTCCCAGTCGCACAGGTGCGGAGACAGCGTCTGCTACTGGCCATGGGTGCGTGCGCGTGCAATTTATACTGTGTGCGGGCATGACGTCACAATGGAGGGCGGGGCACCATGACCTTATATGGAGATGGGCGGTGTGCCTTATATGGGGCAGCATGACGTCATACGGAGTTGGGCGGTATGGCCTTATATGGAGTTGGGCGGTATGCCTTATAAGGGGCAGCATGACCTTATGTGGAGTTGGGCGGTATGGCTTATAAGGGGCAGCATGACCTTATATGGAGTTGGGCAGTTCCTTATATGGAGTTGGGCGGTATGGCCTTATATGGGGCTGGGTGGTATGGCCTTCCGTGGTGTTGGGGTGGTTGGCCCCCCATGTTGGTGGGATGTTTGGTCGCCCATTGCCTTGGGGTGTTTGGCATTTCATGGTGTTGGGAGGTGTGGTGTCGCGTGGTGTCAGGATGTAAGGCCTCATATGCTGTGAGGATGAATGGCGTTCCCATTAGGCGTTCGGCTAAATCGCCTTCTTTTGTCCTGTAATCATAGAGTCATAGCAAGGTGGAAGGGACCCACAACGATCATCAGGTCCAACTCCTGGCTCCACACAGAACCACCCATTACTCACAGAATCACAGAATCATCTAAGTTGGCAGAGACCTCCAAGATCACCGAGTCCAACCTCGGACCTAACACTAACAGTCCTCCACTAAACCATATCACTAAGCTCTGCCATGTGTCTGAGATCATTGTCCAAACGCTTCTTGAACTCTGGCAGCCTTTGTGCCATGCAACCTTTCAGCGGGAGCTAGTTCCAGAGCCAGACCACATTTCTAAGTAAGGACACATTTCCTGATATTCAGCCTGAACGTCTCCTCTTGCAGCCTCACGTTGTTGCCTCTGGATGTTTTCAAAAAAAAAAAAAAAACGAAACAAAAACCAAACAAACCAACCAGCCCTAAGAGCATGTTTGTGGAGCAAACCATCAGTTCAGAACAGTTTTCATTTTGGAATAGCACGGCCATGAAAAGCACGGTCGTGTTGTGTGTGGGGTTGTGTAAAGGCTCCCCAAGGGAGTTCGGGTGTACCCAAAGGCTTCTGTTGGGAGCACTTTTGGATGGGAGAAAGTGGCGCCGTCCGTGTTGTCTTGGGTCCTACTTAGGGTTCGGCTCAGTGTTCCGGTTAGGGTTACGTTTCGGGTTGTTTGGAAAGAGAGAAGGCGCAGAGTCCTGTTGCTTGTGGGGTTGTGTAAGGGGTCCCCAAGGGAGTCCAGGTGTACCCAAAGGCTTCCGTTGGGAGCACTTTTTGATGGGAGAAAGTGACGGCGTACGTGTTTTCTGGGGTCCTAATTAGGGTTAGGGTTAGGGTTACCTCAGCTACACGGGGGCCTTTTAGGGTTAGGGTTAGGGTTAGGCTTAGGGTAAGGGTTCCAGTTAGGGTTAGGGATAGCTCCGTGGGGGCATTTTAGGGTTAGGGTTAGAGTTAGAGTTTCAAAGGTGGGCTGCGGCCTTGGCCCACGCTGACAGCAATATCCCCAAACACCGCGTTTTGTCACAATAAAGCTAATAAATAATAATAAAAAGGCGCACAGAGCCCTGCCCCGCTGCCCGGGAGAGCCTGGCAGTAACGGGAGGAGTGGTGGCTGCGGTCTTGGCCTGTACTGACAGAAATAGCCCCAAAACCATGCGTTTTGTCACAAGAAAGCTAATAAATAATAATAATAAGGCGCACAGAGCTCTGCCCCGCTGCCCGGGAGAGCCCGGCAGTAACAGGAGGAGCTCCCCCTCGGCGTGGTGGCTCCGGCCTCTGAAGGGTTTGGGCGCCCACTGCCCCGGGCTGTGACAAGTCCCCGTGACACGAGCTGGTGATGGGGAGCTTCCACAACCCGTGAAAGGGGCCCCGCAGGCCCTGTGGCCCTCCAGAGTGCCCCGAGGAGGTCTGAGGCTCTGCAGGGCCTTGCTGGGGGTCTCTTTTCCGTCCCCAGAATCAGAGGTTGAGGGAAGGGAGCTCTGAGTCCGCCTGTCCCAACCCCACCTCTGGCAGGGCCACCCAGAGCAGGTCCCCAGGACCGCATCCAGGTGGCTTTTGAAGGCCTCCAAGAACTCAACCGCCTCTCTGGCCAACCTGTTCCAGCGTGCAGTTAGCTGCAGGGCAAAGAAATGCTTTTCCATTTCTATAAACATTCTGGAGAAGAATCACCTAGGCCAGGTTCATCATTATCCACAGTTTATTGATTTTTGAAACCCTCGGCACCCCCATCCCGATATTCTTCCTCGTCCTCCAAAATGGGTGACAGACAGAAAGGGTAGCGGGAATAACTGTTTCCTGCACTGAAGGTTTCTTCTTCCTCTTTTGGCCCATCACACAGCTCCTCCAGGAAGGCTTCTGCAAGGGGCTCTTCAGCCAGCGCACGGGGACAGATTGGCCCATCACACAGCTCCTTCAGGAAGGCTTCTGCAAAGGCCTCTGCAGCCAGCGTACCGGGAAAGACTGGCCCATCACACAGCTCCTCCAGGAGGGCTTTTGCAAGGGCCTCTTCAGCCAGCGCACGGGGACTGATTGGCCCATCACGCAGCTCCTTCAGGAAGGCTTCTGCAAGGGCCTCTTCAGCCAGCGCACCGGGACAGATTTCTTTGTCCGGATCATCCCCGGCTTCGCCACTGCTGCTGCAGCTGTCGGTGGAACTCTCCTCATCGTCTGTGTCCAGAAGGAGATCCCTTAGCTCTGGAGGCACTGGCGTCAAGGTGAGGTCATCGAGAACTTCTTCCACCAGATTGGAGGGGACGAACCCTCTTCTGCCGTCCGTCCGCTCTCCTATATACCAGCCATCCTCATCCATCTCCCCAACGACATAAACAAACTGTCCTGCGGTGAGGGGAAGCTCTAGCTTCGGATGCTCGTTGGGACTATCAGCAGGGTCATAGCTGTACCGAGCCAGGAATTTCCGAATCCTTAATGGTCCTTGTCCCACTGGAACCTGCAGGATGAAGGACTCTTGCTGCGTTTCCGCTCCTTGGGTCTCATCTGCAGCGTCCTCCTCTGAAGGAAGGCAGGGCCCTGGGCTGTCCTCTGCCGACTCGGATTTGGAGGTGACTGTGTGGGTGGTACCTGTGGTAGTTGGTAACTGTGGCAGATGGGTAATGGCAGGGCTGGATTGCTCGCTTTTCAGCCGCTGCAGTTCCTCAGCGAGCAGCTGGAGTTGTTCAGTTTGGTGGTGGCACCGATCTTCCAGGTCAGCCACCTGGGCTCGTAACATTTGCGAGGCTTCCTCGTGCTGCCTCTTCCCTTCTGCCTGAGCCCTCTGCAAGCTCTCGAGCTCCTGCTCTTCCTTCTGGAGCGCTAGCTGTGCCTCCAGGTGTTCTCTCTCCAGCTGTGGCCCTCTGTCTGCAATTTCCTTGAGCGCTTGCAGCTGGCGCTCTGCCTCTTGCAGCTGGGCCTGAAGCTTGCTGACCTGTCGCAGGGCGGAGTTTTGCTCCTTTGCCACTTGCTGTAGCTGCCTCTTCAGGTCAGCACTTTCAGCTTGGACTTCCATCGCTGAGTCCACCTGCCCTCGGAGGCGAGAATTTTCTTCTTCCAGTCTCTTGTTTTCCTTGCTCAGCTGCGTGAGCTGGGCAACCAGCACCTCCTCCCTTGGGCTGGGGGCACTCTCGCAAGGTGGCGGCGCCTCGGCGGAGCTCTGGCTGGGCAGAGGCCCTGGAGTCTTGCTGGCCTGGTGGATGGTCTCCTGCAGGGATCTGCATTTCTCCTCCAGCTGCTCGGTAAGTACCACCAGTTTTTCTGTGGCTTCCTGGAGCTTCTGTACCTCCTGGCACGCTTCCTGGGTGCTTCCCTCTCTCAAGAGGCATTTCTTTGCCTCCAGGGCCTGGCGTAGCCTCTTCAGGTCGCTCAGGGCACGCTGGAGGCGGGTGTGCTGCTTCATCATCCCGGGGCACGTGCTGCCCGGCAGCACTAGGTCTTCGTCGGAAGGCTCTGGCACCTGCAAACACCAAATCAGAGAAAAGGTTGGCTTGGAAGGGAGCTCAAAGCCCACCTCGTTCCAGCCCCTGCCATGGGCACCACCCCTGCCCCCAGCCCAGGCCGCCCCCAGCCCCGTCCAGCCTGGCCTTGGGCCCCCCCCAGGGATGGGGCGCCCCCAGCCTGCGTTGGGGCCTCGCCGCCCTCCCGGGGAAGGATTTCTTCCTTATACCTGACCCAAACCTGCCCTTTTCTGCTTCGAGCCGTTACTCTGATCCCCCCACTGCACTCCCTGACAAAGAGTCTCTCCCCAGCTTTCCTGTAGCCCCCTTTAGGGACTGGCAGGCCGCCCTGAGGTCTCCCCGGAGCCTTGTCTTCCCCAGGCTCAACACGCCCAGCTTCCTCAGCCTGTTTCCTCACCTGGACGTGAGCGTCCTTCACAGGGTGGCGGCTGCTGCCCTGCTCTGTGCTGCAGCTTTCCTTGGCTCCCTGCTGAGGTGTGTTCTGGGAGGACGGAGCCTGTGTTGGCTTCTTTGGCTGTGCCTTGCCCCAGGGCCCTTCTCTGTCTTCTCGGCCCGTCGTCCCCTGGCTGTCCTCTTGCTCTCCCTCGAAGCCCGCCACGATGTATTTGATGAAGAGCCTCTTCTCCAGCTCCAGCTCATGCTGGAGGTAGCGGATGCGGGCGGGCTGGTCCCCGTGCGTCTCCCAGCGCAGCTCCTTGAGGACATCCTGGAGCTTGGCGTGGGCCGCCCTGTTGCTGCTGCAGGGCCTTCGCAGCTCGTCGGCCAGCTGCCGCTGCAGCTCCCGTGCTTGGTGCAGGGCAGCGTCGCGCTCCTGCTGCAGCATCTCCTGCGCCGCCAGCAGCTCGGCCTCCTTCCACCGCAGCAGCTGCCGGGTCTCCGCTGCGCGCTGCTGCCACTGCAGCTCCTGCAGCCGCTGTATGTCGAGGGCCTGCTGCTTCTCCCACTCACACTGCAGCTGCTGGACCATCAGCTGCTGCTCCCTCTTTGCCGCCTCCTTCATCTTGGAGATCTCAGCGGCGAAGTGGCGCCGCAGCTCCTGGTTGTGGAGCCGCTCGCCATCCAGTTTGGCCCGCAGTGCCTGCAGCTCCTGCCGGCGCTCCTCCTGCTGCGCAGGGTTGCCAGGGAGCTGCGCTGGGCCCCGTCGGGGCGCGGGGCGGCTGGGCCCCGTCAGTCCCCGGCCTGCAACGTCCCGCACCATGGCCGCGGGTACAAGAAATAAGTTTGTTGGCCTGTGACTGCTGTGGCCGTTGGCCACTGACGGTCACCTTCGCTGGGTCTGCGAGGGGCGGCAGCCCCTGACCCTGTAGCGTCTACTGCCTTCCGTCCCAGTCGCACAGGTGCGGAGACAGCGTCTGCTACTGGCCATGGGTGCGTGCGCGTGCAATTTATACTGTGTGCGGGCATGACGTCACAATGGAGGGCGGGGCACCATGACCTTATATGGAGATGGGCGGTGTGCCTTATATGGGGCAGCATGACGTCATATGGAGTTGGGCGGTATGGCCTTATATGGAGTTGGGCGGTATGCCTTATAAGGGGCAGCATGACCTTATGTGGAGTTGGGCGGTATGGCTTATAAGGGGCAGCATGACCTTATATGGAGTTGGGCAGTTCCTTATATGGAGTTGGGCGGTATGGCCTTATATGGGGCTGGGTGGTATGGCCTTCCGTGGTGTTGGGGTGGTTGGCCCCCCATGTTGGTGGGATGTTTGGTCGCCCATTGCCTTGGGGTGTTTGGCATTTCATGGTGTTGGGAGGTGTGGTGTCGCGTGGTGTCAGGATGTAAGGCCTCATATGCTGTGAGGATGAATGGCGTTCCCATTAGGCGTTCGGCTAAATCGCCTTCTTTTGTCCTGTAATCATAGAGTCATAGCAAGGTGGAAGGGACCCACAACGATCATCAGGTCCAACTCCTGGCTCCACACAGAACCACCCATTACTCACAGAATCACAGAATCATCTAAGTTGGCAGAGACCTCCAAGATCACCGAGTCCAACCTCGGACCTAACACTAACAGTCCTCCACTAAACCATATCACTAAGCTCTGCCATGTGTCTGAGATCATTGTCCAAACGCTTCTTGAACTCTGGCAGCCTTTGTGCCATGCAACCTTTCAGCGGGAGCTAGTTCCAGAGCCAGACCACATTTCTAAGTAAGGACACATTTCCTGATATTCAGCCTGAACGTCTCCTCTTGCAGCCTCACGTTGTTGCCTCTGGATGTTTTCAAAAAAAAAAAAAAAAACGAAACAAAAACCAAACAAACCAACCAGCCCTAAGAGCATGTTTGTGGAGCAAACCATCAGTTCAGAACAGTTTTCATTTTGGAATAGCACGGCCATGAAAAGCACGGTCGTGTTGTGTGTGGGGTTGTGTAAAGGCTCCCCAAGGGAGTTCGGGTGTACCCAAAGGCTTCTGTTGGGAGCACTTTTGGATGGGAGAAAGTGGCGCCGTCCGTGTTGTCTTGGGTCCTACTTAGGGTTCGGCTCAGTGTTCCGGTTAGGGTTACGTTTCGGGTTGTTTGGAAAGAGAGAAGGCGCAGAGTCCTGTTGCTTGTGGGGTTGCGTAAGGGGTCCCCAAGGGAGTCCAGGTGTACCCAAAGGCTTCCGTTGGGAGCACTTTTTGATGGGAGAAAGTGACGGCGTACGTGTTTTCTGGGGTCCTAATTAGGGTTAGGGTTAGGGTTACCTCAGCTACACGGGGGCCTTTTAGGGTTAGGGTTAGGCTTAGGCTTAGGGTAAGGGTTCCAGTTAGGGTTAGGGATAGCTCCGTGGGGGCATTTTAGGGTTAGGGTTAGAGTTAGAGTTTCAAAGGTGGGCTGCGGCCTTGGCCCACGCTGACAGCAATATCCCCAAACACCGCGTTTTGTCACAATAAAGCTGATAAATAATAATAAAAAGGCGCACAGAGCCCTGCCCCGCTGCCCGGGAGAGCCTGGCAGTAACGGGAGGAGTGGTGGCTGCGGTCTTGGCCTGTACTGACAGAAATAGCCCCAAAACCATGCGTTTTGTCACAAGAAAGCTAATAAATAATAATAATAAGGCGCACAGAGCTCTGCCCCGCTGCCCGGGAGAGCCTGGCCGTAACAGGAGGAGCTCCCCCTCGGCGTGGTGGCTCCGGCCTCTGAAGGGTTTGGGCGCCCACTGCCCCGGGCTGTGACAAGTCCCCGTGACACGAGCTGGTGATGGGGGGCTTCCACAACCCGTGAAAGGGGCCCCGCAGGCCCTGTGGCCCTCCAGAGTGCCCCGAGGAGGTCTGAGGCTCTGCAGGGCCTCGCTGGGGGTCTCTTTTCCGTCCCCAGAATCAGAGGTTGAGGGAAGGGAGCTCTGAGTCCGCCTGTCCCAACCCCACCTCTGGCAGGGCCACCCAGAGCAGGTCCCCAGGACCGCATCCAGGTGGCTTTTGAAGGCCTCCAAGAACTCGACCGCCTCTCTGGCCAACCTGTTCCAGCGTGCAGTTAGCTGCAGGGCAAAGAAATGCTTTTCCATTTCTATAAACATTCTGGAGAAGAATCACCTAGGCCAGGTTCATCATTATCCACAGTTTATTGATTTTTGAAACCCTCGGCACCCCCATCCCGATCTTCTTCCTCGTCCTCCAAAATGGGTGACAGACAGAAAGGGTAGCGGGAATAACTGTTTCCTGCACTGAAGGTTTCTTCTTCCTCTTTTGGCCCATCACACAGCTCCTCCAGGAAGGCTTCTGCAAGGGGCTCTTCAGCCAGCGCACGGGGACAGATTGGCCCATCACACAGCTCCTTCAGGAAGGCTTCTGCAAAGGCCTCTGCAGCCAGCGTACCGGGAAAGATTGGCCCATCACACAGCTCCTCCAGGAGGGCTTTTGCAAGGGCCTCTTCAGCCAGCGCACGGGGACTGATTGGCCCATCACGCAGCTCCTTCAGGAAGGCTTCTGCAAGGAGCTCTTCAGCCAGCGCACCGGGACAGATTTCTTTGTCCGGATCATCCCCGGCTTCGCCACTGCTGCTGCAGCTGTCGGTGGAACTCTCCTCATCGTCTGTGTCCAGAAGGAGATCCCTTAGCTCTGGAGGCACTGGCGTCAAGGTGAGGTCATCGAGAACTTCTTCCACCAGATTGGAGGGGACGAACCCTCTTCTGCCGTCCGTCCGCTCTCCTATATACCAGCCATCCTCATCCATCTCCCCAACGACATAAACAAACTGTCCTGCGGTGAGGGGAAGCTCTAGCTTCGGATGCTCGTTGGGACTATCAGCAGGGTCATAGCTGTACCGAGCCAGGAATTTCCGAATCCTTAATGGTCCTTGTCCCACTGGAACCTGCAGGATGAAGGACTCTTGCTGCGTTTCCGCTCCTTGGGTCTCATCTGCAGCGTCCTCCTCTGAAGGAAGGCAGGGCCCTGGGCTGTCCTCTGCCGACTCGGATTTGGAGGTGACTGTGTGGGTGGTACCTGTGGTAGTTGGTAACTGTGGCAGATGGGTAATGGCAGGGCTGGATTGCTCGCTTTTCAGCCGCTGCAGTTCCTCAGCGAGCAGCTGGAGTTGTTCAGTTTGGTGGTGGCACCGATCTTCCAGGTCAGCCACCTGGGCTCGTAACATTTGCGAGGCTTCCTCGTGCTGCCTCTTCCCTTCTGCCTGAGCCCTCTGCAAGCTCTCGAGCTCCTGCTCTTCCTTCTGGAGCGCTAGCTGTGCCTCCAGGTGTTCTCTCTCCAGCTGTGGCCCTCTGTCTGCAATTTCCTTGAGCGCTTGCAGCTGGCGCTCTGCCTCTTGCAGCTGGGCCTGAAGCTTGCTGACCTGTCGCAGGGCGGAGTTTTGCTCCTTTGCCACTTGCTGTAGCTGCCTCTTCAGGTCAGCACTTTCAGCTTGGACTTCCATCGCTGAGTCCACCTGCCCTCGGAGGCGAGAATTTTCTTCTTCCAGTCTCTTGTTTTCCTTGCTCAGCTGCGTGAGCTGGGCAACCAGCACCTCCTCCCTTGGGCTGGGGGCACTCTCGCAAGGTGGCGGCGCCTCGGCGGAGCTCTGGCTGGGCAGAGGCCCTGGAGTCTTGCTGGCCTGGTGGATGGTCTCCTGCAGGGATCTGCATTTCTCCTCCAGCTGCTCGGTAAGTACCACCAGTTTTTCTGTGGCTTCCTGGAGCTTCTGTACCTCCTGGCACGCTTCCTGGGTGCTTCCCTCTCTCAAGAGGCATTTCTTTGCCTCCAGGGCCTGGCGTAGCCTCTTCAGGTCGCTCAGGGCACGCTGGAGGCGGGTGTGCTGCTTCATCATCCCGGGGCACGTGCTGCCCGGCAGCACTAGGTCTTCGTCGGAAGGCTCTGGCACCTGCAAACACCAAATCAGAGAAAAGGTTGGCTTGGAAGGGAGCTCAAAGCCCACCTCGTTCCAGCCCCTGCCATGGGCACCACCCCTGCCCCCAGCCCAGGCCGCCCCCAGCCCCGTCCAGCCTGGCCTTGGGCCCCCCCCAGGGATGGGGCGCCCCCAGCCTGCGTTGGGGCCTCGCCGCCCTCCCGGGGAAGGATTTCTTCCTTATACCTGACCCAAACCTGCCCTTTTCTGCTTCGAGCCGTTACTCTGATCCCCCCACTGCACTCCCTGACAAAGAGTCTCTCCCCAGCTTTCCTGTAGCCCCCTTTAGGGACTGGCAGGCCGCCCTGAGGTCTCCCCGGAGCCTTGTCTTCCCCAGGCTCAACACGCCCAGCTTCCTCAGCCTGTTTCCTCACCTGGACGTGAGCGTCCTTCACAGGGTGGCGGCTGCTGCCCTGCTCTGTGCTGCAGCTTTCCTTGGCTCCCTGCTGAGGTGTGTTCTGGGAGGACGGAGCCTGTGTTGGCTTCTTTGGCTGTGCCTTGCCCCAGGGCCCTTCTCTGTCTTCTCGGCCCGTCGTCCCCTGGCTGTCCTCTTGCTCTCCCTCGAAGCCCGCCACGATGTATTTGATGAAGAGCCTCTTCTCCAGCTCCAGCTCATGCTGGAGGTAGCGGATGCGGGCGGGCTGGTCCCCGTGCGTCTCCCAGCGCAGCTCCTTGAGGACATCCTGGAGCTTGGCGTGGGCCGCCCTGTTGCTGCTGCAGGGCCTTCGCAGCTCGTCGGCCAGCTGCCGCTGCAGCTCCCGTGCTTGGTGCAGGGCAGCGTCGCGCTCCTGCTGCAGCATCTCCTGCGCCGCCAGCAGCTCGGCCTCCTTCCACCGCAGCAGCTGCCGGGTCTCCGCTGCGCGCTGCTGCCACTGCAGCTCCTGCAGCCGCTGTATGTCGAGGGCCTGCTGCTTCTCCCACTCACACTGCAGCTGCTGGACCATCAGCTGCTGCTCCCTCTTTGCCGCCTCCTTCATCTTGGAGATCTCAGCGGCGAAGTGGCGCCGCAGCTCCTGGTTGTGGAGCCGCTCGCCATCCAGTTTGGCCCGCAGTGCCTGCAGCTCCTGCCGGCGCTCCTCCTGCTGCGCAGGGTTGCCAGGGAGCTGCGCTGGGCCCCGTCGGGGCGCGGGGCGGCTGGGCCCCGTCAGTCCCCGGCCTGCAACGTCCCGCACCATGGCCGCGGGTACAAGAAATAAGTTTGTTGGCCTGTGACTGCTGTGGCCGTTGGCCACTGACGGTCACCTTCGCTGGGTCTGCGAGGGGCGGCAGCCCCTGACCCTGTAGCGTCTACTGCCTTCCGTCCCAGTCGCACAGGTGCGGAGACAGCGTCTGCTACTGGCCATGGGTGCGTGCGCGTGCAATTTATACTGTGTGCGGGCATGACGTCACAATGGAGGGCGGGGCACCATGACCTTATATGGAGATGGGCGGTGTGCCTTATATGGGGCAGCATGACGTCATATGGAGTTGGGCGGTATGGCCTTATATGGAGTTGGGCGGTATGCCTTATAAGGGGCAGCATGACCTTATGTGGAGTTGGGCGGTATGGCTTATAAGGGGCAGCATGACCTTATATGGAGTTGGGCAGTTCCTTATATGGAGTTGGGCGGTATGGCCTTATATGGGGCTGGGTGGTATGGCCTTCCGTGGTGTTGGGGTGGTTGGCCCCCCATGTTGGTGGGATGTTTGGTCGCCCATTGCCTTGGGGTGTTTGGCATTTCATGGTGTTGGGAGGTGTGGTGTCGCGTGGTGTCAGGATGTAAGGCCTCATATGCTGTGAGGATGAATGGCGTTCCCATTAGGCGTTCGGCTAAATCGCCTTCTTTTGTCCTGTAATCATAGAGTCATAGCAAGGTGGAAGGGACCCACAACGATCATCAGGTCCAACTCCTGGCTCCACACAGAACCACCCATTACTCACAGAATCACAGAATCATCTAAGTTGGCAGAGACCTCCAAGATCACCGAGTCCAACCTCGGACCTAACACTAACAGTCCTCCACTAAACCATATCACTAAGCTCTGCCATGTGTCTGAGATCATTGTCCAAACGCTTCTTGAACTCTGGCAGCCTTTGTGCCATGCAACCTTTCAGCGGGAGCTAGTTCCAGAGCCAGACCACATTTCTAAGTAAGGACACATTTCCTGATATTCAGCCTGAACGTCTCCTCTTGCAGCCTCACGTTGTTGCCTCTGGATGTTTTCAAAAAAAAAAAAAAACGAAACAAAAACCAAACAAACCAACCAGCCCTAAGAGCATGTTTGTGGAGCAAACCATCAGTTCAGAACAGTTTTCATTTTGGAATAGCACGGCCATGAAAAGCACGGTCGTGTTGTGTGTGGGGTTGTGTAAAGGCTCCCCAAGGGAGTTCGGGTGTACCCAAAGGCTTCTGTTGGGAGCACTTTTGGATGGGAGAAAGTGGCGCCGTCCGTGTTGTCTTGGGTCCTACTTAGGGTTCGGCTCAGTGTTCCGGTTAGGGTTACGTTTCGGGTTGTTTGGAAAGAGAGAAGGCGCAGAGTCCTGTTGCTTGTGGGGTTGCGTAAGGGGTCCCCAAGGGAGTCCAGGTGTACCCAAAGGCTTCCGTTGGGAGCACTTTTTGATGGGAGAAAGTGACGGCGTACGTGTTTTCTGGGGTCCTAATTAGGGTTAGGGTTAGGGTTACCTCAGCTACACGGGGGCCTTTTAGGGTTAGGGTTAGGCTTAGGCTTAGGGTAAGGGTTCCAGTTAGGGTTAGGGATAGCTCCGTGGGGGCATTTTAGGGTTAGGGTTAGAGTTAGAGTTTCAAAGGTGGGCTGCGGCCTTGGCCCACGCTGACAGCAATATCCCCAAACACCGCGTTTTGTCACAATAAAGCTAATAAATAATAATAAAAAGGCGCACAGAGCCCTGCCCCGCTGCCCGGGAGAGCCTGGCAGTAACGGGAGGAGTGGTGGCTGCGGTCTTGGCCTGTACTGACAGAAATAGCCCCAAAACCATGCGTTTTGTCACAAGAAAGCTAATAAATAATAATAATAAGGCGCACAGAGCTCTGCCCCGCTGCCCGGGAGAGCCTGGCAGTAACAGGAGGAGCTCCCCCTCGGCGTGGTGGCTCCGGCCTCTGAAGGGTTTGGGCGCCCACTGCCCCGGGCTGTGACAAGTCCCCGTGACACGAGCTGGTGATGGGGAGCTTCCACAACCCGTGAAAGGGGCCCCGCAGGCCCTGTGGCCCTCCAGAGTGCCCCGAGGAGGTCTGAGGCTCTGCAGGGCCTCGCTGGGGGTCTCTTTTCCGTCCCCAGAATCAGAGGTTGAGGGAAGGGAGCTCTGAGTCCGCCTGTCCCAACCCCACCTCTGGCAGGGCCACCCAGAGCAGGTCCCCAGGACCGCATCCAGGTGGCTTTTGAAGGCCTCCAAGAACTCAACCGCCTCTCTGGCCAACCTGTTCCAGCGTGCAGTTAGCTGCAGGGCAAAGAAATGCTTTTCCATTTCTATAAACATTCTGGAGAAGAATCACCTAGGCCAGGTTCATCATTATCCACAGTTTATTGATTTTTGAAACCCTCGGCACCCCCATCCCGATCTTCTTCCTCGTCCTCCAAAATGGGTGACAGACAGAAAGGGTAGCGGGAATAACTGTTTCCTGCACTGAAGGTTTCTTCTTCCTCTTTTGGCCCATCACACAGCTCCTCCAGGAAGGCTTCTGCAAGGGGCTCTTCAGCCAGCGCACGGGGACAGATTGGCCCATCACACAGCTCCTTCAGGAAGGCTTCTGCAAAGGCCTCTGCAGCCAGCGTACCGGGAAAGATTGGCCCATCACACAGCTCCTCCAGGAAGGCTTTTGCAAGGGCCTCTTCAGCCAGCGCACGGGGACTGATTGGCCCATCACGCAGCTCCTTCAGGAAGGCTTCTGCAAGGGCCTCTTCAGCCAGCGCACCGGGACAGATTTCTTTGTCCGGATCATCCCCGGCTTCGCCACTGCTGCTGCAGCTGTCGGTGGAACTCTCCTCATCGTCTGTGTCCAGAAGGAGATCCCTTAGCTCTGGAGGCACTGGCGTCAAGGTGAGGTCATCGAGAACTTCTTCCACCAGATTGGAGGGGACGAACCCTCTTCTGCCGTCCGTCCGCTCTCCTATATACCAGCCATCCTCATCCATCTCCCCAACGACATAAACAAACTGTCCTGCGGTGAGGGGAAGCTCTAGCTTCGGATGCTCGTTGGGACTATCAGCAGGGTCATAGCTGTACCGAGCCAGGAATTTCCGAATCCTTAATGGTCCTTGTCCCACTGGAACCTGCAGGATGAAGGACTCTTGCTGCGTTTCCGCTCCTTGGGTCTCATCTGCAGCGTCCTCCTCTGAAGGAAGGCAGGGCCCTGGGCTGTCCTCTGCCGACTCGGATTTGGAGGTGACTGTGTGGGTGGTACCTGTGGTAGTTGGTAACTGTGGCAGATGGGTAATGGCAGGGCTGGATTGCTCGCTTTTCAGCCGCTGCAGTTCCTCAGCGAGCAGCTGGAGTTGTTCAGTTTGGTGGTGGCACCGATCTTCCAGGTCAGCCACCTGGGCTCGTAACATTTGCGAGGCTTCCTCGTGCTGCCTCTTCCCTTCTGCCTGAGCCCTCTGCAAGCTCTCGAGCTCCTGCTCTTCCTTCTGGAGCGCTAGCTGTGCCTCCAGGTGTTCTCTCTCCAGCTGTGGCCCTCTGTCTGCAATTTCCTTGAGCGCTTGCAGCTGGCGCTCTGCCTCTTGCAGCTGGGCCTGAAGCTTGCTGACCTGTCGCAGGGCGGAGTTTTGCTCCTTTGCCACTTGCTGTAGCTGCCTCTTCAGGTCAGCACTTTCAGCTTGGACTTCCATCGCTGAGTCCACCTGCCCTCGGAGGCGAGAATTTTCTTCTTCCAGTCTCTTGTTTTCCTTGCTCAGCTGCGTGAGCTGGGCAACCAGCACCTCCTCCCTTGGGCTGGGGGCACTCTCGCAAGGTGGCGGCGCCTCGGCGGAGCTCTGGCTGGGCAGAGGCCCTGGAGTCTTGCTGGCCTGGTGGATGGTCTCCTGCAGGGATCTGCATTTCTCCTCCAGCTGCTCGGTAAGTACCACCAGTTTTTCTGTGGCTTCCTGGAGCTTCTGTACCTCCTGGCACGCTTCCTGGGTGCTTCCCTCTCTCAAGAGGCATTTCTTTGCCTCCAGGGCCTGGCGTAGCCTCTTCAGGTCGCTCAGGGCACGCTGGAGGCGGGTGTGCTGCTTCATCATCCCGGGGCACGTGCTGCCCGGCAGCACTAGGTCTTCGTCGGAAGGCTCTGGCACCTGCAAACACCAAATCAGAGAAAAGGTTGGCTTGGAAGGGAGCTCAAAGCCCACCTCGTTCCAGCCCCTGCCATGGGCACCACCCCTGCCCCCAGCCCAGGCCGCCCCCAGCCCCGTCCAGCCTGGCCTTGGGCCCCCCCCCAGGGATGGGGCGCCCCCAGCCTGCGTTGGGGCCTCGCCGCCCTCCCGGGGAAGGATTTCTTCCTTATACCTGACCCAAACCTGCCCTTTTCTGCTTCGAGCCGTTACTCTGATCCCCCCACTGCACTCCCTGACAAAGAGTCTCTCCCCAGCTTTCCTGTAGCCCCCTTTAGGGACTGGCAGGCCGCCCTGAGGTCTCCCCGGAGCCTTGTCTTCCCCAGGCTCAACACGCCCAGCTTCCTCAGCCTGGTTCCTCACCTGGACGTGAGCGTCCTTCACAGGGTGGCGGCTGCTGCCCTGCTCTGTGCTGCAGCTTTCCTTGGCTCCCTGCTGAGGTGTGTTCTGGGAGGACGGAGCCTGTGTTGGCTTCTTTGGCTGTGCCTTGCCCCAGGGCCCTTCTCTGTCTTCTCGGCCCGTCGTCCCCTGGCTGTCCTCTTGCTCTCCCTCGAAGCCCGCCACGATGTATTTGATGAAGAGCCTCTTCTCCAGCTCCAGCTCATGCTGGAGGTAGCGGATGCGGGCGGGCTGGTCCCCGTGCGTCTCCCAGCGCAGCTCCTTGAGGACATCCTGGAGCTTGGCGTGGGCCGCCCTGTTGCTGCTGCAGGGCCTTCGCAGCTCGTCGGCCAGCTGCCGCTGCAGCTCCCGTGCTTGGTGCAGGGCAGCGTCGCGCTCCTGCTGCAGCATCTCCTGCGCCGCCAGCAGCTCGGCCTCCTTCCACCGCAGCAGCTGCCGGGTCTCCGCTGCGCGCTGCTGCCACTGCAGCTCCTGCAGCCGCTGTATGTCGAGGGCCTGCTGCTTCTCCCACTCACACTGCAGCTGCTGGACCATCAGCTGCTGCTCCCTCTTTGCCGCCTCCTTCATCTTGGAGATCTCAGCGGCGAAGTGGCGCCGCAGCTCCTGGTTGTGGAGCCGCTCGCCATCCAGTTTGGCCCGCAGTGCCTGCAGCTCCTGCCGGCGCTCCTCCTGCTGCGCAGGGTTGCCAGGGAGCTGCGCTGGGCCCCGTCGGGGCGCGGGGCGGCTGGGCCCCGTCAGTCCCCGGCCTGCAACGTCCCGCACCATGGCCGCGGGTACAAGAAATAAGTTTGTTGGCCTGTGACTGCTGTGGCCGTTGGCCACTGATGGTCACCTTCGCTGGGTCTGCGAGGGGCGGCAGCCCCTGACCCTGTAGCGTCTACTGCCTTCCGTCCCAGTCGCACAGGTGCGGAGACAGCGTCTGCTACTGGCCATGGGTGCGTGCGCGTGCAATTTATACTGTGTGCAGGCATGACGTCACAATGGAGGGCGGGGCACCATGACCTTATATGGAGATGGGCGGTGTGCCTTATATGGGGCAGCATGACGTCATATGGAGTTGGGCGGTATGGCCTTATATGGAGTTGGGCGGTATGCCTTATAAGGGGCAGCATGACCTTATATGGAGTTGGGCGGTATGGCTTATAAGGGGCAGCATGACCTTATATGGAGTTGGGCGGTATGGCTTATAAGGGGCAGCATGACCTTATATGGGGCTGGGTGGTATGGCCTTATATGGGGCTGGGTGGTATGGCCTTCCGTGGTGTTGGGGTGGTTGGCCCCCCATGTTGGTGGGATGTTTGGTCGCCCATTGCCTTGGGGTGTTTGGCATTTCATGGTGTTGGGAGGTGTGGTGTCGCGTGGTGTCAGGATGTAAGGCCTCATATGCTGTGAGGATGAATGGCGTTCCCATTAGGCGTTCGGCTAAATCGCCTTCTTTTGTCCTGTAATCATAGAGTCATAGCAAGGTGGAAGGGACCCACAACGATCATCAGGTCCAACTCCTGGCTCCACACAGAACCACCCATTACTCACAGAATCACAGAATCATCTAAGTTGGCAGAGACCTCCAAGATCACCGAGTCCAACCTCGGACCTAACACTAACAGTCCTCCACTAAACCATATCACTAAGCTCTGCCATGTGTCTGAGATCATTGTCCAAACGCTTCTTGAACTCTGGCAGCCTTTGTGCCATGCAACCTTTCAGCGGGAGCTAGTTCCAGAGCCAGACCACATTTCTAAGTAAGGACACATTTCCTGATATTCAGCCTGAACGTCTCCTCTTGCAGCCTCACGTTGTTGCCTCTGGATGTTTTCAAAAAAAAAAAAAACGAAACAAAAACCAAACAAACCAACCAGCCCTAAGAGCATGTTTGTGGAGCAAACCATCAGTTCAGAACAGTTTTCATTTTGGAATAGCACGGCCATGAAAAGCACGGTCGTGTTGTGTGTGGGGTTGTGTAAAGGCTCCCCAAGGGAGTTCGGGTGTACCCAAAGGCTTCTGTTGGGAGCACTTTTGGATGGGAGAAAGTGGCGCCGTCCGTGTTGTCTTGGGTCCTACTTAGGGTTCGGCTCAGTGTTCCGGTTAGGGTTACGTTTCGGGTTGTTTGGAAAGAGAGAAGGCGCAGAGTCCTGTTGCTTGTGGGGTTGCGTAAGGGGTCCCCAAGGGAGTCCAGGTGTACCCAAAGGCTTCCGTTGGGAGCACTTTTTGATGGGAGAAAGTGACGGCGTACGTGTTTTCTGGGGTCCTAATTAGGGTTAGGGTTAGGGTTACCTCAGCTACACGGGGGCCTTTTAGGGTTAGGGTTAGGCTTAGGCTTAGGGTAAGGGTTCCAGTTAGGGTTAGGGATAGCTCCGTGGGGGCATTTTAGGGTTAGGGTTAGAGTTAGAGTTTCAAAGGTGGGCTGCGGCCTTGGCCCACGCTGACAGCAATATCCCCAAACACCGCGTTTTGTCACAATAAAGCTAATAAATAATAATAAAAAGGCGCACAGAGCCCTGCCCCGCTGCCCGGGAGAGCCTGGCAGTAACGGGAGGAGTGGTGGCTGCGGTCTTGGCCTGTACTGACAGAAATAGCCCCAAAACCATGCGTTTTGTCACAAGAAAGCTAATAAATAATAATAATAAGGCGCACAGAGCTCTGCCCCGCTGCCCGGGAGAGCCTGGCAGTAACAGGAGGAGCTCCCCCTCGGCGTGGTGGCTCCGGCCTCTGAAGGGTTTGGGCGCCCACTGCCCCGGGCTGTGACAAGTCCCCGTGACACGAGCTGGTGATGGGGAGCTTCCACAACCCGTGAAAGGGGCCCCGCAGGCCCTGTGGCCCTCCAGAGTGCCCCGAGGAGGTCTGAGGCTCTGCAGGGCCTCGCTGGGGGTCTCTTTTCCGTCCCCAGAATCAGAGGTTGAGGGAAGGGAGCTCTGAGTCCGCCTGTCCCAACCCCACCTCTGGCAGGGCCACCCAGAGCAGGTCCCCAGGACCGCATCCAGGTGGCTTTTGAAGGCCTCCAAGAACTCAACCGCCTCTCTGGCCAACCTGTTCCAGCGTGCAGTTAGCTGCAGGGCAAAGAAATGCTTTTCCATTTCTATAAACATTCTGGAGAAGAATCACCTAGGCCAGGTTCATCATTATCCACAGTTTATTGATTTTTGAAACCCTCGGCACCCCCATCCCGATCTTCTTCCTCGTCCTCCAAAATGGGTGACAGACAGAAAGGGTAGCGGGAATAACTGTTTCCTGCACTGAAGGTTTCTTCTTCCTCTTTTGGCCCATCACACAGCTCCTCCAGGAAGGCTTCTGCAAGGGGCTCTTCAGCCAGCGCACGGGGACAGATTGGCCCATCACACAGCTCCTTCAGGAAGGCTTCTGCAAAGGCCTCTGCAGCCAGCGTACCGGGAAAGATTGGCCCATCACACAGCTCCTCCAGGAGGGCTTTTGCAAGGGCCTCTTCAGCCAGCGCACGGGGACTGATTGGCCCATCACGCAGCTCCTTCAGGAAGGCTTCTGCAAGGAGCTCTTCAGCCAGCGCACCGGGACAGATTTCTTTGTCCGGATCATCCCCGGCTTCGCCACTGCTGCTGCAGCTGTCGGTGGAACTCTCCTCATCGTCTGTGTCCAGAAGGAGATCCCTTAGCTCTGGAGGCACTGGCGTCAAGGTGAGGTCATCGAGAACTTCTTCCACCAGATTGGAGGGGACGAACCCTCTTCTGCCGTCCGTCCGCTCTCCTATATACCAGCCATCCTCATCCATCTCCCCAATGACATAAACAAACTGTCCTGCGGTGAGGGGAAGCTCTAGCTTCGGATGCTCGTTGGGACTATCAGCAGGGTCATAGCTGTACCGAGCCAGGAATTTCCGAATCCTTAATGGTCCTTGTCCCACTGGAACCTGCAGGATGAAGGACTCTTGCTGCGTTTCCGCTCCTTGGGTCTCATCTGCAGCGTCCTCCTCTGAAGGAAGGCAGGGCCCTGGGCTGTCCTCTGCCGACTCGGATTTGGAGGTGACTGTGTGGGTGGTACCTGTGGTAGTTGGTAACTGTGGCAGATGGGTAATGGCAGGGCTGGATTGCTCGCTTTTCAGCCGCTGCAGTTCCTCAGCGAGCAGCTGGAGTTGTTCAGTTTGGTGGTGGCACCGATCTTCCAGGTCAGCCACCTGGGCTCGTAACATTTGCGAGGCTTCCTCGTGCTGCCTCTTCCCTTCTGCCTGAGCCCTCTGCAAGCTCTCGAGCTCCTGCTCTTCCTTCTGGAGCGCTAGCTGTGCCTCCAGGTGTTCTCTCTCCAGCTGTGGCCCTCTGTCTGCAATTTCCTTGAGCGCTTGCAGCTGGCGCTCTGCCTCTTGCAGCTGGGCCTGAAGCTTGCTGACCTGTCGCAGGGCGGAGTTTTGCTCCTTTGCCACTTGCTGTAGCTGCCTCTTCAGGTCAGCACTTTCAGCTTGGACTTCCATCGCTGAGTCCACCTGCCCTCGGAGGCGAGAATTTTCTTCTTCCAGTCTCTTGTTTTCCTTGCTCAGCTGCGTGAGCTGCGCAACCAGCACCTCCTCCCTTGGGCTGGGGGCACTCTCGCAAGGTGGCGGCGCCTCGGCGGAGCTCTGGCTGGGCAGAGGCCCTGGAGTCTTGCTGGCCTGGTGGATGGTCTCCTGCAGGGATCTGCATTTCTCCTCCAGCTGCTCGGTAAGTACCACCAGTTTTTCTGTGGCTTCCTGGAGCTTCTGTACCTCCTGGCACGCTTCCTGGGTGCTTCCCTCTCTCAAGAGGCATTTCTTTGCCTCCAGGGCCTGGCGTAGCCTCTTCAGGTCGCTCAGGGCACGCTGGAGGCGGGTGTGCTGCTTCATCATCCCGGGGCACGTGCTGCCCGGCAGCACTAGGTCTTCGTCGGAAGGCTCTGGCACCTGCAAACACCAAATCAGAGAAAAGGTTGGCTTGGAAGGGAGCTCAAAGCCCACCTCGTTCCAGCCCCTGCCATGGGCACCACCCCTGCCCCCAGCCCAGGCCGCCCCCAGCCCCGTCCAGCCTGGCCTTGGGCCCCCCCCAGGGATGGGGCGCCCCCAGCCTGCGTTGGGGCCTCGCCGCCCTCCCGGGGAAGGATTTCTTCCTTATACCTGACCCAAACCTGCCCTTTTCTGCTTCGAGCCGTTACTCTGATCCCCCCACTGCACTCCCTGACAAAGAGTCTCTCCCCAGCTTTCCTGTAGCCCCCTTTAGGGACTGGCAGGCTGCCCTGAGGTCTCCCCGGAGCCTTGTCTTCCCCAGGCTCAACACGCCCAGCTTCCTCAGCCTGTTTCCTCACCTGGACGTGAGCGTCCTTCACAGGGTGGCGGCTGCTGCCCTGCTCTGTGCTGCAGCTTTCCTTGGCTCCCTGCTGAGGTGTGTTCTGGGAGGACGGAGCCTGTGTTGGCTTCTTTGGCTGTGCCTTGCCCCAGGGCCCTTCTCTGTCTTCTCGGCCCGTCGTCCCCTGGCTGTCCTCTTGCTCTCCCTCGAAGCCCGCCACGATGTATTTGATGAAGAGCCTCTTCTCCAGCTCCAGCTCATGCTGGAGGTAGCGGATGCGGGCGGGCTGGTCCCCGTGCGTCTCCCAGCGCAGCTCCTTGAGGACATCCTGGAGCTTGGCGTGGGCCGCCCTGTTGCTGCTGCAGGGCCTTCGCAGCTCGTCGGCCAGCTGCCGCTGCAGCTCCCGTGCTTGGTGCAGGGCAGCGTCGCGCTCCTGCTGCAGCATCTCCTGCGCCGCCAGCAGCTCGGCCTCCTTCCACCGCAGCAGCTGCCGGGTCTCCGCTGCGCGCTGCTGCCACTGCAGCTCCTGCAGCCGCTGTATGTCGAGGGCCTGCTGCTTCTCCCACTCACACTGCAGCTGCTGGACCATCAGCTGCTGCTCCCTCTTTGCCGCCTCCTTCATCTTGGAGATCTCAGCGGCGAAGTGGCGCCGCAGCTCCTGGTTGTGGAGCCGCTCGCCATCCAGTTTGGCCCGCAGTGCCTGCAGCTCCTGCCGGCGCTCCTCCTGCTGCGCAGGGTTGCCAGGGAGCTGCGCTGGGCCCCGTCGGGGCGCGGGGCGGCTGGGCCCCGTCAGTCCCCGGCCTGCAACGTCCCGCACCATGGCCGCGGGTACAAGAAATAAGTTTGTTGGCCTGTGACTGCTGTGGCCGTTGGCCACTGACGGTCACCTTCGCTGGGTCTGCGAGGGGCGGCAGCCCCTGACCCTGTAGCGTCTACTGCCTTCCGTCCCAGTCGCACAGGTGCGGAGACAGCGTCTGCTACTGGCCATGGGTGCGTGCGCGTGCAATTTATACTGTGTGCGGGCATGACGTCACAATGGAGGGCGGGGCACCATGACCTTATATGGAGATGGGCGGTGTGCCTTATATGGGGCAGCATGACGTCATATGGAGTTGGGCGGTATGGCCTTATATGGAGTTGGGCGGTATGGCTTATAAGGGGCAGCATGACCTTATATGGAGTTGGGCAGTTCCTTATATGGAGTTGGGCGGTATGGCCTTATATGGGGCTGGGTGGTATGGCCTTCCGTGGTGTTGGGGTGGTTGGCCCCCCATGTTGGTGGGATGTTTGGTCGCCCATTGCCTTGGGGTGTTTGGCATTTCATGGTGTTGGGAGGTGTGGTGTCGCGTGGTGTCAGGATGTAAGGCCTCATATGCTGTGAGGATGAATGGCGTTCCCATTAGGCGTTCGGCTAAATCGCCTTCTTTTGTCCTGTAATCATAGAGTCATAGCAAGGTGGAAGGGACCCACAACGATCATCAGGTCCAACTCCTGGCTCCACACAGAACCACCCATTACTCACAGAATCACAGAATCATCTAAGTTGGCAGAGACCTCCAAGATCACCGAGTCCAACCTCGGACCTAACACTAACAGTCCTCCACTAAACCATATCACTAAGCTCTGCCATGTGTCTGAGATCATTGTCCAAACGCTTCTTGAACTCTGGCAGCCTTTGTGCCATGCAACCTTTCAGCGGGAGCTAGTTCCAGAGCCAGACCACATTTCTAAGTAAGGACACATTTCCTGATATTCAGCCTGAACGTCTCCTCTTGCAGCCTCACGTTGTTGCCTCTGGATGTTTTCAAAAAAAAAAAAAAACGAAACAAAAACCAAACAAACCAACCAGCCCTAAGAGCATGTTTGTGGAGCAAACCATCAGTTCAGAACAGTTTTCATTTTGGAATAGCACGGCCATGAAAAGCACGGTCGTGTTGTGTGTGGGGTTGTGTAAAGGCTCCCCAAGGGAGTTCGGGTGTACCCAAAGGCTTCTGTTGGGAGCACTTTTGGATGGGAGAAAGTGGCGCCGTCCGTGTTGTCTTGGGTCCTACTTAGGGTTCGGCTCAGTGTTCCGGTTAGGGTTACGTTTCGGGTTGTTTGGAAAGAGAGAAGGCGCAGAGTCCTGTTGCTTGTGGGGTTGCGTAAGGGGTCCCCAAGGGAGTCCAGGTGTACCCAAAGGCTTCCGTTGGGAGCACTTTTTGATGGGAGAAAGTGACGGCGTACGTGTTTTCTGGGGTCCTAATTAGGGTTAGGGTTAGGGTTACCTCAGCTACACGGGGGCCTTTTAGGGTTAGGGTTAGGCTTAGGCTTAGGGTAAGGGTTCCAGTTAGGGTTAGGGATAGCTCCGTGGGGGCATTTTAGGGTTAGGGTTAGAGTTAGAGTTTCAAAGGTGGGCTGCGGCCTTGGCCCACGCTGACAGCAATATCCCCAAACACCGCGTTTTGTCACAATAAAGCTAATAAATAATAATAAAAAGGCGCACAGAGCCCTGCCCCGCTGCCCGGGAGAGCCTGGCAGTAACGGGAGGAGTGGTGGCTGCGGTCTTGGCCTGTACTGACAGAAATAGCCCCAAAACCATGCGTTTTGTCACAAGAAAGCTAATAAATAATAATAATAAGGCGCACAGAGCTCTGCCCCGCTGCCCAGGAGAGCCTGGCAGTAACAGGAGGAGCTCCCCCTCGGCGTGGTGGCTCCGGCCTCTGAAGGGTTTGGGCGCCCACTGCCCCGGGCTGTGACAAGTCCCCGTGACACGAGCTGGTGATGGGGAGCTTCCACAACCCGTGAAAGGGGCCCCGCAGGCCCTGTGGCCCTCCAGAGTGCCCCGAGGAGGTCTGAGGCTCTGCAGGGCCTCGCTGGGGGTCTCTTTTCCGTCCCCAGAATCAGAGGTTGAGGGAAGGGAGCTCTGAGTCCGCCTGTCCCAACCCCACCTCTGGCAGGGCCACCCAGAGCAGGTCCCCAGGACCGCATCCAGGTGGCTTTTGAAGGCCTCCAAGAACTCAACCGCCTCTCTGGCCAACCTGTTCCAGCGTGCAGTTAGCTGCAGGGCAAAGAAATGCTTTTCCATTTCTATAAACGTTCTGGAGAAGAATCACCTAGGCCAGGTTCATCATTATCCACAGTTTATTGATTTTTGAAACCCTCGGCACCCCCATCCCGATCTTCTTCCTCGTCCTCCAAAATGGGTGACAGACAGAAAGGGTAGCGGGAATAACTGTTTCCTGCACTGAAGGTTTCTTCTTCCTCTTTTGGCCCATCACACAGCTCCTCCAGGAAGGCTTCTGCAAGGGGCTCTTCAGCCAGCGCACGGGGACAGATTGGCCCATCACACAGCTCCTTCAGGAAGGCTTCTGCAAAGGCCTCTGCAGCCAGCGTACCGGGAAAGATTGGCCCATCACACAGCTCCTCCAGGAGGGCTTTTGCAAGGGCCTCTTCAGCCAGCGCACGGGGACTGATTGGCCCATCACGCAGCTCCTTCAGGAAGGCTTCTGCAAGGGCCTCTTCAGCCAGTGCACCGGGACAGATTTCTTTGTCCGGATCATCCCCGGCTTCGCCACTGCTGCTGCAGCTGTCGGTGGAACTCTCCTCATCGTCTGTGTCCAGAAGGAGATCCCTTAGCTCTGGAGGCACTGGCGTCAAGGTGAGGTCATCGAGAACTTCTTCCACCAGATTGGAGGGGACGAACCCTCTTCTGCCGTCCGTCCGCTCTCCTATATACCAGCCATCCTCATCCATCTCCCCAACGACATAAACAAACTGTCCTGCGGTGAGGGGAAGCTCTAGCTTCGGATGCTCGTTGGGACTATCAGCAGGGTCATAGCTGTACCGAGCCAGGAATTTCCGAATCCTTAATGGTCCTTGTCCCACTGGAACCTGCAGGATGAAGGACTCTTGCTGCGTTTCCGCTCCTTGGGTCTCATCTGCAGCGTCCTCCTCTGAAGGAAGGCAGGGCCCTGGGCTGTCCTCTGCCGACTCGGATTTGGAGGTGACTGTGTGGGTGGTACCTGTGGTAGTTGGTAACTGTGGCAGATGGGTAATGGCAGGGCTGGATTGCTCGCTTTTCAGCCGCTGCAGTTCCTCAGCGAGCAGCTGGAGTTGTTCAGTTTGGTGGTGGCACCGATCTTCCAGGTCAGCCACCTGGGCTCGTAACATTTGCGAGGCTTCCTCGTGCTGCCTCTTCCCTTCTGCCTGAGCCCTCTGCAAGCTCTCGAGCTCCTGCTCTTCCTTCTGGAGCGCTAGCTGTGCCTCCAGGTGTTCTCTCTCCAGCTGTGGCCCTCTGTCTGCAATTTCCTTGAGCGCTTGCAGCTGGCGCTCTGCCTCTTGCAGCTGGGCCTGAAGCTTGCTGACCTGTCGCAGGGCGGAGTTTTGCTCCTTTGCCACTTGCTGTAGCTGCCTCTTCAGGTCAGCACTTTCAGCTTGGACTTCCATCGCTGAGTCCACCTGCCCTCGGAGGCGAGAATTTTCTTCTTCCAGTCTCTTGTTTTCCTTGCTCAGCTGCGTGAGCTGGGCAACCAGCACCTCCTCCCTTGGGCTGGGGGCACTCTCGCAAGGTGGCGGCGCCTCGGCGGAGCTCTGGCTGGGCAGAGGCCCTGGAGTCTTGCTGGCCTGGTGGATGGTCTCCTGCAGGGATCTGCATTTCTCCTCCAGCTGCTCGGTAAGTACCACCAGTTTTTCTGTGGCTTCCTGGAGCTTCTGTACCTCCTGGCACGCTTCCTGGGTGCTTCCCTCTCTCAAGAGGCATTTCTTTGCCTCCAGGGCCTGGCGTAGCCTCTTCAGGTCGCTCAGGGCACGCTGGAGGCGGGTGTGCTGCTTCATCATCCCGGGGCACGTGCTGCCCGGCAGCACTAGGTCTTCGTCGGAAGGCTCTGGCACCTGCAAACACCAAATCAGAGAAAAGGTTGGCTTGGAAGGGAGCTCAAAGCCCACCTCGTTCCAGCCCCTGCCATGGGCACCACCCCTGCCCCCAGCCCAGGCCGCCCCCAGCCCCGTCCAGCCTGGCCTTGGGCCCCCCCCAGGGATGGGGCGCCCCCAGCCTGCGTTGGGGCCTCGCCGCCCTCCCGGGGAAGGATTTCTTCCTTATACCTGACCCAAACCTGCCCTTTTCTGCTTCGAGCCGTTACTCTGATCCCCCCACTGCACTCCCTGACAAAGAGTCTCTCCCCAGCTTTCCTGTAGCCCCCTTTAGGGACTGGCAGGCTGCCCTGAGGTCTCCCCGGAGCCTTGTCTTCCCCAGGCTCAACACGCCCAGCTTCCTCAGCCTGTTTCCTCACCTGGACGTGAGCGTCCTTCACAGGGTGGCGGCTGCTGCCCTGCTCTGTGCTGCAGCTTTCCTTGGCTCCCTGCTGAGGTGTGTTCTGGGAGGACGGAGCCTGTGTTGGCTTCTTTGGCTGTGCCTTGCCCCAGGGCCCTTCTCTGTCTTCTCGGCCCGTCGTCCCCTGGCTGTCCTCTTGCTCTCCCTCGAAGCCCGCCACGATGTATTTGATGAAGAGCCTCTTCTCCAGCTCCAGCTCATGCTGGAGGTAGCGGATGCGGGCGGGCTGGTCCCCGTGCGTCTCCCAGCGCAGCTCCTTGAGGACATCCTGGAGCTTGGCGTGGGCCGCCCTGTTGCTGCTGCAGGGCCTTCGCAGCTCGTCGGCCAGCTGCCGCTGCAGCTCCCGTGCTTGGTGCAGGGCAGCGTCGCGCTCCTGCTGCAGCATCTCCTGCGCCGCCAGCAGCTCGGCCTCCTTCCACCGCAGCAGCTGCCGGGTCTCCGCTGCGCGCTGCTGCCACTGCAGCTCCTGCAGCCGCTGTATGTCGAGGGCCTGCTGCTTCTCCCACTCACACTGCAGCTGCTGGACCATCAGCTGCTGCTCCCTCTTTGCCGCCTCCTTCATCTTGGAGATCTCAGCGGCGAAGTGGCGCCGCAGCTCCTGGTTGTGGAGCCGCTCGCCATCCAGTTTGGCCCGCAGTGCCTGCAGCTCCTGCCGGCGCTCCTCCTGCTGCGCAGGGTTGCCAGGGAGCTGCGCTGGGCCCCGTCGGGGCGCGGGGCGGCTGGGCCCCGTCAGTCCCCGGCCTGCAACGTCCCGCACCATGGCCGCGGGTACAAGAAATAAGTTTGTTGGCCTGTGACTGCTGTGGCCGTTGGCCACTGACGGTCACCTTCGCTGGGTCTGCGAGGGGCGGCAGCCCCTGACCCTGTAGCGTCTACTGCCTTCCGTCCCAGTCGCACAGGTGCGGAGACAGCGTCTGCTACTGGCCATGGGTGCGTGCGCGTGCAATTTATACTGTGTGCGGGCATGACGTCACAATGGAGGGCGGGGCACCATGACCTTATATGGAGATGGGCGGTGTGCCTTATATGGGGCAGCATGACGTCATACGGAGTTGGGCGGTATGGCCTTATATGGAGTTGGGCGGTATGCCTTATAAGGGGCAGCATGACCTTATGTGGAGTTGGGCGGTATGGCTTATAAGGGGCAGCATGACCTTATATGGAGTTGGGCAGTTCCTTATATGGAGTTGGGCGGTATGGCCTTATATGGGGCTGGGTGGTATGGCCTTATATGGGGCTGGGTGGTATGGCCTTCCGTGGTGTTGGGGTGGTTGGCCCCCCATGTTGGTGGGATGTTTGGTCGCCCATTGCCTTGGGGTGTTTGGCATTTCATGGTGTTGGGAGGTGTGGTGTCGCGTGGTGTCAGGATGTAAGGCCTCATATGCTGTGAGGATGAATGGCGTTCCCATTAGGCGTTCGGCTAAATCGCCTTCTTTTGTCCTGTAATCATAGAGTCATAGCAAGGTGGAAGGGACCCACAACGATCATCAGGTCCAACTCCTGGCTCCACACAGAACCACCCATTACTCACAGAATCACAGAATCATCTAAGTTGGCAGAGACCTCCAAGATCACCGAGTCCAACCTCGGACCTTACACTAACAGTCCTCCACTAAACCATATCACTAAGCTCTGCCATGTGTCTGAGATCATTGTCCAAACGCTTCTTGAACTCTGGCAGCCTTTGTGCCATGCAACCTTTCAGCGGGAGCTAGTTCCAGAGCCAGACCACATTTCTAAGTAAGGACACATTTCCTGATATTCAGCCTGAACGTCTCCTCTTGCAGCCTCACGTTGTTGCCTCTGGATGTTTTCAAAAAAAAAAAAAAACGAAACAAAAACCAAACAAACCAACCAGCCCTAAGAGCATGTTTGTGGAGCAAACCATCAGTTCAGAACAGTTTTCATTTTGGAATAGCACGGCCATGAAAAGCACGGTCGTGTTGTGTGTGGGGTTGTGTAAAGGCTCCCCAAGGGAGTTCGGGTGTACCCAAAGGCTTCTGTTGGGAGCACTTTTGGATGGGAGAAAGTGGCGCCGTCCGTGTTGTCTTGGGTCCTACTTAGGGTTCGGCTCAGTGTTCCGGTTAGGGTTACGTTTCGGGTTGTTTGGAAAGAGAGAAGGCGCAGAGTCCTGTTGCTTGTGGGGTTGCGTAAGGGGTCCCCAAGGGAGTCCAGGTGTACCCAAAGGCTTCCGTTGGGAGCACTTTTTGATGGGAGAAAGTGACGGCGTACGTGTTTTCTGGGGTCCTAATTAGGGTTAGGGTTAGGGTTACCTCAGCTACACGGGGGCCTTTTAGGGTTAGGGTTAGGGTTAGGCTTAGGGTAAGGGTTCCAGTTAGGGTTAGGGATAGCTCCGTGGGGGCATTTTAGGGTTAGGGTTAGAGTTAGAGTTTCAAAGGTGGGCTGCGGCCTTGGCCCACGCTGACAGCAATATCCCCAAACACCGCGTTTTGTCACAATAAAGCTAATAAATAATAATAAAAAGGCGCACAGAGCCCTGCCCCGCTGCCCGGGAGAGCCTGGCAGTAACGGGAGGAGTGGTGGCTGCGGTCTTGGCCTGTACTGACAGAAATAGCCCCAAAACCATGCGTTTTGTCACAAGAAAGCTAATAAATAATAATAATAAGGCGCACAGAGCTCTGCCCCGCTGCCCGGGAGAGCCTGGCAGTAACAGGAGGAGCTCCCCCTCGGCGTGGTGGCTCCGGCCTCTGAAGGGTTTGGGCGCCCACTGCCCCGGGCTGTGACAAGTCCCCGTGACACGAGCTGGTGATGGGGAGCTTCCACAACCCGTGAAAGGGGCCCCGCAGGCCCTGTGGCCCTCCAGAGTGCCCCGAGGAGGTCTGAGGCTCTGCAGGGCCTCGCTGGGGGTCTCTTTTCCGTCCCCAGAATCAGAGGTTGAGGGAAGGGAGCTCTGAGTCCGCCTGTCCCAACCCCACCTCTGGCAGGGCCACCCAGAGCAGGTCCCCAGGACCGCATCCAGGTGGCTTTTGAAGGCCTCCAAGAACTCAACCGCCTCTCTGGCCAACCTGTTCCAGCGTGCAGTTAGCTGCAGGGCAAAGAAATGCTTTTCCATTTCTATAAACATTCTGGAGAAGAATCACCTAGGCCAGGTTCATCATTATCCACAGTTTATTGATTTTTGAAACCCTCGGCACCCCCATCCCGATATTCTTCCTCGTCCTCCAAAATGGGTGACAGACAGAAAGGGTAGCGGGAATAACTGTTTCCTGCACTGAAGGTTTCTTCTTCCTCTTTTGGCCCATCACACAGCTCCTCCAGGAAGGCTTCTGCAAGGGGCTCTTCAGCCAGCGCACGGGGACAGATTGGCCCATCACGCAGCTCCTTCAGGAAGGCTTTTGCAAGGGCCTCTTCAGCCAGCGCACGGGGACTGATTGGCCCATCACGCAGCTCCTTCAGGAAGGCTTCTGCAAAGGCCTCTGCAGCCAGCGTACCGGGAAAGATTGGCCCATCACACAGCTCCTCCAGGAGGGCTTTTGCAAGGGCCTCTTCAGCCAGCGCACGGGGACTGATTGGCCCATCACGCAGCTCCTTCAGGAAGGCTTCTGCAAGGGCCTCTTCAGCCAGCGCACCGGGACAGATTTCTTTGTCCGGATCATCCCCGGCTTCGCCACTGCTGCTGCAGCTGTCGGTGGAACTCTCCTCATCGTCTGTGTCCAGAAGGAGATCCCTTAGCTCTGGAGGCACTGGCGTCAAGGTGAGGTCATCGAGAACTTCTTCCACCAGATTGGAGGGGACGAACCCTCTTCTGCCGTCCGTCCGCTCTCCTATATACCAGCCATCCTCATCCATCTCCCCAACGACATAAACAAACTGTCCTGCGGTGAGGGGAAGCTCTAGCTTCGGATGCTCGTTGGGACTATCAGCAGGGTCATAGCTGTACCGAGCCAGGAATTTCCGAATCCTTAATGGTCCTTGTCCCACTGGAACCTGCAGGATGAAGGACTCTTGCTGCGTTTCCGCTCCTTGGGTCTCATCTGCAGCGTCCTCCTCTGAAGGAAGGCAGGGCCCTGGGCTGTCCTCTGCCGACTCGGATTTGGAGGTGACTGTGTGGGTGGTACCTGTGGTAGTTGGTAACTGTGGCAGATGGGTAATGGCAGGGCTGGATTGCTCGCTTTTCAGCCGCTGCAGCTCCTCAGCGAGCAGCTGGAGTTGTTCAGTTTGGTGGTGGCACCGATCTTCCAGGTCAGCCACCTGGGCTCGTAACATTTGCGAGGCTTCCTCGTGCTGCCTCTTCCCTTCTGCCTGAGCCCTCTGCAAGCTCTCGAGCTCCTGCTCTTCCTTCTGGAGCGCTAGCTGTGCCTCCAGGTGTTCTCTCTCCAGCTGTGGCCCTCTGTCTGCAATTTCCTTGAGCGCTTGCAGCTGGCGCTCTGCCTCTTGCAGCTGGGCCTGAAGCTTGCTGACCTGTCGCAGGGCGGAGTTTTGCTCCTTTGCCACTTGCTGTAGCTGCCTCTTCAGGTCAGCACTTTCAGCTTGGACTTCCATCGCTGAGTCCACCTGCCCTCGGAGGCGAGAATTTTCTTCTTCCAGTCTCTTGTTTTCCTTGCTCAGCTGCGTGAGCTGGGCAACCAGCACCTCCTCCCTTGGGCTGGGGGCACTCTCGCAAGGTGGCGGCGCCTCGGCGGAGCTCTGGCTGGGCAGAGGCCCTGGAGTCTTGCTGGCCTGGTGGATGGTCTCCTGCAGGGATCTGCATTTCTCCTCCAGCTGCTCGGTAAGTACCACCAGTTTTTCTGTGGCTTCCTGGAGCTTCTGTACCTCCTGGCACGCTTCCTGGGTGCTTCCCTCTCTCAAGAGGCATTTCTTTGCCTCCAGGGCCTGGCGTAGCCTCTTCAGGTCGCTCAGGGCACGCTGGAGGCGGGTGTGCTGCTTCATCATCCCGGGGCACGTGCTGCCCGGCAGCACCAGGTCTTCGTCGGAAGGCTCTGGCACCTGCAAACACCAAATCAGAGAAAAGGTTGGCTTGGAAGGGAGCTCAAAGCCCACCTCGTTCCAGCCCCTGCCATGGGCACCACCCCTGCCCCCAGCCCAGGCCGCCCCCAGCCCCGTCCAGCCTGGCCTTGGGCCCCCCCCAGGGATGGGGCGCCCCCAGCCTGCGTTGGGGCCTCGCCGCCCTCCCGGGGAAGGATTTCTTCCTTATACCTGACCCAAACCTGCCCTTTTCTGCTTCAAGCCGTTACTCTGATCCCCCCACTGCACTCCCTGACAAAGAGTCTCTCCCCAGCTTTCCTGTAGCCCCCTTTAGGGACTGGCAGGCCGCCCTGAGGTCTCCCCGGAGCCTTGTCTTCCCCAGGCTCAACACGCCCAGCTTCCTCAGCCTGTTTCCTCACCTGGACGTGAGCGTCCTTCACAGGGTGGCGGCTGCTGCCCTGCTCTGTGCTGCAGCTTTCCTTGGCTCCCTGCTGAGGTGTGTTCTGGGAGGACGGAGCCTGTGTTGGCTTCTTTGGCTGTGCCTTGCCCCAGGGCCCTTCTCTGTCTTCTCGGCCCGTCGTCCCCTGGCTGTCCTCTTGCTCTCCCTCGAAGCCCGCCACGATGTATTTGATGAAGAGCCTCTTCTCCAGCTCCAGCTCATGCTGGAGGTAGCGGATGCGGGCGGGCTGGTCCCCGTGCGTCTCCCAGCGCAGCTCCTTGAGGACATCCTGGAGCTTGGCGTGGGCCGCCCTGTTGCTGCTGCAGGGCCTTCGCAGCTCGTCGGCCAGCTGCCGCTGCAGCTCCCGTGCTTGGTGCAGGGCAGCGTCGCGCTCCTGCTGCAGCATCTCCTGCGCCGCCAGCAGCTCGGCCTCCTTCCACCGCAGCAGCTGCCGGGTCTCCGCTGCGCGCTGCTGCCACTGCAGCTCCTGCAGCCGCTGTATGTCGAGGGCCTGCTGCTTCTCCCACTCACACTGCAGCTGCTGGACCATCAGCTGCTGCTCCCTCTTTGCCGCCTCCTTCATCTTGGAGATCTCAGCGGCGAAGTGGCGCCGCAGCTCCTGGTTGTGGAGCCGCTCGCCATCCAGTTTGGCCCGCAGTGCCTGCAGCTCCTGCCGGCGCTCCTCCTGCTGCGCAGGGTTGCCAGGGAGCTGCGCTGGGCCCCGTCGGGGCGCGGGGCGGCTGGGCCCCGTCAGTCCCCGGCCTGCAACGTCCCGCACCATGGCCGCGGGTACAAGAAATAAGTTTGTTGGCCTGTGACTGCTGTGGCCGTTGGCCACTGACGGTCACCTTCGCTGGGTCTGCGAGGGGCGGCAGCCCCTGACCCTGTAGCGTCTACTGCCTTCCGTCCCAGTCGCACAGGTGCGGAGACAGCGTCTGCTACTGGCCATGGGTGCGTGCGCGTGCAATTTATACTGTGTGCGGGCATGACGTCACAATGGAGGGCGGGGCACCATGACCTTATATGGAGATGGGCGGTGTGCCTTATATGGGGCAACATGACGTCATATGGAGTTGGGCGGTATGGCCTTATATGGAGTTGGGCGGTATGCCTTATAAGGGGCAGCATGACCTTATGTGGAGTTGGGCGGTATGGCTTATAAGGGGCAGCATGACCTTATATGGAGTTGGGCAGTTCCTTATATGGAGTTGGGCGGTATGGCCTTATATGGGGCTGGGTGGTATGGCCTTATATGGGGCTGGGTGGTATGGCCTTCCGTGGTGTTGGGGTGGTTGGCCCCCCATGTTGGTGGGATGTTTGGTCGCCCATTGCCTTGGGGTGTTTGGCATTTCATGGTGTTGGGAGGTGTGGTGTCGCGTGGTGTCAGGATGTAAGGCCTCATATGCTGTGAGGATGAATGGCGTTCCCATTAGGCGTTCGGCTAAATCGCCTTCTTTTGTCCTGTAATCATAGAGTCATAGCAAGGTGGAAGGGACCCACAACGATCATCAGGTCCAACTCCTGGCTCCACACAGAACCACCCATTACTCACAGAATCACAGAATCATCTAAGTTGGCAGAGACCTCCAAGATCACCGAGTCCAACCTCGGACCTAACACTAACAGTCCTCCACTAAACCATATCACTAAGCTCTGCCATGTGTCTGAGATCATTGTCCAAACGCTTCTTGAACTCTGGCAGCCTTTGTGCCATGCAACCTTTCAGCGGGAGCTAGTTCCAGAGCCAGACCACATTTCTAAGTAAGGACACATTTCCTGATATTCAGCCTGAACGTCTCCTCTTGCAGCCTCACGTTGTTGCCTCTGGATGTTTTCAAAAAAAAAAAAAAACGAAACAAAAACCAAACAAACCAACCAGCCCTAAGAGCATGTTTGTGGAGCAAACCATCAGTTCAGAACAGTTTTCATTTTGGAATAGCACGGCCATGAAAAGCACGGTCGTGTTGTGTGTGGGGTTGTGTAAAGGCTCCCCAAGGGAGTTCGGGTGTACCCAAAGGCTTCTGTTGGGAGCACTTTTGGATGGGAGAAAGTGGCGCCGTCCGTGTTGTCTTGGGTCCTACTTAGGGTTCGGCTCAGTGTTCCGGTTAGGGTTACGTTTCGGGTTGTTTGGAAAGAGAGAAGACGCAGAGTCCTGTTGCTTGTGGGGTTGCGTAAGGGGTCCCCAAGGGAGTCCAGGTGTACCCAAAGGCTTCCGTTGGGAGCACTTTTTGATGGGAGAAAGTGACGGCGTACGTGTTTTCTGGGGTCCTAATTAGGGTTAGGGTTAGGGTTACCTCAGCTACACGGGGGCCTTTTAGGGTTAGGGTTAGGCTTAGGCTTAGGGTAAGGGTTCCAGTTAGGGTTAGGGATAGCTCCGTGGGGGCATTTTAGGGTTAGGGTTAGAGTTAGAGTTTCAAAGGTGGGCTGCGGCCTTGGCCCACGCTGACAGCAATATCCCCAAACACCGCGTTTTGTCACAATAAAGCTAATAAATAATAATAAAAAGGCGCACAGAGCCCTGCCCCGCTGCCCGGGAGAGCCTGGCAGTAACGGGAGGAGTGGTGGCTGCGGTCTTGGCCTGTACTGACAGAAATAGCCCCAAAACCATGCGTTTTGTCACAAGAAAGCTAATAAATAATAATAATAAGGCGCACAGAGCTCTGCCCCGCTGCCCGGGAGAGCCTGGCAGTAACAGGAGGAGCTCCCCCTCGGCGTGGTGGCTCCGGCCTCTGAAGGGTTTGGGCGCCCACTGCCCCGGGCTGTGACAAGTCCCCGTGACACGAGCTGGTGATGGGGAGCTTCCACAACCCGTGAAAGGGGCCCCGCAGGCCCTGTGGCCCTCCAGAGTGCCCCGAGGAGGTCTGAGGCTCTGCAGGGCCTCGCTGGGGGTCTCTTTTCCGTCCCCAGAATCAGAGGTTGAGGGAAGGGAGCTCTGAGTCCGCCTGTCCCAACCCCACCTCTGGCAGGGCCACCCAGAGCAGGTCCCCAGGACCGCATCCAGGTGGCTTTTGAAGGCCTCCAAGAACTCAACCGCCTCTCTGGCCAACCTGTTCCAGCGTGCAGTTAGCTGCAGGGCAAAGAAATGCTTTTCCATTTCTATAAACATTCTGGAGAAGAATCACCTAGGCCAGGTTCATCATTATCCACAGTTTATTGATTTTTGAAACCCTCGGCACCCCCATCCCGATCTTCTTCCTCGTCCTCCAAAATGGGTGACAGACAGAAAGGGTAGCGGGAATAACTGTTTCCTGCACTGGAGGTTTCTTCTTCCTCTTTTGGCCCATCACACAGCTCCTCCAGGAAGGCTTCTGCAAGGGGCTCTTCAGCCAGCGCACGGGGACAGATTGGCCCATCACACAGCTCCTTCAGGAAGGCTTCTGCAAAGGCCTCTGCAGCCAGCGTACCGGGAAAGATTGGCCCATCACACAGCTCCTCCAGGAGGGCTTTTGCAAGGGCCTCTTCAGCCAGCGCACGGGGACTGATTGGCCCATCACGCAGCTCCTTCAGGAAGGCTTCTGCAAGGGCCTCTTCAGCCAGCGCACCGGGGCAGATTTCTTTGTCCGGATCATCCCCGGCTTCGCCACTGCTGCTGCAGCTGTCGGTGGAACTCTCCTCATCGTCTGTGTCCAGAAGGAGATCCCTTAGCTCTGGAGGCACTGGCGTCAAGGTGAGGTCATCGAGAACTTCTTCCACCAGATTGGAGGGGACGAACCCTCTTCTGCCGTCCGTCCGCTCTCCTATATACCAGCCATCCTCATCCATCTCCCCAACGACATAAACAAACTGTCCTGCGGTGAGGGGAAGCTCTAGCTTCGGATGCTCGTTGGGACTATCAGCAGGGTCATAGCTGTACCGAGCCAGGAATTTCCGAATCCTTAATGGTCCTTGTCCCACTGGAACCTGCAGGATGAAGGACTCTTGCTGCGTTTCCGCTCCTTGGGTCTCATCTGCAGCGTCCTCCTCTGAAGGAAGGCAGGGCCCTGGGCTGTCCTCTGCCGACTCGGATTTGGAGGTGACTGTGTGGGTGGTACCTGTGGTAGTTGGTAACTGTGGCAGATGGGTAATGGCAGGGCTGGATTGCTCGCTTTTCAGCCGCTGCAGCTCCTCAGCGAGCAGCTGGAGTTGTTCAGTTTGGTGGTGGCACCGATCTTCCAGGTCAGCCACCTGGGCTCGTAACATTTGCGAGGCTTCCTCGTGCTGCCTCTTCCCTTCTGCCTGAGCCCTCTGCAAGCTCTCGAGCTCCTGCTCTTCCTTCTGGAGCGCTAGCTGTGCCTCCAGGTGTTCTCTCTCCAGCTGTGGCCCTCTGTCTGCAATTTCCTTGAGCGCTTGCAGCTGGCGCTCTGCCTCTTGCAGCTGGGCCTGAAGCTTGCTGACCTGTCGCAGGGCGGAGTTTTGCTCCTTTGCCACTTGCTGTAGCTGCCTCTTCAGGTCAGCACTTTCAGCTTGGACTTCCATCGCTGAGTCCACCTGCCCTCGGAGGCGAGAATTTTCTTCTTCCAGTCTCTTGTTTTCCTTGCTCAGCTGCGTGAGCTGGGCAACCAGCACCTCCTCCCTTGGGCTGGGGGCACTCTCGCAAGGTGGCGGCGCCTCGGCGGAGCTCTGGCTGGGCAGAGGCCCTGGAGTCTTGCTGGCCTGGTGGATGGTCTCCTGCAGGGATCTGCATTTCTCCTCCAGCTGCTCGGTAAGTACCACCAGTTTTTCTGTGGCTTCCTGGAGCTTCTGTACCTCCTGGCACGCTTCCTGGGTGCTTCCCTCTCTCAAGAGGCATTTCTTTGCCTCCAGGGCCTGGCGTAGCCTCTTCAGGTCGCTCAGGGCACGCTGGAGGCGGGTGTGCTGCTTCATCATCCCGGGGCACGTGCTGCCCGGCAGCACCAGGTCTTCGTCGGAAGGCTCTGGCACCTGCAAACACCAAATCAGAGAAAAGGTTGGCTTGGAAGGGAGCTCAAAGCCCACCTCGTTCCAGCCCCTGCCATGGGCACCACCCCTGCCCCCAGCCCAGGCCGCCCCCAGCCCCGTCCAGCCTGGCCTTGGGCCCCCCCCAGGGATGGGGCGCCCCCAGCCTGCGTTGGGGCCTCGCCGCCCTCCCGGGGAAGGATTTCTTCCTTATACCTGACCCAAACCTGCCCTTTTCTGCTTCAAGCCGTTACTCTGATCCCCCCACTGCACTCCCTGACAAAGAGTCTCTCCCCAGCTTTCCTGTAGCCCCCTTTAGGGACTGGCAGGCCGCCCTGAGGTCTCCCCGGAGCCTTGTCTTCCCCAGGCTCAACACGCCCAGCTTCCTCAGCCTGTTTCCTCACCTGGACGTGAGCGTCCTTCACAGGGTGGCGGCTGCTGCCCTGCTCTGTGCTGCAGCTTTCCTTGGCTCCCTGCTGAGGTGTGTTCTGGGAGGACGGAGCCTGTGTTGGCTTCTTTGGCTGTGCCTTGCCCCAGGGCCCTTCTCTGTCTTCTCGGCCCGTCGTCCCCTGGCTGTCCTCTTGCTCTCCCTCGAAGCCCGCCACGATGTATTTGATGAAGAGCCTCTTCTCCAGCTCCAGCTCATGCTGGAGGTAGCGGATGCGGGCGGGCTGGTCCCCGTGCGTCTCCCAGCGCAGCTCCTTGAGGACATCCTGGAGCTTGGCGTGGGCCGCCCTGTTGCTGCTGCAGGGCCTTCGCAGCTCGTCGGCCAGCTGCCGCTGCAGCTCCCGTGCTTGGTGCAGGGCAGCGTCGCGCTCCTGCTGCAGCATCTCCTGCGCCGCCAGCAGCTCGGCCTCCTTCCACCGCAGCAGCTGCCGGGTCTCCGCTGCGCGCTGCTGCCACTGCAGCTCCTGCAGCCGCTGTATGTCGAGGGCCTGCTGCTTCTCCCACTCACACTGCAGCTGCTGGACCATCAGCTGCTGCTCCCTCTTTGCCGCCTCCTTCATCTTGGAGATCTCAGCGGCGAAGTGGCGCTGCAGCTCCTGGTTGTGGAGCCGCTCGCCATCCAGTTTGGCCCGCAGTGCCTGCAGCTCCTGCCGGCGCTCCTCCTGCTGCGCAGGGTTGCCAGGGAGCTGCGCTGGGCCCCGTCGGGGCGCGGGGCGGCTGGGCCCCGTCAGTCCCCGGCCTGCAACGTCCCGCACCATGGCCGCGGGTACAAGAAATAAGTTTGTTGGCCTGTGACTGCTGTGGCCGTTGGCCACTGACGGTCACCTTCGCTGGGTCTGCGAGGGGCGGCAGCCCCTGACCCTGTAGCGTCTACTGCCTTCCGTCCCAGTCGCACAGGTGCGGAGACAGCGTCTGCTACTGGCCATGGGTGCGTGCGCGTGCAATTTATACTGTGTGCGGGCATGACGTCACAATGGAGGGCGGGGCACCATGACCTTATATGGAGATGGGCGGTGTGCCTTATATGGGGCAGCATGACGTCATACGGAGTTGGGCGGTATGGCCTTATATGGAGTTGGGCGGTATGCCTTATAAGGGGCAGCATGACCTTATGTGGAGTTGGGCGGTATGGCTTATAAGGGGCAGCATGACCTTATATGGAGTTGGGCAGTTCCTTATATGGAGTTGGGCGGTATGGCCTTATATGGGGCTGGGTGGTATGGCCTTATATGGGGCTGGGTGGTATGGCCTTCCGTGGTGTTGGGGTGGTTGGCCCCCCATGTTGGTGGGATGTTTGGTCGCCCATTGCCTTGGGGTGTTTGGCATTTCATGGTGTTGGGAGGTGTGGTGTCGCGTGGTGTCAGGATGTAAGGCCTCATATGCTGTGAGGATGAATGGCGTTCCCATTAGGCGTTCGGCTAAATCGCCTTCTTTTGTCCTGTAATCATAGAGTCATAGCAAGGTGGAAGGGACCCACAACGATCATCAGGTCCAACTCCTGGCTCCACACAGAACCACCCATTACTCACAGAATCACAGAATCATCTAAGTTGGCAGAGACCTCCAAGATCACCGAGTCCAACCTCGGACCTAACACTAACAGTCCTCCACTAAACCATATCACTAAGCTCTGCCATGTGTCTGAGATCATTGTCCAAACGCTTCTTGAACTCTGGCAGCCTTTGTGCCATGCAACCTTTCAGCGGGAGCTAGTTCCAGAGCCAGACCACATTTCTAAGTAAGGACACATTTCCTGATATTCAGCCTGAACGTCTCCTCTTGCAGCCTCACGTTGTTGCCTCTGGATGTTTTCAAAAAAAAAAAAAACGAAACAAAAACCAAACAAACCAACCAGCCCTAAGAGCATGTTTGTGGAGCAAACCATCAGTTCAGAACAGTTTTCATTTTGGAATAGCACGGCCATGAAAAGCACGGTCGTGTTGTGTGTGGGGTTGTGTAAAGGCTCCCCAAGGGAGTTCGGGTGTACCCAAAGGCTTCTGTTGGGAGCACTTTTGGATGGGAGAAAGTGGCGCCGTCCGTGTTGTCTTGGGTCCTACTTAGGGTTCGGCTCAGTGTTCCGGTTAGGGTTACGTTTCGGGTTGTTTGGAAAGAGAGAAGGCGCAGAGTCCTGTTGCTTGTGGGGTTGCGTAAGGGGTCCCCAAGGGAGTCCAGGTGTACCCAAAGGCTTCCGTTGGGAGCACTTTTTGATGGGAGAAAGTGACGGCGTACGTGTTTTCTGGGGTCCTAATTAGGGTTAGGGTTAGGGTTACCTCAGCTACACGGGGGCCTTTTAGGGTTAGGGTTAGGGTTAGGCTTAGGGTAAGGGTTCCAGTTAGGGTTAGGGATAGCTCCGTGGGGGCATTTTAGGGTTAGGGTTAGAGTTAGAGTTTCAAAGGTGGGCTGCGGCCTTGGCCCACGCTGACAGCAATATCCCCAAACACCGCGTTTTGTCACAATAAAGCTAATAAATAATAATAAAAAGGCGCACAGAGCCCTGCCCCGCTGCCCGGGAGAGCCTGGCAGTAACGGGAGGAGTGGTGGCTGCGGTCTTGGCCTGTACTGACAGAAATAGCCCCAAAACCATGCGTTTTGTCACAAGAAAGCTAATAAATAATAATAATAAGGTGCACAGAGCTCTGCCCCGCTGCCCGGGAGAGCCTGGCAGTAACAGGAGGAGCTCCCCCTCGGCGTGGTGGCTCCGGCCTCTGAAGGGTTTGGGCGCCCACTGCCCCGGGCTGTGACAAGTCCCCGTGACACGAGCTGGTGATGGGGAGCTTCCACAACCCGTGAAAGGGGCCCCGCAGGCCCTGTGGCCCTCCAGAGTGCCCCGAGGAGGTCTGAGGCTCTGCAGGGCCTCGCTGGGGGTCTCTTTTCCGTCCCCAGAATCAGAGGTTGAGGGAAGGGAGCTCTGAGTCCGCCTGTCCCAACCCCACCTCTGGCAGGGCCACCCAGAGCAGGTCCCCAGGACCGCATCCAGGTGGCTTTTGAAGGCCTCCAAGAACTCAACCGCCTCTCTGGCCAACCTGTTCCAGCGTGCAGTTAGCTGCAGGGCAAAGAAATGCTTTTCCATTTCTATAAACATTCTGGAGAAGAATCACCTAGGCCAGGTTCATCATTATCCACAGTTTATTGATTTTTGAAACCCTCGGCACCCCCATCCCGATCTTCTTCCTCGTCCTCCAAAATGGGTGACAGACAGAAAGGGTAGCGGGAATAACTGTTTCCTGCACTGAAGGTTTCTTCTTCCTCTTTTGGCCCATCACACAGCTCCTCCAGGAAGGCTTCTGCAAGGGGCTCTTCAGCCAGCGCACGGGGACAGATTGGCCCATCACACAGCTCCTTCAGGAAGGCTTCTGCAGAGGCCTCTGCAGCCAGCGTACCGGGAAAGATTGGCCCATCACACAGCTCCTCCAGGAGGGCTTTTGCAAGGGCCTCTTCAGCCAGCGCACGGGGACTGATTGGCCCATCACGCAGCTCCTTCAGGAAGGCTTCTGCAAGGGCCTCTTCAGCCAGCGCACCGGGACAGATTTCTTTGTCCGGATCATCCCCGGCTTCGCCACTGCTGCTGCAGCTGTCGGTGGAACTCTCCTCATCGTCTGTGTCCAGAAGGAGATCCCTTAGCTCTGGAGGCACTGGCGTCAAGGTGAGGTCATCGAGAACTTCTTCCACCAGATTGGAGGGGACGAACCCTCTTCTGCCGTCCGTCCGCTCTCCTATATACCAGCCATCCTCATCCATCTCCCCAACGACATAAACAAACTGTCCTGCGGTGAGGGGAAGCTCTAGCTTCGGATGCTCGTTGGGACTATCAGCAGGGTCATAGCTGTACCGAGCCAGGAATTTCCGAATCCTTAATGGTCCTTGTCCCACTGGAACCTGCAGGATGAAGGACTCTTGCTGCGTTTCCGCTCCTTGGGTCTCATCTGCAGCGTCCTCCTCTGAAGGAAGGCAGGGCCCTGGGCTGTCCTCTGCCGACTCGGATTTGGAGGTGACTGTGTGGGTGGTACCTGTGGTAGTTGGTAACTGTGGCAGATGGGTAATGGCAGGGCTGGATTGCTCGCTTTTCAGCCGCTGCAGTTCCTCAGCGAGCAGCTGGAGTTGTTCAGTTTGGTGGTGGCACCGATCTTCCAGGTCAGCCACCTGGGCTCGTAACATTTGCGAGGCTTCCTCGTGCTGCCTCTTCCCTTCTGCCTGAGCCCTCTGCAAGCTCTCGAGCTCCTGCTCTTCCTTCTGGAGCGCTAGCTGTGCCTCCAGGTGTTCTCTCTCCAGCTGTGGCCCTCTGTCTGCAATTTCCTTGAGCGCTTGCAGCTGGCGCTCTGCCTCTTGCAGCTGGGCCTGAAGCTTGCTGACCTGTCGCAGGGCGGAGTTTTGCTCCTTTGCCACTTGCTGTAGCTGCCTCTTCAGGTCAGCACTTTCAGCTTGGACTTCCATCGCTGAGTCCACCTGCCCTCGGAGGCGAGAATTTTCTTCTTCCAGTCTCTTGTTTTCCTTGCTCAGCTGCGTGAGCTGGGCAACCAGCACCTCCTCCCTTGGGCTGGGGGCACTCTCGCAAGGTGGCGGCGCCTCGGCGGAGCTCTGGCTGGGCAGAGGCCCTGGAGTCTTGCTGGCCTGGTGGATGGTCTCCTGCAGGGATCTGCATTTCTCCTCCAGCTGCTCGGTAAGTACCACCAGTTTTTCTGTGGCTTCCTGGAGCTTCTGTACCTCCTGGCACGCTTCCTGGGTGCTTCCCTCTCTCAAGAGGCATTTCTTTGCCTCCAGGGCCTGGCGTAGCCTCTTCAGGTCGCTCAGGGCACGCTGGAGGCGGGTGTGCTGCTTCATCATCCCGGGGCACGTGCTGCCCGGCAGCACTAGGTCTTCGTCGGAAGGCTCTGGCACCTGCAAACACCAAATCAGAGAAAAGGTTGGCTTGGAAGGGAGCTCAAAGCCCACCTCGTTCCAGCCCCTGCCATGGGCACCACCCCTGCCCCCAGCCCAGGCCGCCCCCAGCCCCGTCCAGCCTGGCCTTGGGCCCCCCCCAGGGATGGGGCGCCCCCAGCCTGCGTTGGGGCCTCGCCGCCCTCCCGGGGAAGGATTTCTTCCTTATACCTGACCCAAACCTGCCCTTTTCTGCTTCAAGCCGTTACTCTGATCCCCCCACTGCACTCCCTGACAAAGAGTCTCTCCCCAGCTTTCCTGTAGCCCCCTTTAGGGACTGGCAGGCCGCCCTGAGGTCTCCCCGGAGCCTTGTCTTCCCCAGGCTCAACACGCCCAGCTTCCTCAGCCTGTTTCCTCACCTGGACGTGAGCGTCCTTCACAGGGTGGCGGCTGCTGCCCTGCTCTGTGCTGCAGCTTTCCTTGGCTCCCTGCTGAGGTGTGTTCTGGGAGGACGGAGCCTGTGTTGGCTTCTTTGGCTGTGCCTTGCCCCAGGGCCCTTCTCTGTCTTCTCGGCCCGTCGTCCCCTGGCTGTCCTCTTGCTCTCCCTCGAAGCCTGCCACGATGTATTTGATGAAGAGCCTCTTCTCCAGCTCCAGCTCATGCTGGAGGTAGCGGATGCGGGCGGGCTGGTCCCCGTGCGTCTCCCAGCGCAGCTCCTTGAGGACATCCTGGAGCTTGGCGTGGGCCGCCCTGTTGCTGCTGCAGGGCCTTCGCAGCTCGTCGGCCAGCTGCCGCTGCAGCTCCCGTGCTTGGTGCAGGGCAGCGTCGCGCTCCTGCTGCAGCATCTCCTGCGCCGCCAGCAGCTCGGCCTCCTTCCACCGCAGCAGCTGCCGGGTCTCCGCTGCGCGCTGCTGCCACTGCAGCTCCTGCAGCCGCTGTATGTCGAGGGCCTGCTGCTTCTCCCACTCACACTGCAGCTGCTGGACCATCAGCTGCTGCTCCCTCTTTGCCGCCTCCTTCATCTTGGAGATCTCAGCGGCGAAATGGCGCCGCAGCTCCTGGTTGTGGAGCCGCTCGCCATCCAGTTTGGCCCGCAGTGCCTGCAGCTCCTGCCGGCGCTCCTCCTGCTGCGCAGGGTTGCCAGGGAGCTGCGCTGGGCCCCGTCGGGGCGCGGGGCGGCTGGGCCCCGTCAGTCCCCGGCCTGCAACGTCCCGCACCATGGCCGCGGTTACAAGAAATAAGTTTGTTGGCCTGTGACTGCTGTGGCCGTTGGCCACTGATGGTCACCTTCGCTGGGTCTGCGAGGGGCGGCAGCCCCTGACCCTGTAGCGTCTACTGCCTTCCGTCCCAGTCGCACAGGTGCGGAGACAGCGTCTGCTACTGGCCATGGGTGCGTGCGCGTGCAATTTATACTGTGTGCGGGCATGACGTCACAATGGAGGGCGGGGCACCATGACCTTATATGGAGATGGGCGGTGTGCCTTATATGGGGCAGCATGACGTCATATGGAGTTGGGCGGTATGGCCTTATATGGAGTTGGGCGGTATGCCTTATAAGGGGCAGCATGACCTTATGTGGAGTTGGGCGGTATGGCTTATAAGGGGCAGCATGACCTTATATGGAGTTGGGCGGTATGGCCTTATATGGGGCTGGGTGGTATGGCCTTATATGGGGCTGGGTGGTATGGCCTTCCGTGGTGTTGGGGTGGTTGGCCCCCCATGTTGGTGGGATGTTTGGTCGCCCATTGCCTTGGGGTGTTTGGCATTTCATGGTGTTGGGAGGTGTGGTGTCGCGTGGTGTCAGGATGTAAGGCCTCATATGCTGTGAGGATGAATGGCGTTCCCATTAGGCGTTCGGCTAAATCGCCTTCTTTTGTCCTGTAATCATAGAGTCATAGCAAGGTGGAAGGGACCCACAACGATCATCAGGTCCAACTCCTGGCTCCACACAGAACCACCCATTACTCACAGAATCACAGAATCATCTAAGTTGGCAGAGACCTCCAAGATCACCGAGTCCAACCTCGGACCTAACACTAACAGTCCTCCACTAAACCATATCACTAAGCTCTGCCATGTGTCTGAGATCATTGTCCAAACGCTTCTTGAACTCTGGCAGCCTTTGTGCCATGCAACCTTTCAGCGGAAGCTAGTTCCAGAGCCAGACCACATTTCTAAGTAAGGACACATTTCCTGATATTCAGCCTGAACGTCTCCTCTTGCAGCCTCACGTTGTTGCCTCTGGATGTTTTCAAAAAAAAAAAAAAACGAAACAAAAACCAAACAAACCAACCAGCCCTAAGAGCATGTTTGTGGAGCAAACCATCAGTTCAGAACAGTTTTCATTTTGGAATAGCACGGCCATGAAAAGCACGGTCGTGTTGTGTGTGGGGTTGTGTAAAGGCTCCCCAAGGGAGTTCGGGTGTACCCAAAGGCTTCTGTTGGGAGCACTTTTGGATGGGAGAAAGTGGCGCCGTCCGTGTTGTCTTGGGTCCTACTTAGGGTTCGGCTCAGTGTTCCGGTTAGGGTTACGTTTCGGGTTATTTGGAAAGAGAGAAGGCGCAGAGTCCTGTTGCTTGTGGGGTTGCGTAAGGGGTCCCCAAGGGAGTCCAGGTGTACCCAAAGGCTTCCGTTGGGAGCACTTTTTGATGGGAGAAAGTGACGGCGTACGTGTTTTCTGGGGTCCTAATTAGGGTTAGGGTTAGGGTTACCTCAGCTACACGGGGGCCTTTTAGGGTTAGGGTTAGGGTTAGGCTTAGGGTAAGGGTTCCAGTTAGGGTTAGGGATAGCTCCGTGGGGGCATTTTAGGGTTAGGGTTAGAGTTAGAGTTTCAAAGGTGGGCTGCGGCCTTGGCCCACGCTGACAGCAATATCCCCAAACACCGCGTTTTGTCACAATAAAGCTAATAAATAATAATAAAAAGGCGCACAGAGCCCTGCCCCGCTGCCCGGGAGAGCCTGGCAGTAACGGGAGGAGTGGTGGCTGCGGTCTTGGCCTGTACTGACAGAAATAGCCCCAAAACCATGCGTTTTGTCACAAGAAAGCTAATAAATAATAATAATAAGGCGCACAGAGCTCTGCCCCGCTGCCCGGGAGAGCCTGGCAGTAACAGGAGGAGCTCCCCCTCGGCGTGGTGGCTCCGGCCTCTGAAGGGTTTGGGCGCCCACTGCCCCGGGCTGTGACAAGTCCCCGTGACACGAGCTGGTGATGGGGAGCTTCCACAACCCGTGAAAGGGGCCCCGCAGGCCCTGTGGCCCTCCAGAGTGCCCCGAGGAGGTCTGAGGCTCTGCAGGGCCTCGCTGGGGGTCTCTTTTCCGTCCCCAGAATCAGAGGTTGAGGGAAGGGAGCTCTGAGTCCGCCTGTCCCAACCCCACCTCTGGCAGGGCCACCCAGAGCAGGTCCCCAGGACCGCATCCAGGTGGCTTTTGAAGGCCTCCAAGAACTCAACCGCCTCTCTGGCCAACCTGTTCCAGCGTGCAGTTAGCTGCAGGGCAAAGAAATGCTTTTCCATTTCTATAAACATTCTGGAGAAGAATCACCTAGGCCAGGTTCATCATTATCCACAGTTTATTGATTTTTGAAACCCTCGGCACCCCCATCCCGATCTTCTTCCTCGTCCTCCAAAATGGGTGACAGACAGAAAGGGTAGCGGGAATAACTGTTTCCTGCACTGGAGGTTTCTTCTTCCTCTTTTGGCCCATCACACAGCTCCTCCAGGAAGGCTTCTGCAAGGGGCTCTTCAGCCAGCGCACGGGGACAGATTGGCCCATCACACAGCTCCTTCAGGAAGGCTTCTGCAAAGGCCTCTGCAGCCAGCGTACCGGGAAAGATTGGCCCATCACACAGCTCCTCCAGGAGGGCTTTTGCAAGGGCCTCTTCAGCCAGCGCACGGGGACTGATTGGCCCATCACGCAGCTCCTTCAGGAAGGCTTCTGCAAGGGCCTCTTCAGCCAGTGCACCGGGACAGATTTCTTTGTCCGGATCATCCCCGGCTTCGCCACTGCTGCTGCAGCTGTCGGTGGAACTCTCCTCATCGTCTGTGTCCAGAAGGCGATCCCTTAGCTCTGGAGGCACTGGCGTCAAGGTGAGGTCATCGAGAACTTCTTCCACCAGATTGGAGGGGACGAACCCTCTTCTGCCGTCCGTCCGCTCTCCTATATACCAGCCATCCTCATCCATCTCCCCAACGACATAAACAAACTGTCCTGCGGTGAGGGGAAGCTCTAGCTTCGGATGCTCGTTGGGACTATCAGCAGGGTCATAGCTGTACCGAGCCAGGAATTTCCGAATCCTTAATGGTCCTTGTCCCACTGGAACCTGCAGGATGAAGGACTCTTGCTGCGTTTCCGCTCCTTGGGTCTCATCTGCAGCGTCCTCCTCTGAAGGAAGGCAGGGCCCTGGGCTGTCCTCTGCCGACTCGGATTTGGAGGTGACTGTGTGGGTGGTACCTGTGGTAGTTGGTAACTGTGGCAGATGGGTAATGGCAGGGCTGGATTGCTCGCTTTTCAGCCGCTGCAGTTCCTCAGCGAGCAGCTGGAGTTGTTCAGTTTGGTGGTGGCACCGATCTTCCAGGTCAGCCACCTGGGCTCGTAACATTTGCGAGGCTTCCTCGTGCTGCCTCTTCCCTTCTGCCTGAGCCCTCTGCAAGCTCTCGAGCTCCTGCTCTTCCTTCTGGAGCGCTAGCTGTGCCTCCAGGTGTTCTCTCTCCAGCTGTGGCCCTCTGTCTGCAATTTCCTTGAGCGCTTGCAGCTGGCGCTCTGCCTCTTGCAGCTGGGCCTGAAGCTTGCTGACCTGTCGCAGGGCGGAGTTTTGCTCCTTTGCCACTTGCTGTAGCTGCCTCTTCAGGTCAGCACTTTCAGCTTGGACTTCCATCGCTGAGTCCACCTGCCCTCGGAGGCGAGAATTTTCTTCTTCCAGTCTCTTGTTTTCCTTGCTCAGCTGCGTGAGCTGGGCAACCAGCACCTCCTCCCTTGGGCTGGGGGCACTCTCGCAAGGTGGCGGCGCCTCGGCGGAGCTCTGGCTGGGCAGAGGCCCTGGAGTCTTGCTGGCCTGGTGGATGGTCTCCTGCAGGGATCTGCATTTCTCCTCCAGCTGCTCGGTAAGTACCACCAGTTTTTCTGTGGCTTCCTGGAGCTTCTGTACCTCCTGGCACGCTTCCTGGGTGCTTCCCTCTCTCAAGAGGCATTTCTTTGCCTCCAGGGCCTGGCGTAGCCTCTTCAGGTCGCTCAGGGCACGCTGGAGGCGGGTGTGCTGCTTCATCATCCCGGGGCACGTGCTGCCCGGCAGCACTAGGTCTTCGTCGGAAGGCTCTGGCACCTGCAAACACCAAATCAGAGAAAAGGTTGGCTTGGAAGGGAGCTCAAAGCCCACCTCGTTCCAGCCCCTGCCATGGGCACCACCCCTGCCCCCAGCCCAGGCCGCCCCCAGCCCCGTCCAGCCTGGCCTTGGGCCCCCCCCAGGGATGGGGCGCCCCCAGCCTGCGTTGGGGCCTCGCCGCCCTCCCGGGGAAGGATTTCTTCCTTATACCTGACCCAAACCTGCCCTTTTCTGCTTCGAGCCGTTACTCTGATCCCCCCACTGCACTCCCTGACAAAGAGTCTCTCCCCAGCTTTCCTGTAGCCCCCTTTAGGGACTGGCAGGCCGCCCTGAGGTCTCCCCGGAGCCTTGTCTTCCCCAGGCTCAACACGCCCAGCTTCCTCAGCCTGTTTCCTCACCTGGACGTGAGCGTCCTTCACAGGGTGGCGGCTGCTGCCCTGCTCTGTGCTGCAGCTTTCCTTGGCTCCCTGCTGAGGTGTGTTCTGGGAGGACGGAGCCTGTGTTGGCTTCTTTGGCTGTGCCTTGCCCCAGGGCCCTTCTCTGTCTTCTCGGCCCGTCGTCCCCTGGCTGTCCTCTTGCTCTCCCTCGAAGCCCGCCACGATGTATTTGATGAAGAGCCTCTTCTCCAGCTCCAGCTCATGCTGGAGGTAGCGGATGCGGGCGGGCTGGTCCCCGTGCGTCTCCCAGCGCAGCTCCTTGAGGACATCCTGGAGCTTGGCGTGGGCCGCCCTGTTGCTGCTGCAGGGCCTTCGCAGCTCGTCGGCCAGCTGCCGCTGCAGCTCCCGTGCTTGGTGCAGGGCAGCGTCGCGCTCCTGCTGCAGCATCTCCTGCGCCGCCAGCAGCTCGGCCTCCTTCCACCGCAGCAGCTGCCGGGTCTCCGCTGCGCGCTGCTGCCACTGCAGCTCCTGCAGCCGCTGTATGTCGAGGGCCTGCTGCTTCTCCCACTCACACTGCAGCTGCTGGACCATCAGCTGCTGCTCCCTCTTTGCCGCCTCCTTCATCTTGGAGATCTCAGCGGCGAAGTGGCGCCGCAGCTCCTGGTTGTGGAGCCGCTCGCCATCCAGTTTGGCCCGCAGTGCCTGCAGCTCCTGCCGGCGCTCCTCCTGCTGCGCAGGGTTGCCAGGGAGCTGCGCTGGGCCCCGTCGGGGCGCGGGGCGGCTGGGCCCCGTCAGTCCCCGGCCTGCAACGTCCCGCACCATGGCCGCGGGTACAAGAAATAAGTTTGTTGGCCTGTGACTGCTGTGGCCGTTGGCCACTGACGGTCACCTTCGCTGGGTCTGCGAGGGGCGGCAGCCCCTGACCCTGTAGCGTCTACTGCCTTCCGTCCCAGTCGCACAGGTGCGGAGACAGCGTCTGCTACTGGCCATGGGTGCGTGCGCGTGCAATTTATACTGTGTGCGGGCATGACGTCACAATGGAGGGCGGGGCACCATGACCTTATATGGAGATGGGCGGTGTGCCTTATATGGGGCAGCATGACGTCATACGGAGTTGGGCGGTATGGCCTTATATGGAGTTGGGCGGTATGCCTTATAAGGGGCAGCATGACCTTATGTGGAGTTGGGCGGTATGGCTTATAAGGGGCAGCATGACCTTATATGGAGTTGGGCGGTATGGCCTTATATGGGGCTGGGTGGTATGGCCTTATATGGGGCTGGGTGGTATGGCCTTCCGTGGTGTTGGGGTGGTTGGCCCCCCATGTTGGTGGGATGTTTGGTCGCCCATTGCCTTGGGGTGTTTGGCATTTCATGGTGTTGGGAGGTGTGGTGTCGCGTGGTGTCAGGATGTAAGGCCTCATATGCTGTGAGGATGAATGGCGTTCCCATTAGGCGTTCGGCTAAATCGCCTTCTTTTGTCCTGTAATCATAGAGTCATAGCAAGGTGGAAGGGACCCACAACGATCATCAGGTCCAACTCCTGGCTCCACACAGAACCACCCATTACTCACAGAATCACAGAATCATCTAAGTTGGCAGAGACCTCCAAGATCACCGAGTCCAACCTCGGACCTAACACTAACAGTCCTCCACTAAACCATATCACTAAGCTCTGCCATGTGTCTGAGATCATTGTCCAAACGCTTCTTGAACTCTGGCAGCCTTTGTGCCATGCAACCTTTCAGCGGAAGCTAGTTCCAGAGCCAGACCACATTTCTAAGTAAGGACACATTTCCTGATATTCAGCCTGAACGTCTCCTCTTGCAGCCTCACGTTGTTGCCTCTGGATGTTTTCAAAAAAAAAAAAAAACGAAACAAAAACCAAACAAACCAACCAGCCCTAAGAGCATGTTTGTGGAGCAAACCATCAGTTCAGAACAGTTTTCATTTTGGAATAGCACGGCCATGAAAAGCACGGTCGTGTTGTGTGTGGGGTTGTGTAAAGGCTCCCCAAGGGAGTTCGGGTGTACCCAAAGGCTTCTGTTGGGAGCACTTTTGGATGGGAGAAAGTGGCGCCGTCCGTGTTGTCTTGGGTCCTACTTAGGGTTCGGCTCAGTGTTCCGGTTAGGGTTACGTTTCGGGTTGTTTGGAAAGAGAGAAGGCGCAGAGTCCTGTTGCTTGTGGGGTTGCGTAAGGGGTCCCCAAGGGAGTCCAGGTGTACCCAAAGGCTTCCGTTGGGAGCACTTTTTGATGGGAGAAAGTGACGGCGTACGTGTTTTCTGGGGTCCTAATTAGGGTTAGGGTTAGGGTTACCTCAGCTACACGGGGGCCTTTTAGGGTTAGGGTTAGGCTTAGGCTTAGGGTAAGGGTTCCAGTTAGGGTTAGGGATAGCTCCGTGGGGGCATTTTAGGGTTAGGGTTAGAGTTAGAGTTTCAAAGGTGGGCTGCGGCCTTGGCCCACGCTGACAGCAATATCCCCAAACACCGCGTTTTGTCACAATAAAGCTAATAAATAATAATAAAAAGGCGCACAGAGCTCTGCCCCGCTGCCCGGGAGAGCCTGGCAGTAACAGGAGGAGCTCCCCCTCGGCGTGGTGGCTCCGGCCTCTGAAGGGTTTGGGCGCCCACTGCCCCGGGCTGTGACAAGTCCCCGTGACACGAGCTGGTGATGGGGAGCTTCCACAACCCGTGAAAGGGGCCCCGCAGGCCCTGTGGCCCTCCAGAGTGCCCCGAGGAGGTCTGAGGCTCTGCAGGGCCTCGCTGGGGGTCTCTTTTCCGTCCCCAGAATCAGAGGTTGAGGGAAGGGAGCTCTGAGTCCGCCTGTCCCAACCCCACCTCTGGCAGGGCCACCCAGAGCAGGTCCCCAGGACCGCATCCAGGTGGCTTTTGAAGGCCTCCAAGAACTCAACCGCCTCTCTGGCCAACCTGTTCCAGCGTGCAGTTAGCTGCAGGGCAAAGAAATGCTTTTCCATTTCTATAAACATTCTGGAGAAGAATCACCTAGGCCAGGTTCATCATTATCCACAGTTTATTGATTTTTGAAACCCTCGGCACCCCCATCCCGATCTTCTTCCTCGTCCTCCAAAATGGGTGACAGACAGAAAGGGTAGCGGGAATAACTGTTTCCTGCACTGGAGGTTTCTTCTTCCTCTTTTGGCCCATCACACAGCTCCTCCAGGAAGGCTTCTGCAAGGGGCTCTTCAGCCAGCGCACGGGGACAGATTGGCCCATCACACAGCTCCTTCAGGAAGGCTTCTGCAAAGGCCTCTGCAGCCAGCGTACCGGGAAAGATTGGCCCATCACACAGCTCCTCCAGGAGGGCTTTCGCAAGGGCCTCTTCAGCCAGCGCACGGGGACTGATTGGCCCATCACGCAGCTCCTTCAGGAAGGCTTCTGCAAGGGCCTCTTCAGCCAGCGCACCGGGGCAGATTTCTTTGTCCGGATCATCCCCGGCTTCGCCACTGCTGCTGCAGCTGTCGGTGGAACTCTCCTCATCGTCTGTGTCCAGAAGGAGATCCCTTAGCTCTGGAGGCACTGGCGTCAAGGTGAGGTCATCGAGAACTTCTTCCACCAGATTGGAGAGGACGAACCCTCTTCTGCCGTCCGTCCGCTCTCCTATATACCAGCCATCCTCATCCATCTCCCCAACGACATAAACAAACTGTCCTGCGGTGAGGGGAAGCTCTAGCTTCGGATGCTCGTTGGGACTATCAGCAGGGTCATAGCTGTACCGAGCCAGGAATTTCCGAATCCTTAATGGTCCTTGTCCCACTGGAACCTGCAGGATGAAGGACTCTTGCTGCGTTTCCGCTCCTTGGGTCTCATCTGCAGCGTCCTCCTCTGAAGGAAGGCAGGGCCCTGGGCTGTCCTCTGCCGACTCGGATTTGGAGGTGACTGTGTGGGTGGTACCTGTGGTAGTTGGTAACTGTGGCAGATGGGTAATGGCAGGGCTGGATTGCTCGCTTTTCAGCCGCTGCAGTTCCTCAGCGAGCAGCTGGAGTTGTTCAGTTTGGTGGTGGCACCGATCTTCCAGGTCAGCCACCTGGGCTCGTAACATTTGCGAGGCTTCCTCGTGCTGCCTCTTCCCTTCTGCCTGAGCCCTCTGCAAGCTCTCGAGCTCCTGCTCTTCCTTCTGGAGCGCTAGCTGTGCCTCCAGGTGTTCTCTCTCCAGCTGTGGCCCTCTGTCTGCAATTTCCTTGAGCGCTTGCAGCTGGCGCTCTGCCTCTTGCAGCTGGGCCTGAAGCTTGCTGACCTGTCGCAGGGCGGAGTTTTGCTCCTTTGCCACTTGCTGTAGCTGCCTCTTCAGGTCAGCACTTTCAGCTTGGACTTCCATCGCTGAGTCCACCTGCCCTCGGAGGCGAGAATTTTCTTCTTCCAGTCTCTTGTTTTCCTTGCTCAGCTGCGTGAGCTGGGCAACCAGCACCTCCTCCCTTGGGCTGGGGGCACTCTCGCAAGGTGGCGGCGCCTCGGCGGAGCTCTGGCTGGGCAGAGGCCCTGGAGTCTTGCTGGCCTGGTGGATGGTCTCCTGCAGGGATCTGCATTTCTCCTCCAGCTGCTCGGTAAGTACCACCAGTTTTTCTGTGGCTTCCTGGAGCTTCTGTACCTCCTGGCACGCTTCCTGGGTGCTTCCCTCTCTCAAGAGGCATTTCTTTGCCTCCAGGGCCTGGCGTAGCCTCTTCAGGTCGCTCAGGGCACGCTGGAGGCGGGTGTGCTGCTTCATCATCCCGGGGCACGTGCTGCCCGGCAGCACTAGGTCTTCGTCGGAAGGCTCTGGCACCTGCAAACACCAAATCAGAGAAAAGGTTGGCTTGGAAGGGAGCTCAAAGCCCACCTCGTTCCAGCCCCTGCCATGGGCACCACCCCTGCCCCCAGCCCAGGCCGCCCCCAGCCCCGTCCAGCCTGGCCTTGGGCCCCCCCCAGGGATGGGGCGCCCCCAGCCTGCGTTGGGGCCTCGCCGCCCTCCCGGGGAAGGATTTCTTCCTTATACCTGACCCAAACCTGCCCTTTTCTGCTTCGAGCCGTTACTCTGATCCCCCCACTGCACTCCCTGACAAAGAGTCTCTCCCCAGCTTTCCTGTAGCCCCCTTTAGGGACTGGCAGGCCGCCCTGAGGTCTCCCCGGAGCCTTGTCTTCCCCAGGCTCAACACGCCCAGCTTCCTCAGCCTGGTTCCTCACCTGGACGTGAGCGTCCTTCACAGGGTGGCGGCTGCTGCCCTGCTCTGTGCTGCAGCTTTCCTTGGCTCCCTGCTGAGGTGTGTTCTGGGAGGACGGAGCCTGTGTTGGCTTCTTTGGCTGTGCCTTGCCCCAGGGCCCTTCTCTGTCTTCTCGGCCCGTCGTCCCCTGGCTGTCCTCTTGCTCTCCCTCGAAGCCCGCCACGATGTATTTGATGAAGAGCCTCTTCTCCAGCTCCAGCTCATGCTGGAGGTAGCGGATGCGGGCGGGCTGGTCCCCGTGCGTCTCCCAGCGCAGCTCCTTGAGGACATCCTGGAGCTTGGCGTGGGCCGCCCTGTTGCTGCTGCAGGGCCTTCGCAGCTCGTCGGCCAGCTGCCGCTGCAGCTCCCGTGCTTGGTGCAGGGCAGCGTCGCGCTCCTGCTGCAGCATCTCCTGCGCCGCCAGCAGCTCGGCCTCCTTCCACCGCAGCAGCTGCCGGGTCTCCGCTGCGCGCTGCTGCCACTGCAGCTCCTGCAGCCGCTGTATGTCGAGGGCCTGCTGCTTCTCCCACTCACACTGCAGCTGCTGGACCATCAGCTGCTGCTCCCTCTTTGCCGCCTCCTTCATCTTGGAGATCTCAGCGGCGAAGTGGCGCCGCAGCTCCTGGTTGTGGAGCCGCTCGCCATCCAGTTTGGCCCGCAGTGCCTGCAGCTCCTGCCGGCGCTCCTCCTGCTGCGCAGGGTTGCCAGGGAGCTGCGCTGGGCCCCGTCGGGGCGCGGGGCGGCTGGGCCCCGTCAGTCCCCGGCCTGCAACGTCCCGCACCATGGCCGCGGGTACAAGAAATAAGTTTGTTGGCCTGTGACTGCTGTGGCCGTTGGCCACTGACGGTCACCTTCACTGGGTCTGCGAGGGGCGGCAGCCCCTGACCCTGTAGCGTCTACTGCCTTCCGTCCCAGTCGCACAGGTGCGGAGACAGCGTCTGCTACTGGCCATGGGTGCGTGCGCGTGCAATTTATACTGTGTGCGGGCATGACGTCACAATGGAGGGCGGGGCACCATGACCTTATATGGAGATGGGCGGTGTGCCTTATATGGGGCAGCATGACGTCATATGGAGTTGGGCGGTATGGCCTTATATGGAGTTGGGCGGTATGCCTTATAAGGGGCAGCATGACCTTATGTGGAGTTGGGCGGTATGGCTTATAAGGGGCAGCATGACCTTATATGGAGTTGGGCAGTTCCTTATATGGAGTTGGGCGGTATGGCCTTATATGGGGCTGGGTGGTATGGACTTCCGTGGTGTTGGGGTGGTTGGCCCCCCATGTTGGTGGGATGTTTGGTCGCCCATTGCCTTGGGGTGTTTGGCATTTCATGGTGTTGGGAGGTGTGGTGTCGCGTGGTGTCAGGATGTAAGGCCTCATATGCTGTGAGGATGAATGGCGTTCCCATTAGGCGTTCGGCTAAATCGCCTTCTTTTGTCCTGTAATCATAGAGTCATAGCAAGGTGGAAGGGACCCACAACGATCATCAGGTCCAACTCCTGGCTCCACACAGAACCACCCATTACTCACAGAATCACAGAATCATCTAAGTTGGCAGAGACCTCCAAGATCACCGAGTCCAACCTCGGACCTAACACTAACAGTCCTCCACTAAACCATATCACTAAGCTCTGCCATGTGTCTGAGATCATTGTCCAAACGCTTCTTGAACTCTGGCAGCCTTTGTGCCATGCAACCTTTCAGCGGAAGCTAGTTCCAGAGCCAGACCACATTTCTAAGTAAGGACACATTTCCTGATATTCAGCCTGAACGTCTCCTCTTGCAGCCTCACGTTGTTGCCTCTGGATGTTTTCAAAAAAAAAAAAAAACGAAACAAAAACCAAACAAACCAACCAGCCCTAAGAGCATGTTTGTGGAGCAAACCATCAGTTCAGAACAGTTTTCATTTTGGAATAGCACGGCCATGAAAAGCACGGTCGTGTTGTGTGTGGGGTTGTGTAAAGGCTCCCCAAGGGAGTTCGGGTGTACCCAAAGGCTTCTGTTGGGAGCACTTTTGGATGGGAGAAAGTGGCGCCGTCCGTGTTGTCTTGGGTCCTACTTAGGGTTCGGCTCAGTGTTCCGGTTAGGGTTACGTTTCGGGTTGTTTGGAAAGAGAGAAGGCGCAGAGTCCTGTTGCTTGTGGGGTTGCGTAAGGGGTCCCCAAGGGAGTCCAGGTGTACCCAAAGGCTTCCGTTGGGAGCACTTTTTGATGGGAGAAAGTGACGGCGTACGTGTTTTCTGGGGTCCTAATTAGGGTTAGGGTTAGGGTTACCTCAGCTACACGGGGGCCTTTTAGGGTTAGGGTTAGGCTTAGGCTTAGGGTAAGGGTTCCAGTTAGGGTTAGGGATAGCTCCGTGGGGGCATTTTAGGGTTAGGGTTAGAGTTAGAGTTTCAAAGGTGGGCTGCGGCCTTGGCCCACGCTGACAGCAATATCCCCAAACACCGCGTTTTGTCACAATAAAGCTAATAAATAATAATAAAAAGGCGCACAGAGCCCTGCCCCGCTGCCCGGGAGAGCCTGGCAGTAACGGGAGGAGTGGTGGCTGCGGTCTTGGCCTGTACTGACAGAAATAGCCCCAAAACCATGCGTTTTGTCACAAGAAAGCTAATAAATAATAATAATAAGGCGCACAGAGCTCTGCCCCGCTGCCCGGGAGAGCCTGGCAGTAACAGGAGGAGCTCCCCCTCGGCGTGGTGGCTCCGGCCTCTGAAGGGTTTGGGCGCCCACTGCCCCGGGCTGTGACAAGTCCCCGTGACACGAGCTGGTGATGGGGAGCTTCCACAACCCGTGAAAGGGGCCCCGCAGGCCCTGTGGCCCTCCAGAGTGCCCCGAGGAGGTCTGAGGCTCTGCAGGGCCTCGCTGGGGGTCTCTTTTCCGTCCCCAGAATCAGAGGTTGAGGGAAGGGAGCTCTGAGTCCGCCTGTCCCAACCCCACCTCTGGCAGGGCCACCCAGAGCAGGTCCCCAGGACCGCATCCAGGTGGCTTTTGAAGGCCTCCAAGAACTCAACCGCCTCTCTGGCCAACCTGTTCCAGCGTGCAGTTAGCTGCAGGGCAAAGAAATGCTTTTCCATTTCTATAAACATTCTGGAGAAGAATCACCTAGGCCAGGTTCATCATTATCCACAGTTTATTGATTTTTGAAACCCTCGGCACCCCCATCCCGATCTTCTTCCTCGTCCTCCAAAATGGGTGACAGACAGAAAGGGTAGCGGGAATAACTGTTTCCTGCACTGAAGGTTTCTTCTTCCTCTTTTGGCCCATCACACAGCTCCTCCAGGAAGGCTTCTGCAAGGGGCTCTTCAGCCAGCGCACGGGGACAGATTGGCCCATCACACAGCTCCTTCAGGAAGGCTTCTGCAAAGGCCTCTGCAGCCAGCGTACCGGGAAAGATTGGCCCATCACACAGCTCCTCCAGGAGGGCTTTTGCAAGGGCCTCTTCAGCCAGCGCACGGGGACTGATTGGCCCATCACGCAGCTCCTTCAGGAAGGCTTCTGCAAGGGCCTCTTCAGCCAGTGCACCGGGACAGATTTCTTTGTCCGGATCATCCCCGGCTTCGCCACTGCTGCTGCAGCTGTCGGTGGAACTCTCCTCATCGTCTGTGTCCAGAAGGAGATCCCTTAGCTCTGGAGGCACTGGCGTCAAGGTGAGGTCATCGAGAACTTCTTCCACCAGATTGGAGGGGACGAACCCTCTTCTGCCGTCCGTCCGCTCTCCTATATACCAGCCATCCTCATCCATCTCCCCAACGACATAAACAAACTGTCCTGCGGTGAGGGGAAGCTCTAGCTTCGGATGCTCGTTGGGACTATCAGCAGGGTCATAGCTGTACCGAGCCAGGAATTTCCGAATCCTTAATGGTCCTTGTCCCACTGGAACCTGCAGGATGAAGGACTCTTGCTGCGTTTCCGCTCCTTGGGTCTCATCTGCAGCGTCCTCCTCTGAAGGAAGGCAGGGCCCTGGGCTGTCCTCTGCCGACTCGGATTTGGAGGTGACTGTGTGGGTGGTACCTGTGGTAGTTGGTAACTGTGGCAGATGGGTAATGGCAGGGCTGGATTGCTCGCTTTTCAGCCGCTGCAGTTCCTCAGCGAGCAGCTGGAGTTGTTCAGTTTGGTGGTGGCACCGATCTTCCAGGTCAGCCACCTGGGCTCGTAACATTTGCGAGGCTTCCTCGTGCTGCCTCTTCCCTTCTGCCTGAGCCCTCTGCAAGCTCTCGAGCTCCTGCTCTTCCTTCTGGAGCGCTAGCTGTGCCTCCAGGTGTTCTCTCTCCAGCTGTGGCCCTCTGTCTGCAATTTCCTTGAGCGCTTGCAGCTGGCGCTCTGCCTCTTGCAGCTGGGCCTGAAGCTTGCTGACCTGTCGCAGGGCGGAGTTTTGCTCCTTTGCCACTTGCTGTAGCTGCCTCTTCAGGTCAGCACTTTCAGCTTGGACTTCCATCGCTGAGTCCACCTGCCCTCGGAGGCGAGAATTTTCTTCTTCCAGTCTCTTGTTTTCCTTGCTCAGCTGCGTGAGCTGGGCAACCAGCACCTCCTCCCTTGGGCTGGGGGCACTCTCGCAAGGTGGCGGCGCCTCGGCGGAGCTCTGGCTGGGCAGAGGCCCTGGAGTCTTGCTGGCCTGGTGGATGGTCTCCTGCAGGGATCTGCATTTCTCCTCCAGCTGCTCGGTAAGTACCACCAGTTTTTCTGTGGCTTCCTGGAGCTTCTGTACCTCCTGGCACGCTTCCTGGGTGCTTCCCTCTCTCAAGAGGCATTTCTTTGCCTCCAGGGCCTGGCGTAGCCTCTTCAGGTCGCTCAGGGCACGCTGGAGGCGGGTGTGCTGCTTCATCATCCCGGGGCACGTGCTGCCCGGCAGCACTAGGTCTTCGTCGGAAGGCTCTGGCACCTGCAAACACCAAATCAGAGAAAAGGTTGGCTTGGAAGGGAGCTCAAAGCCCACCTCGTTCCAGCCCCTGCCATGGGCACCACCCCTGCCCCCAGCCCAGGCCGCCCCCAGCCCCGTCCAGCCTGGCCTTGGGCCCCCCCCAGGGATGGGGCGCCCCCAGCCTGCGTTGGGGCCTCGCCGCCCTCCCGGGGAAGGATTTCTTCCTTATACCTGACCCAAACCTGCCCTTTTCTGCTTCGAGCCGTTACTCTGATCCCCCCACTGCACTCCCTGACAAAGAGTCTCTCCCCAGCTTTCCTGTAGCCCCCTTTAGGGACTGGCAGGCCGCCCTGAGGTCTCCCCGGAGCCTTGTCTTCCCCAGGCTCAACACGCCCAGCTTCCTCAGCCTGTTTCCTCACCTGGACGTGAGCGTCCTTCACAGGGTGGCGGCTGCTGCCCTGCTCTGTGCTGCAGCTTTCCTTGGCTCCCTGCTGAGGTGTGTTCTGGGAGGACGGAGCCTGTGTTGGCTTCTTTGGCTGTGCCTTGCCCCAGGGCCCTTCTCTGTCTTCTCGGCCCGTCGTCCCCTGGCTGTCCTCTTGCTCTCCCTCGAAGCCCGCCACGATGTATTTGATGAAGAGCCTCTTCTCCAGCTCCAGCTCATGCTGGAGGTAGCGGATGCGGGCGGGCTGGTCCCCGTGCGTCTCCCAGCGCAGCTCCTTGAGGACATCCTGGAGCTTGGCGTGGGCCGCCCTGTTGCTGCTGCAGGGCCTTCGCAGCTCGTCGGCCAGCTGCCGCTGCAGCTCCCGTGCTTGGTGCAGGGCAGCGTCGCGCTCCTTCTGCAGCATCTCCTGCGCCGCCAGCAGCTCGGCCTCCTTCCACCGCAGCAGCTGCCGGGTCTCCGCTGCGCGCTGCTGCCACTGCAGCTCCTGCAGCCGCTGTATGTCGAGGGCCTGCTGCTTCTCCCACTCACACTGCAGCTGCTGGACCATCAGCTGCTGCTCCCTCTTTGCCGCCTCCTTCATCTTGGAGATCTCAGCGGCGAAGTGGCGCCGCAGCTCCTGGTTGTGGAGCCGCTCGCCATCCAGTTTGGCCCGCAGTGCCTGCAGCTCCTGCCGGCGCTCCTCCTGCTGCGCAGGGTTGCCAGGGAGCTGCGCTGGGCCCCGTCGGGGCGCGGGGCGGCTGGGCCCCGTCAGTCCCCGGCCTGCAACGTCCCGCACCATGGCCGCGGGTACAAGAAATAAGTTTGTTGGCCTGTGACTGCTGTGGCCGTTGGCCACTGACGGTCACCTTCGCTGGGTCTGCGAGGGGCGGCAGCCCCTGACCCTGTAGCGTCTACTGCCTTCCGTCCCAGTCGCACAGGTGCGGAGACAGCGTCTGCTACTGGCCATGGGTGCGTGCGCGTGCAATTTATACTGTGTGCGGGCATGACGTCACAATGGAGGGCGGGGCACCATGACCTTATATGGAGATGGGCGGTGTGCCTTATATGGGGCAGCATGACGTCATATGGAGTTGGGCGGTATGGCCTTATATGGAGTTGGGCGGTATGCCTTATAAGGGGCAGCATGACCTTATGTGGAGTTGGGCGGTATGGCTTATAAGGGGCAGCATGACCTTATATGGAGTTGGGCAGTTCCTTATATGGAGTTGGGCGGTATGGCCTTATATGGGGCTGGGTGGTATGGCCTTCCGTGGTGTTGGGGTGGTTGGCCCCCCATGTTGGTGGGATGTTTGGTCGCCCATTGCCTTGGGGTGTTTGGCATTTCATGGTGTTGGGAGGTGTGGTGTCGCGTGGTGTCAGGATGTAAGGCCTCATATGCTGTGAGGATGAATGGCGTTCCCATTAGGCGTTCGGCTAAATCGCCTTCTTTTGTCCTGTAATCATAGAGTCATAGCAAGGTGGAAGGGACCCACAACGATCATCAGGTCCAACTCCTGGCTCCACACAGAACCACCCATTACTCACAGAATCACAGAATCATCTAAGTTGGCAGAGACCTCCAAGATCACCGAGTCCAACCTCGGACCTAACACTAACAGTCCTCCACTAAACCATATCACTAAGCTCTGCCATGTGTCTGAGATCATTGTCCAAACGCTTCTTGAACTCTGGCAGCCTTTGTGCCATGCAACCTTTCAGCGGGAGCTAGTTCCAGAGCCAGACCACATTTCTAAGTAAGGACACATTTCCTGATATTCAGCCTGAACGTCTCCTCTTGCAGCCTCACGTTGTTGCCTCTGGATGTTTTCAAAAAAAAAAAAAAACGAAACAAAAACCAAACAAACCAACCAGCCCTAAGAGCATGTTTGTGGAGCAAACCATCAGTTCAGAACAGTTTTCATTTTGGAATAGCACGGCCATGAAAAACACGGTCGTGTTGTGTGTGGGGTTGTGTAAAGGCTCCCCAAGGGAGTTCGGGTGTACCCAAAGGCTTCTGTTGGGAGCACTTTTGGATGGGAGAAAGTGGCGCCGTCCGTGTTGTCTTGGGTCCTACTTAGGGTTCGGCTCAGTGTTCCGGTTAGGGTTACGTTTCGGGTTGTTTGGAAAGAGAGAAGGCGCAGAGTCCTGTTGCTTGTGGGGTTGTGTAAGGGGTCCCCAAGGGAGTCCAGGTGTACCCAAAGGCTTCCGTTGGGAGCACTTTTTGATGGGAGAAAGTGACGGCGTACGTGTTTTCTGGGGTCCTAATTAGGGTTAGGGTTAGGGTTACCTCAGCTACACGGGGGCCTTTTAGGGTTAGGGTTAGGGTTAGGCTTAGGGTAAGGGTTCCAGTTAGGGTTAGGGATAGCTCCGTGGGGGCATTTTAGGGTTAGGGTTAGAGTTAGAGTTTCAAAGGTGGGCTGCGGCCTTGGCCCACGCTGACAGCAATATCCCCAAACACCGCGTTTTGTCACAATAAAGCTAATAAATAATAATAAAAAGGCGCACAGAGCCCTGCCCCGCTGCCCGGGAGAGCCTGGCAGTAACGGGAGGAGTGGTGGCTGCGGTCTTGGCCTGTACTGACAGAAATAGCCCCAAAACCATGCGTTTTGTCACAAGAAAGCTAATAAATAATAATAATAAGGCGCACAGAGCTCTGCCCCGCTGCCCGGGAGAGCCTGGCAGTAACAGGAGGAGCTCCCCCTCGGCGTGGTGGCTCCGGCCTCTGAAGGGTTTGGGCGCCCACTGCCCCGGGCTGTGACAAGTCCCCGTGACACGAGCTGGTGATGGGGAGCTTCCACAACCCGTGAAAGGGGCCCCGCAGGCCCTGTGGCCCTCCAGAGTGCCCCGAGGAGGTCTGAGGCTCTGCAGGGCCTCGCTGGGGGTCTCTTTTCCGTCCCCAGAATCAGAGGTTGAGGGAAGGGAGCTCTGAGTCCGCCTGTCCCAACCCCACCTCTGGCAGGGCCACCCAGAGCAGGTCCCCAGGACCGCATCCAGGTGGCTTTTGAAGGCCTCCAAGAACTCAACCGCCTCTCTGGCCAACCTGTTCCAGCGTGCAGTTAGCTGCAGGGCAAAGAAATGCTTTTCCATTTCTATAAACATTCTGGAGAAGAATCACCTAGGCCAGGTTCATCATTATCCACAGTTTATTGATTTTTGAAACCCTCGGCACCCCCATCCCGATCTTCTTCCTCGTCCTCCAAAATGGGTGACAGACAGAAAGGGTAGCGGGAATAACTGTTTCCTGCACTGAAGGTTTCTTCTTCCTCTTTTGGCCCATCACACAGCTCCTCCAGGAAGGCTTCTGCAAGGGGCTCTTCAGCCAGCGCACGGGGACAGATTGGCCCATCACACAGCTCCTTCAGGAAGGCTTCTGCAAAGGCCTCTGCAGCCAGCGTACCGGGAAAGATTGGCCCATCACACAGCTCCTCCAGGAGGGCTTTTGCAAGGGCCTCTTCAGCCAGCGCACGGGGACTGATTGGCCCATCACGCAGCTCCTTCAGGAAGGCTTCTGCAAGGGCCTCTTCAGCCAGCGCACCGGGACAGATTTCTTTGTCCGGATCATCCCCGGCTTCGCCACTGCTGCTGCAGCTGTCGGTGGAACTCTCCTCATCGTCTGTGTCCAGAAGGAGATCCCTTAGCTCTGGAGGCACTGGCGTCAAGGTGAGGTCATCGAGAACTTCTTCCACCAGATTGGAGGGGACGAACCCTCTTCTGCCGTCCGTCCGCTCTCCTATATACCAGCCATCCTCATCCATCTCCCCAATGACATAAACAAACTGTCCTGCGGTGAGGGGAAGCTCTAGCTTCGGATGCTCGTTGGGACTATCAGCAGGGTCATAGCTGTACCGAGCCAGGAATTTCCGAATCCTTAATGGTCCTTGTCCCACTGGAACCTGCAGGATGAAGGACTCTTGCTGCGTTTCCGCTCCTTGGGTCTCATCTGCAGCGTCCTCCTCTGAAGGAAGGCAGGGCCCTGGGCTGTCCTCTGCCGACTCGGATTTGGAGGTGACTGTGTGGGTGGTACCTGTGGTAGTTGGTAACTGTGGCAGATGGGTAATGGCAGGGCTGGATTGCTCGCTTTTCAGCCGCTGCAGTTCCTCAGCGAGCAGCTGGAGTTGTTCAGTTTGGTGGTGGCACCGATCTTCCAGGTCAGCCACCTGGGCTCGTAACATTTGCGAGGCTTCCTCGTGCTGCCTCTTCCCTTCTGCCTGAGCCCTCTGCAAGCTCTCGAGCTCCTGCTCTTCCTTCTGGAGCGCTAGCTGTGCCTCCAGGTGTTCTCTCTCCAGCTGTGGCCCTCTGTCTGCAATTTCCTTGAGCGCTTGCAGCTGGCGCTCTGCCTCTTGCAGCTGGGCCTGAAGCTTGCTGACCTGTCGCAGGGCGGAGTTTTGCTCCTTTGCCACTTGCTGTAGCTGCCTCTTCAGGTCAGCACTTTCAGCTTGGACTTCCATCGCTGAGTCCACCTGCCCTCGGAGGCGAGAATTTTCTTCTTCCAGTCTCTTGTTTTCCTTGCTCAGCTGCGTGAGCTGGGCAACCAGCACCTCCTCCCTTGGGCTGGGGGCACTCTCGCAAGGTGGCGGCGCCTCGGCGGAGCTCTGGCTGGGCAGAGGCCCTGGAGTCTTGCTGGCCTGGTGGATGGTCTCCTGCAGGGATCTGCATTTCTCCTCCAGCTGCTCGGTAAGTACCACCAGTTTTTCTGTGGCTTCCTGGAGCTTCTGTACCTCCTGGCACGCTTCCTGGGTGCTTCCCTCTCTCAAGAGGCATTTCTTTGCCTCCAGGGCCTGGCGTAGCCTCTTCAGGTCGCTCAGGGCACGCTGGAGGCGGGTGTGCTGCTTCATCATCCCGGGGCACGTGCTGCCCGGCAGCACTAGGTCTTCGTCGGAAGGCTCTGGCACCTGCAAACACCAAATCAGAGAAAAGGTTGGCTTGGAAGGGAGCTCAAAGCCCACCTCGTTCCAGCCCCTGCCATGGGCACCACCCCTGCCCCCAGCCCAGGCCGCCCCCAGCCCCGTCCAGCCTGGCCTTGGGCCCCCCCCAGGGATGGGGCGCCCCCAGCCTGCGTTGGGGCCTCGCCGCCCTCCCGGGGAAGGATTTCTTCCTTATACCTGACCCAAACCTGCCCTTTTCTGCTTCGAGCCGTTACTCTGATCCCCCCACTGCACTCCCTGACAAAGAGTCTCTCCCCAGCTTTCCTGTAGCCCCCTTTAGGGACTGGCAGGCCGCCCTGAGGTCTCCCCGGAGCCTTGTCTTCCCCAGGCTCAACACGCCCAGCTTCCTCAGCCTGGTTCCTCACCTGGACGTGAGCGTCCTTCACAGGGTGGCGGCTGCTGCCCTGCTCTGTGCTGCAGCTTTCCTTGGCTCCCTGCTGAGGTGTGTTCTGGGAGGACGGAGCCTGTGTTGGCTTCTTTGGCTGTGCCTTGCCCCAGGGCCCTTCTCTGTCTTCTCGGCCCGTCGTCCCCTGGCTGTCCTCTTGCTCTCCCTCGAAGCCCGCCACGATGTATTTGATGAAGAGCCTCTTCTCCAGCTCCAGCTCATGCTGGAGGTAGCGGATGCGGGCGGGCTGGTCCCCGTGCGTCTCCCAGCGCAGCTCCTTGAGGATATCCTGGAGCTTGGCGTGGGCCGCCCTGTTGCTGCTGCAGGGCCTTCGCAGCTCGTCGGCCAGCTGCCGCTGCAGCTCCCGTGCTTGGTGCAGGGCAGCGTCGCGCTCCTGCTGCAGCATCTCCTGCGCCGCCAGCAGCTCGGCCTCCTTCCACCGCAGCAGCTGCCGGGTCTCCGCTGCGCGCTGCTGCCACTGCAGCTCCTGCAGCCGCTGTATGTCGAGGGCCTGCTGCTTCTCCCACTCACACTGCAGCTGCTGGACCATCAGCTGCTGCTCCCTCTTTGCCGCCTCCTTCATCTTGGAGATCTCAGCGGCGAAGTGGCGCCGCAGCTCCTGGTTGTGGAGCCGCTCGCCATCCAGTTTGGCCCGCAGTGCCTGCAGCTCCTGCCGGCGCTCCTCCTGCTGCGCAGGGTTGCCAGGGAGCTGCGCTGGGCCCCGTCGGGGCGCGGGGCGGCTGGGCCCCGTCAGTCCCCGGCCTGCAACGTCCCGCACCATGGCCGCGGGTACAAGAAATAAGTTTGTTGGCCTGTGACTGCTGTGGCCGTTGGCCACTGACGGTCACCTTCGCTGGGTCTGCGAGGGGCGGCAGCCCCTGACCCTGTAGCGTCTACTGCCTTCCGTCCCAGTCGCACAGGTGCGGAGACAGCGTCTGCTACTGGCCATGGGTGCGTGCGCGTGCAATTTATACTGTGTGCGGGCATGACGTCACAATGGAGGGCAGGGCACCATGACCTTATATGGAGATGGGCGGTGTGCCTTATATGGGGCAGCATGACGTCATATGGAGTTGGGCGGTATGGCCTTATATGGAGTTGGGCGGTATGCCTTATAAGGGGCAGCATGACCTTATGTGGAGTTGGGCGGTATGGCTTATAAGGGGCAGCATGACCTTATATGGAGTTGGGCAGTTCCTTATATGGAGTTGGGCGGTATGGCCTTATATGGGGCTGGGTGGTATGGCCTTCCGTGGTGTTGGGGTGGTTGGCCCCCCATGTTGGTGGGATGTTTGGTCGCCCATTGCCTTGGGGTGTTTGGCATTTCATGGTGTTGGGAGGTGTGGTGTCGCGTGGTGTCAGGATGTAAGGCCTCATATGCTGTGAGGATGAATGGCGTTCCCATTAGGCGTTCGGCTAAATCGCCTTCTTTTGTCCTGTAATCATAGAGTCATAGCAAGGTGGAAGGGACCCACAACGATCATCAGGTCCAACTCCTGGCTCCACACAGAACCACCCATTACTCACAGAATCACAGAATCATCTAAGTTGGCAGAGACCTCCAAGATCACCGAGTCCAACCTCGGACCTAACACTAACAGTCCTCCACTAAACCATATCACTAAGCTCTGCCATGTGTCTGAGATCATTGTCCAAACGCTTCTTGAACTCTGGCAGCCTTTGTGCCATGCAACCTTTCAGCGGGAGCTAGTTCCAGAGCCAGACCACATTTCTAAGTAAGGACACATTTCCTGATATTCAGCCTGAACGTCTCCTCTTGCAGCCTCACGTTGTTGCCTCTGGATGTTTTCAAAAAAAAAAAAACGAAACAAAAACCAAACAAACCAACCAGCCCTAAGAGCATGTTTGTGGAGCAAACCATCAGTTCAGAACAGTTTTCATTTTGGAATAGCACGGCCATGAAAAGCACGGTCGTGTTGTGTGTGGGGTTGTGTAAAGGCTCCCCAAGGGAGTTCGGGTGTACCCAAAGGCTTCTGTTGGGAGCACTTTTGGATGGGAGAAAGTGGCGCCGTCCGTGTTGTCTTGGGTCCTACTTAGGGTTCGGCTCAGTGTTCCGGTTAGGGTTACGTTTCGGGTTGTTTGGAAAGAGAGAAGGCGCAGAGTCCTGTTGCTTGTGGGGTTGCGTAAGGGGTCCCCAAGGGAGTCCAGGTGTACCCAAAGGCTTCCGTTGGGAGCACTTTTTGATGGGAGAAAGTGACGGCGTACGTGTTTTCTGGGGTCCTAATTAGGGTTAGGGTTAGGGTTACCTCAGCTACACGGGGGCCTTTTAGGGTTAGGGTTAGGCTTAGGCTTAGGGTAAGGGTTCCAGTTAGGGTTAGGGATAGCTCCGTGGGGGCATTTTAGGGTTAGGGTTAGAGTTAGAGTTTCAAAGGTGGGCTGCGGCCTTGGCCCACGCTGACAGCAATATCCCCAAACACCGCGTTTTGTCACAATAAAGCTAATAAATAATAATAAAAAGGCGCACAGAGCCCTGCCCCGCTGCCCGGGAGAGCCTGGCAGTAACGGGAGGAGTGGTGGCTGCGGTCTTGGCCTGTACTGACAGAAATAGCCCCAAAACCATGCGTTTTGTCACAAGAAAGCTAATAAATAATAATAATAAGGCGCACAGAGCTCTGCCCCGCTGCCCGGGAGAGCCTGGCAGTAACAGGAGGAGCTCCCCCTCGGCGTGGTGGCTCCGGCCTCTGAAGGGTTTGGGCGCCCACTGCCCCGGGCTGTGACAAGTCCCCGTGACACGAGCTGGTGATGGGGAGCTTCCACAACCCGTGAAAGGGGCCCCGCAGGCCCTGTGGCCCTCCAGAGTGCCCCGAGGAGGTCTGAGGCTCTGCAGGGCCTCGCTGGGGGTCTCTTTTCCGTCCCCAGAATCAGAGGTTGAGGGAAGGGAGCTCTGAGTCCGCCTGTCCCAACCCCACCTCTGGCAGGGCCACCCAGAGCAGGTCCCCAGGACCGCATCCAGGTGGCTTTTGAAGGCCTCCAAGAACTCAACCGCCTCTCTGGCCAACCTGTTCCAGCGTGCAGTTAGCTGCAGGGCAAAGAAATGCTTTTCCATTTCTATAAACATTCTGGAGAAGAATCACCTAGGCCAGGTTCATCATTATCCACAGTTTATTGATTTTTGAAACCCTCGGCACCCCCATCCCGATATTCTTCCTCGTCCTCCAAAATGGGTGACAGACAGAAAGGGTAGCGGGAATAACTGTTTCCTGCACTGAAGGTTTCTTCTTCCTCTTTTGGCCCATCACACAGCTCCTCCAGGAAGGCTTCTGCAAGGGGCTCTTCAGCCAGCGCACGGGGACAGATTGGCCCATCACACAGCTCCTTCAGGAAGGCTTCTGCAAAGGCCTCTGCAGCCAGCGTACCGGGAAAGATTGGCCCATCACACAGCTCCTCCAGGAGGGCTTTTGCAAGGGCCTCTTCAGCCAGCGCACGGGGACTGATTGGCCCATCACGCAGCTCCTTCAGGAAGGCTTCTGCAAGGGCCTCTTCAGCCAGCGCACCGGGACAGATTTCTTTGTCCGGATCATCCCCGGCTTCGCCACTGCTGCTGCAGCTGTCGGTGGAACTCTCCTCATCGTCTGTGTCCAGAAGGAGATCCCTTAGCTCTGGAGGCACTGGCGTCAAGGTGAGGTCATCGAGAACTTCTTCCACCAGATTGGAGGGGACGAACTCTCTTCTGCCGTCCGTCCGCTCTCCTATATACCAGCCATCCTCATCCATCTCCCCAACGACATAAACAAACTGTCCTGCGGTGAGGGGAAGCTCTAGCTTCGGATGCTCGTTGGGACTATCAGCAGGGTCATAGCTGTACCGAGCCAGGAATTTCCGAATCCTTAATGGTCCTTGTCCCACTGGAACCTGCAGGATGAAGGACTCTTGCTGCGTTTCCGCTCCTTGGGTCTCATCTGCAGCGTCCTCCTCTGAAGGAAGGCAGGGCCCTGGGCTGTCCTCTGCCGACTCGGATTTGGAGGTGACTGTGTGGGTGGTACCTGTGGTAGTTGGTAACTGTGGCAGATGGGTAATGGCAGGGCTGGATTGCTCGCTTTTCAGCCGCTGCAGTTCCTCAGCGAGCAGCTGGAGTTGTTCAGTTTGGTGGTGGCACCGATCTTCCAGGTCAGCCACCTGGGCTCGTAACATTTGCGAGGCTTCCTCGTGCTGCCTCTTCCCTTCTGCCTGAGCCCTCTGCAAGCTCTCGAGCTCCTGCTCTTCCTTCTGGAGCGCTAGCTGTGCCTCCAGGTGTTCTCTCTCCAGCTGTGGCCCTCTGTCTGCAATTTCCTTGAGCGCTTGCAGCTGGCGCTCTGCCTCTTGCAGCTGGGCCTGAAGCTTGCTGACCTGTCGCAGGGCGGAGTTTTGCTCCTTTGCCACTTGCTGTAGCTGCCTCTTCAGGTCAGCACTTTCAGCTTGGACTTCCATCGCTGAGTCCACCTGCCCTCGGAGGCGAGAATTTTCTTCTTCCAGTCTCTTGTTTTCCTTGCTCAGCTGCGTGAGCTGGGCAACCAGCACCTCCTCCCTTGGGCTGGGGGTACTCTCGCAAGGTGGCGGCGCCTCGGCGGAGCTCTGGCTGGGCAGAGGCCCTGGAGTCTTGCTGGCCTGGTGGATGGTCTCCTGCAGGGATCTGCATTTCTCCTCCAGCTGCTCGGTAAGTACCACCAGTTTTTCTGTGGCTTCCTGGAGCTTCTGTACCTCCTGGCACGCTTCCTGGGTGCTTCCCTCTCTCAAGAGGCATTTCTTTGCCTCCAGGGCCTGGCGTAGCCTCTTCAGGTCGCTCAGGGCACGCTGGAGGCGGGTGTGCTGCTTCATCATCCCGGGGCACGTGCTGCCCGGCAGCACTAGGTCTTCGTCGGAAGGCTCTGGCACCTGCAAACACCAAATCAGAGAAAAGGTTGGCTTGGAAGGGAGCTCAAAGCCCACCTCGTTCCAGCCCCTGCCATGGGCACCACCCCTGCCCCCAGCCCAGGCCGCCCCCAGCCCCGTCCAGCCTGGCCTTGGGCCCCCCCCAGGGATGGGGCGCCCCCAGCCTGCGTTGGGGCCTCGCCGCCCTCCCGGGGAAGGATTTCTTCCTTATACCTGACCCAAACCTGCCCTTTTCTGCTTCGAGCCGTTACTCTGATCCCCCCACTGCACTCCCTGACAAAGAGTCTCTCCCCAGCTTTCCTGTAGCCCCCTTTAGGGACTGGCAGGCCGCCCTGAGGTCTCCCCGGAGCCTTGTCTTCCCCAGGCTCAACACGCCCAGCTTCCTCAGCCTGGTTCCTCACCTGGACGTGAGCGTCCTTCACAGGGTGGCGGCTGCTGCCCTGCTCTGTGCTGCAGCTTTCCTTGGCTCCCTGCTGAGGTGTGTTCTGGGAGGACGGAGCCTGTGTTGGCTTCTTTGGCTGTGCCTTGCCCCAGGGCCCTTCTCTGTCTTCTCGGCCCGTCGTCCCCTGGCTGTCCTCTTGCTCTCCCTCGAAGCCCGCCACGATGTATTTGATGAAGAGCCTCTTCTCCAGCTCCAGCTCATGCTGGAGGTAGCGGATGCGGGCGGGCTGGTCCCCGTGCGTCTCCCAGCGCAGCTCCTTGAGGACATCCTGGAGCTTGGCGTGGGCCGCCCTGTTGCTGCTGCAGGGCCTTCGCAGCTCGTCGGCCAGCTGCCGCTGCAGCTCCCGTGCTTGGTGCAGGGCAGCGTCGCGCTCCTGCTGCAGCATCTCCTGCGCCGCCAGCAGCTCGGCCTCCTTCCACCGCAGCAGCTGCCGGGTCTCCGCTGCGCGCTGCTGCCACTGCAGCTCCTGCAGCCGCTGTATGTCGAGGGCCTGCTGCTTCTCCCACTCACACTGCAGCTGCTGGACCATCAGCTGCTGCTCCCTCTTTGCCGCCTCCTTCATCTTGGAGATCTCAGCGGCGAAGTGGCGCCGCAGCTCCTGGTTGTGGAGCCGCTCGCCATCCAGTTTGGCCCGCAGTGCCTGCAGCTCCTGCCGGCGCTCCTCCTGCTGCGCAGGGTTGCCAGGGAGCTGCGCTGGGCCCCGTCGGGGCGCGGGGCGGCTGGGCCCCGTCAGTCCCCGGCCTGCAACGTCCCGCACCATGGCCGCGGGTACAAGAAATAAGTTTGTTGGCCTGTGACTGCTGTGGCCGTTGGCCACTGACGGTCACCTTCGCTGGGTCTGCGAGGGGCGGCAGCCCCTGACCCTGTAGCGTCTACTGCCTTCCGTCCCAGTCGCACAGGTGCGGAGACAGCGTCTGCTACTGGCCATGGGTGCGTGCGCGTGCAATTTATACTGTGTGCGGGCATGACGTCACAATGGAGGGCGGGGCACCATGACCTTATATGGAGATGGGCGGTGTGCCTTATATGGGGCAGCATGACGTCATATGGAGTTGGGCGGTATGGCCTTATATGGAGTTGGGCGGTATGCCTTATAAGGGGCAGCATGACCTTATGTGGAGTTGGGCGGTATGGCTTATAAGGGGCAGCATGACCTTATATGGAGTTGGGCAGTTCCTTATATGGAGTTGGGCGGTATGGCCTTATATGGGGCTGGGTGGTATGGCCTTCCGTGGTGTTGGGGTGGTTGGCCCCCCATGTTGGTGGGATGTTTGGTCGCCCATTGCCTTGGGGTGTTTGGCATTTCATGGTGTTGGGAGGTGTGGTGTCGCGTGGTGTCAGGATGTAAGGCCTCATATGCTGTGAGGATGAATGGCGTTCCCATTAGGCGTTCGGCTAAATCGCCTTCTTTTGTCCTGTAATCATAGAGTCATAGCAAGGTGGAAGGGACCCACAACGATCATCAGGTCCAACTCCTGGCTCCACACAGAACCACCCATTACTCACAGAATCACAGAATCATCTAAGTTGGCAGAGACCTCCAAGATCACCGAGTCCAACCTCGGACCTAACACTAACAGTCCTCCACTAAACCATATCACTAAGCTCTGCCATGTGTCTGAGATCATTGTCCAAACGCTTCTTGAACTCTGGCAGCCTTTGTGCCATGCAACCTTTCAGCGGGAGCTAGTTCCAGAGCCAGACCACATTTCTAAGTAAGGACACATTTCCTGATATTCAGCCTGAACGTCTCCTCTTGCAGCCTCACGTTGTTGCCTCTGGATGTTTTCAAAAAAAAAAAAAAAGGAAACAAAAACCAAACAAACCAACCAGCCCTAAGAGCATGTTTGTGGAGCAAACCATCAGTTCAGAACAGTTTTCATTTTGGAATAGCACGGCCATGAAAAGCACGGTCGTGTTGTGTGTGGGGTTGTGTAAAGGCTCCCCAAGGGAGTTCGGGTGTACCCAAAGGCTTCTGTTGGGAGCACTTTTGGATGGGAGAAAGTGGCGCCGTCCGTGTTGTCTTGGGTCCTACTTAGGGTTCGGCTCAGTGTTCCGGTTAGGGTTACGTTTCGGGTTGTTTGGAAAGAGAGAAGGCGCAGAGTCCTGTTGCTTGTGGGGTTGCGTAAGGGGTCCCCAAGGGAGTCCAGGTGTACCCAAAGGCTTCCGTTGGGAGCACTTTTTGATGGGAGAAAGTGACGGCGTACGTGTTTTCTGGGGTCCTAATTAGGGTTAGGGTTAGGGTTACCTCAGCTACACGGGGGCCTTTTAGGGTTAGGGTTAGGCTTAGGCTTAGGGTAAGGGTTCCAGTTAGGGTTAGGGATAGCTCCGTGGGGGCATTTTAGGGTTAGGGTTAGAGTTAGAGTTTCAAAGGTGGGCTGCGGCCTTGGCCCACGCTGACAGCAATATCCCCAAACACCGCGTTTTGTCACAATAAAGCTAATAAATAATAATAAAAAGGCGCACAGAGCCCTGCCCCGCTGCCCGGGAGAGCCTGGCAGTAACGGGAGGAGTGGTGGCTGCGGTCTTGGCCTGTACTGACAGAAATAGCCCCAAAACCATGCGTTTTGTCACAAGAAAGCTAATAAATAATAATAATAAGGCGCACAGAGCTCTGCCCCGCTGCCCGGGAGAGCCTGGCAGTAACAGGAGGAGCTCCCCCTCGGCGTGGTGGCTCCGGCCTCTGAAGGGTTTGGGCGCCCACTGCCCCGGGCTGTGACAAGTCCCCGTGACACGAGCTGGTGATGGGGAGCTTCCACAACCCGTGAAAGGGGCCCCGCAGGCCCTGTGGCCCTCCAGAGTGCCCCGAGGAGGTCTGAGGCTCTGCAGGGCCTCGCTGGGGGTCTCTTTTCCGTCCCCAGAATCAGAGGTTGAGGGAAGGGAGCTCTGAGTCCGCCTGTCCCAACCCCACCTCTGGCAGGGCCACCCAGAGCAGGTCCCCAGGACCGCATCCAGGTGGCTTTTGAAGGCCTCCAAGAACTCAACCGCCTCTCTGGCCAACCTGTTCCAGCGTGCAGTTAGCTGCAGGGCAAAGAAATGCTTTTCCATTTCTATAAACATTCTGGAGAAGAATCACCTAGGCCAGGTTCATCATTATCCACAGTTTATTGATTTTTGAAACCCTCGGCACCCCCATCCCGATCTTCTTCCTTGTCCTCCAAAATGGGTGACAGACAGAAAGGGTAGCGGGAATAACTGTTTCCTGCACTGAAGGTTTCTTCTTCCTCTTTTGGCCCATCACACAGCTCCTCCAGGAAGGCTTCTGCAAGGGGCTCTTCAGCCAGCGCACGGGGACAGATTGGCCCATCACACAGCTCCTTCAGGAAGGCTTCTGCAAAGGCCTCTGCAGCCAGCGTACCGGGAAAGATTGGCCCATCACACAGCTCCTCCAGGAGGGCTTTTGCAAGGGCCTCTTCAGCCAGCGCACGGGGACTGATTGGCCCATCACGCAGCTCCTTCAGGAAGGCTTCTGCAAGGGCCTCTTCAGCCAGCGCACCGGGGCAGATTTCTTTGTCCGGATCATCCCCGGCTTCGCCACTGCTGCTGCAGCTGTCGGTGGAACTCTCCTCATCGTCTGTGTCCAGAAGGAGATCCCTTAGCTCTGGAGGCACTGGCGTCAAGGTGAGGTCATCGAGAACTTCTTCCACCAGATTGGAGGGGACGAACCCTCTTCTGCCGTCCGTCCGCTCTCCTATATACCAGCCATCCTCATCCATCTCCCCAACGACATAAACAAACTGTCCTGCGGTGAGGGGAAGCTCTAGCTTCGGATGCTCGTTGGGACTATCAGCAGGGTCATAGCTGTACCGAGCCAGGAATTTCCGAATCCTTAATGGTCCTTGTCCCACTGGAACCTGCAGGATGAAGGACTCTTGCTGCGTTTCCGCTCCTTGGGTCTCATCTGCAGCGTCCTCCTCTGAAGGAAGGCAGGGCCCTGGGCTGTCCTCTGCCGACTCGGATTTGGAGGTGACTGTGTGGGTGGTACCTGTGGTAGTTGGTAACTGTGGCAGATGGGTAATGGCAGGGCTGGATTGCTCGCTTTTCAGCCGCTGCAGTTCCTCAGCGAGCAGCTGGAGTTGTTCAGTTTGGTGGTGGCACCGATCTTCCAGGTCAGCCACCTGGGCTCGTAACATTTGCGAGGCTTCCTCGTGCTGCCTCTTCCCTTCTGCCTGAGCCCTCTGCAAGCTCTCGAGCTCCTGCTCTTCCTTCTGGAGCGCTAGCTGTGCCTCCAGGTGTTCTCTCTCCAGCTGTGGCCCTCTGTCTGCAATTTCCTTGAGCGCTTGCAGCTGGCGCTCTGCCTCTTGCAGCTGGGCCTGAAGCTTGCTGACCTGTCGCAGGGCGGAGTTTTGCTCCTTTGCCACTTGCTGTAGCTGCCTCTTCAGGTCAGCACTTTCAGCTTGGACTTCCATCGCTGAGTCCACCTGCCCTCGGAGGCGAGAATTTTCTTCTTCCAGTCTCTTGTTTTCCTTGCTCAGCTGCGTGAGCTGGGCAACCAGCACCTCCTCCCTTGGGCTGGGGGCACTCTCGCAAGGTGGCGGCGCCTCGGCGGAGCTCTGGCTGGGCAGAGGCCCTGGAGTCTTGCTGGCCTGGTGGATGGTCTCCTGCAGGGATCTGCATTTCTCCTCCAGCTGCTCGGTAAGTACCACCAGTTTTTCTGTGGCTTCCTGGAGCTTCTGTACCTCCTGGCACGCTTCCTGGGTGCTTCCCTCTCTCAAGAGGCATTTCTTTGCCTCCAGGGCCTGGCGTAGCCTCTTCAGGTCGCTCAGGGCACGCTGGAGGCGGGTGTGCTGCTTCATCATCCCGGGGCACGTGCTGCCCGGCAGCACTAGGTCTTCGTCGGAAGGCTCTGGCACCTGCAAACACCAAATCAGAGAAAAGGTTGGCTTGGAAGGGAGCTCAAAGCCCACCTCGTTCCAGCCCCTGCCATGGGCACCACCCCTGCCCCCAGCCCAGGCCGCCCCCAGCCCCGTCCAGCCTGGCCTTGGGCCCCCCCCAGGGATGGGGCGCCTCCAGCCTGCGTTGGGGCCTCGCCGCCCTCCTGGGGAAGGATTTCTTCCTTATACCTGACCCAAACCTGCCCTTTTCTGCTTCGAGCCGTTACTCTGATCCCCCCACTGCACTCCCTGACAAAGAGTCTCTCCCCAGCTTTCCTGTAGCCCCCTTTAGGGACTGGCAGGCCGCCCTGAGGTCTCCCCGGAGCCTTGTCTTCCCCAGGCTCAACACGCCCAGCTTCCTCAGCCTGTTTCCTCACCTGGACGTGAGCGTCCTTCACAGGGTGGCGGCTGCTGCCCTGCTCTGTGCTGCAGCTTTCCTTGGCTCCCTGCTGAGGTGTGTTCTGGGAGGACGGAGCCTGTGTTGGCTTCTTTGGCTGTGCCTTGCCCCAGGGCCCTTCTCTGTCTTCTCGGCCCGTCGTCCCCTGGCTGTCCTCTTGCTCTCCCTCGAAGCCCGCCACGATGTATTTGATGAAGAGCCTCTTCTCCAGCTCCAGCTCATGCTGGAGGTAGCGGATGCGGGCGGGCTGGTCCCCGTGCGTCTCCCAGCGCAGCTCCTTGAGGACATCCTGGAGCTTGGCGTGGGCCGCCCTGTTGCTGCTGCAGGGCCTTCGCAGCTCGTCGGCCAGCTGCCGCTGCAGCTCCCGTGCTTGGTGCAGGGCAGCGTCGCGCTCCTGCTGCAGCATCTCCTGCGCCGCCAGCAGCTCGGCCTCCTTCCACCGCAGCAGCTGCCGGGTCTCCGCTGCGCGCTGCTGCCACTGCAGCTCCTGCAGCCGCTGTATGTCGAGGGCCTGCTGCTTCTCCCACTCACACTGCAGCTGCTGGACCATCAGCTGCTGCTCCCTCTTTGCCGCCTCCTTCATCTTGGAGATCTCAGCGGCGAAGTGGCGCCGCAGCTCCTGGTTGTGGAGCCGCTCGCCATCCAGTTTGGCCCGCAGTGCCTGCAGCTCCTGCCGGCGCACCTCCTGCTGCGCAGGGTTGCCAGGGAGCTGCGCTGGGCCCCGTCGGGGCGCGGGGCGGCTGGGCCTCGTCAGTCCCCGGCCTGCAACGTCCCGCACCATGGCCGCGGGTACAAGAAATAAGTTTGTTGGCCTGTGACTGCTGTGGCCGTTGGCCACTGACGGTCACCTTCGCTGGGTCTGCGAGGGGCGGCAGCCCCTGACCCTGTAGCGTCTACTGCCTTCCGTCCCAGTCGCACAGGTGCGGAGACAGCGTCTGCTACTGGCCATGGGTGCGTGCGCGTGCAATTTATACTGTGTGCGGGCATGACGTCACAATGGAGGGCGGGGCACCATGACCTTATATGGAGATGGGCGGTGTGCCTTATATGGGGCAGCATGACGTCATATGGAGTTGGGCGGTATGGCCTTATATGGAGTTGGGCGGTATGCCTTATAAGGGGCAGCATGACCTTATGTGGAGTTGGGCGGTATGGCTTATAAGGGGCAGCATGACCTTATATGGAGTTGGGCAGTTCCTTATATGGAGTTGGGCGGTATGGCCTTATATGGGGCTGGGTGGTATGGCCTTCCGTGGTGTTGGGGTGGTTGGCCCCCCATGTTGGTGGGATGTTTGGTCGCCCATTGCCTTGGGGTGTTTGGCATTTCATGGTGTTGGGAGGTGTGGTGTCGCGTGGTGTCAGGATGTAAGGCCTCATATGCTGTGAGGATGAATGGCGTTCCCATTAGGCGTTCGGCTAAATCGCCTTCTTTTGTCCTGTAATCATAGAGTCATAGCAAGGTGGAAGGGACCCACAACGATCATCAGGTCCAACTCCTGGCTCCACACAGAACCACCCATTACTCACAGAATCACAGAATCATCTAAGTTGGCAGAGACCTCCAAGATCACCGAGTCCAACCTCGGACCTAACACTAACAGTCCTCCACTAAACCATATCACTAAGCTCTGCCATGTGTCTGAGATCATTGTCCAAACGCTTCTTGAACTCTGGCAGCCTTTGTGCCATGCAACCTTTCAGCGGGAGCTAGTTCCAGAGCCAGACCACATTTCTAAGTAAGGACACATTTCCTGATATTCAGCCTGAACGTCTCCTCTTGCAGCCTCACGTTGTTGCCTCTGGATGTTTTCAAAAAAAAAAAAAAAAACGAAACAAAAACCAAACAAACCAACCAGCCCTAAGAGCATGTTTGTGGAGCAAACCATCAGTTCAGAACAGTTTTCATTTTGGAATAGCACGGCCATGAAAAGCACGGTCGTGTTGTGTGTGGGGTTGTGTAAAGGCTCCCCAAGGGAGTTCGGGTGTACCCAAAGGCTTCTGTTGGGAGCACTTTTGGATGGGAGAAAGTGGCGCCGTCCGTGTTGTCTTGGGTCCTACTTAGGGTTCGGCTCAGTGTTCCGGTTAGGGTTACGTTTCGGGTTGTTTGGAAAGAGAGAAGGCGCAGAGTCCTGTTGCTTGTGGGGTTGCGTAAGGGGTCCCCAAGGGAGTCCAGGTGTACCCAAAGGCTTCCGTTGGGAGCACTTTTTGATGGGAGAAAGTGACGGCGTACGTGTTTTCTGGGGTCCTAATTAGGGTTAGGGTTAGGGTTACCTCAGCTACACGGGGGCCTTTTAGGGTTAGGGTTAGGGTTAGGCTTAGGGTAAGGGTTCCAGTTAGGGTTAGGGATAGCTCCGTGGGGGCATTTTAGGGTTAGGGTTAGAGTTAGAGTTTCAAAGGTGGGCTGCGGCCTTGGCCCACGCTGACAGCAATATCCCCAAACACCGCGTTTTGTCACAATAAAGCTAATAAATAATAATAAAAAGGCGCACAGAGCCCTGCCCCGCTGCCCGGGAGAGCCTGGCAGTAACGGGAGGAGTGGTGGCTGCGGTCTTGGCCTGTACTGACAGAAATAGCCCCAAAACCATGCGTTTTGTCACAAGAAAGCTAATAAATAATAATAATAAGGCGCACAGAGCTCTGCCCCGCTGCCCGGGAGAGCCTGGCAGTAACAGGAGGAGCTCCCCCTCGGCGTGGTGGCTCCGGCCTCTGAAGGGTTTGGGCGCCCACTGCCCCGGGCTGTGACAAGTCCCCGTGACACGAGCTGGTGATGGGGAGCTTCCACAACCCGTGAAAGGGGCCCCGCAGGCCCTGTGGCCCTCCAGAGTGCCCCGAGGAGGTCTGAGGCTCTGCAGGGCCTCGCTGGGGGTCTCTTTTCCGTCCCCAGAATCAGAGGTTGAGGGAAGGGAGCTCTGAGTCCGCCTGTCCCAACCCCACCTCTGGCAGGGCCACCCAGAGCAGGTCCCCAGGACCGCATCCAGGTGGCTTTTGAAGGCCTCCAAGAACTCGACCGCCTCTCTGGCCAACCTGTTCCAGCGTGCAGTTAGCTGCAGGGCAAAGAAATGCTTTTCCATTTCTATAAACATTCTGGAGAAGAATCACCTAGGCCAGGTTCATCATTATCCACAGTTTATTGATTTTTGAAACCCTCGGCACCCCCATCCCGATCTTCTTCCTCGTCCTCCAAAATGGGTGACAGACAGAAAGGGTAGCGGGAATAACTGTTTCCTGCACTGAAGGTTTCTTCTTCCTCTTTTGGCCCATCACACAGCTCCTCCAGGAAGGCTTCTGCAAGGGGCTCTTCAGCCAGCGCACGGGGACAGATTGGCCCATCACACAGCTCCTTCAGGAAGGCTTCTGCAAAGGCCTCTGCAGCCAGCGTACCGGGAAAGATTGGCCCATCACACAGCTCCTCCAGGAGGGCTTTTGCAAGGGCCTCTTCAGCCAGCGCACGGGGACTGATTGGCCCATCACGCAGCTCCTTCAGGAAGGCTTCTGCAAGGAGCTCTTCAGCCAGCGCACCGGGACAGATTTCTTTGTCCGGATCATCCCCGGCTTCGCCACTGCTGCTGCAGCTGTCGGTGGAACTCTCCTCATCGTCTGTGTCCAGAAGGAGATCCCTTAGCTCTGGAGGCACTGGCGTCAAGGTGAGGTCATCGAGAACTTCTTCCACCAGATTGGAGGGGACGAACCCTCTTCTGCCGTCCGTCCGCTCTCCTATATACCAGCCATCCTCATCCATCTCCCCAACGACATAAACAAACTGTCCTGCGGTGAGGGGAAGCTCTAGCTTCGGATGCTCGTTGGGACTATCAGCAGGGTCATAGCTGTACCGAGCCAGGAATTTCCGAATCCTTAATGGTCCTTGTCCCACTGGAACCTGCAGGATGAAGGACTCTTGCTGCGTTTCCGCTCCTTGGGTCTCATCTGCAGCGTCCTCCTCTGAAGGAAGGCAGGGCCCTGGGCTGTCCTCTGCCGACTCGGATTTGGAGGTGACTGTGTGGGTGGTACCTGTGGTAGTTGGTAACTGTGGCAGATGGGTAATGGCAGGGCTGGATTGCTCGCTTTTCAGCCGCTGCAGTTCCTCAGCGAGCAGCTGGAGTTGTTCAGTTTGGTGGTGGCACCGATCTTCCAGGTCAGCCACCTGGGCTCGTAACATTTGCGAGGCTTCCTCGTGCTGCCTCTTCCCTTCTGCCTGAGCCCTCTGCAAGCTCTCGAGCTCCTGCTCTTCCTTCTGGAGCGCTAGCTGTGCCTCCAGGTGTTCTCTCTCCAGCTGTGGCCCTCTGTCTGCAATTTCCTTGAGCGCTTGCAGCTGGCGCTCTGCCTCTTGCAGCTGGGCCTGAAGCTTGCTGACCTGTCGCAGGGCGGAGTTTTGCTCCTTTGCCACTTGCTGTAGCTGCCTCTTCAGGTCAGCACTTTCAGCTTGGACTTCCATCGCTGAGTCCACCTGCCCTCGGAGGCGAGAATTTTCTTCTTCCAGTCTCTTGTTTTCCTTGCTCAGCTGCGTGAGCTGGGCAACCAGCACCTCCTCCCTTGGGCTGGGGGCACTCTCGCAAGGTGGCGGCGCCTCGGCGGAGCTCTGGCTGGGCAGAGGCCCTGGAGTCTTGCTGGCCTGGTGGATGGTCTCCTGCAGGGATCTGCATTTCTCCTCCAGCTGCTCGGTAAGTACCACCAGTTTTTCTGTGGCTTCCTGGAGCTTCTGTACCTCCTGGCACGCTTCCTGGGTGCTTCCCTCTCTCAAGAGGCATTTCTTTGCCTCCAGGGCCTGGCGTAGCCTCTTCAGGTCGCTCAGGGCACGCTGGAGGCGGGTGTGCTGCTTCATCATCCCGGGGCACGTGCTGCCCGGCAGCACTAGGTCTTCGTCGGAAGGCTCTGGCACCTGCAAACACCAAATCAGAGAAAAGGTTGGCTTGGAAGGGAGCTCAAAGCCCACCTCGTTCCAGCCCCTGCCATGGGCACCACCCCTGCCCCCAGCCCAGGCCGCCCCCAGCCCCGTCCAGCCTGGCCTTGGGCCCCCCCCAGGGATGGGGCGCCCCCAGCCTGCGTTGGGGCCTCGCCGCCCTCCCGGGGAAGGATTTCTTCCTTATACCTGACCCAAACCTGCCCTTTTCTGCTTCGAGCCGTTACTCTGATCCCCCCACTGCACTCCCTGACAAAGAGTCTCTCCCCAGCTTTCCTGTAGCCCCCTTTAGGGATTGGCAGGCCGCCCTGAGGTCTCCCCGGAGCCTTGTCTTCCCCAGGCTCAACACGCCCAGCTTCCTCAGCCTGTTTCCTCACCTGGACGTGAGCGTCCTTCACAGGGTGGCGGCTGCTGCCCTGCTCTGTGCTGCAGCTTTCCTTGGCTCCCTGCTGAGGTGTGTTCTGGGAGGACGGAGCCTGTGTTGGCTTCTTTGGCTGTGCCTTGCCCCAGGGCCCTTCTCTGTCTTCTCGGCCCGTCGTCCCCTGGCTGTCCTCTTGCTCTCCCTCGAAGCCCGCCACGATGTATTTGATGAAGAGCCTCTTCTCCAGCTCCAGCTCATGCTGGAGGTAGCGGATGCGGGCGGGCTGGTCCCCGTGCGTCTCCCAGCGCAGCTCCTTGAGGACATCCTGGAGCTTGGCGTGGGCCGCCCTGTTGCTGCTGCAGGGCCTTCGCAGCTCGTCGGCCAGCTGCCGCTGCAGCTCCCGTGCTTGGTGCAGGGCAGCGTCGCGCTCCTGCTGCAGCATCTCCTGCGCCGCCAGCAGCTCGGCCTCCTTCCACCGCAGCAGCTGCCGGGTCTCCGCTGCGCGCTGCTGCCACTGCAGCTCCTGCAGCCGCTGTATGTCGAGGGCCTGCTGCTTCTCCCACTCACACTGCAGCTGCTGGACCATCAGCTGCTGCTCCCTCTTTGCCGCCTCCTTCATCTTGGAGATCTCAGCGGCGAAGTGGCGCCGCAGCTCCTGGTTGTGGAGCCGCTCGCCATCCAGTTTGGCCCGCAGTGCCTGCAGCTCCTGCCGGCGCTCCTCCTGCTGCGCAGGGTTGCCAGGGAGCTGCGCTGGGCCCCGTCGGGGCGCGGGGCGGCTGGGCCCCGTCAGTCCCCGGCCTGCAACGTCCCGCACCATGGCCGCGGGTACAAGAAATAAGTTTGTTGGCCTGTGACTGCTGTGGCCGTTGGCCACTGACGGTCACCTTCGCTGGGTCTGCGAGGGGCGGCAGCCCCTGACCCTGTAGCGTCTACTGCCTTCCGTCCCAGTCGCACAGGTGCGGAGACAGCGTCTGCTACTGGCCATGGGTGCGTGCGCGTGCAATTTATACTGTGTGCGGGCATGACGTCACAATGGAGGGCGGGGCACCATGACCTTATATGGAGATGGGCGGTGTGCCTTATATGGGGCAGCATGACGTCATATGGAGTTGGGCGGTATGGCCTTATATGGAGTTGGGCGGTATGCCTTATAAGGGGCAGCATGACCTTATGTGGAGTTGGGCGGTATGGCTTATAAGGGGCAGCATGACCTTATATGGAGTTGGGCAGTTCCTTATATGGAGTTGGGCGGTATGGCCTTATATGGGGCTGGGTGGTATGGCCTTCCGTGGTGTTGGGGTGGTTGGCCCCCCATGTTGGTGGGATGTTTGGTCGCCCATTGCCTTGGGGTGTTTGGCATTTCATGGTGTTGGGAGGTGTGGTGTCGCGTGGTGTCAGGATGTAAGGCCTCATATGCTGTGAGGATGAATGGCGTTCCCATTAGGCGTTCGGCTAAATCGCCTTCTTTTGTCCTGTAATCATAGAGTCATAGCAAGGTGGAAGGGACCCACAACGATCATCAGGTCCAACTCCTGGCTCCACACAGAACCACCCATTACTCACAGAATCACAGAATCATCTAAGTTGGCAGAGACCTCCAAGATCACCGAGTCCAACCTCGGACCTAACACTAACAGTCCTCCACTAAACCATATCACTAAGCTCTGCCATGTGTCTGAGATCATTGTCCAAACGCTTCTTGAACTCTGGCAGCCTTTGTGCCATGCAACCTTTCAGCGGGAGCTAGTTCCAGAGCCAGACCACATTTCTAAGTAAGGACACATTTCCTGATATTCAGCCTGAACGTCTCCTCTTGCAGCCTCACGTTGTTGCCTCTGGATGTTTTCAAAAAAAAAAAAAAAAACGAAACAAAAACCAAACAAACCAACCAGCCCTAAGAGCATGTTTGTGGAGCAAACCATCAGTTCAGAACAGTTTTCATTTTGGAATAGCACGGCCATGAAAAGCACGGTCGTGTTGTGTGTGGGGTTGTGTAAAGGCTCCCCAAGGGAGTTCGGGTGTACCCAAAGGCTTCTGTTGGGAGCACTTTTGGATGGGAGAAAGTGGCGCCGTCCGTGTTGTCTTGGGTCCTACTTAGGGTTCGGCTCAGTGTTCCGGTTAGGGTTACGTTTCGGGTTGTTTGGAAAGAGAGAAGGCGCAGAGTCCTGTTGCTTGTGGGGTTGCGTAAGGGGTCCCCAAGGGAGTCCAGGTGTACCCAAAGGCTTCCGTTGGGAGCACTTTTTGATGGGAGAAAGTGACGGCGTACGTGTTTTCTGGGGTCCTAATTAGGGTTAGGGTTAGGGTTACCTCAGCTACACGGGGGCCTTTTAGGGTTAGGGTTAGGGTTAGGCTTAGGGTAAGGGTTCCAGTTAGGGTTAGGGATAGCTCCGTGGGGGCATTTTAGGGTTAGGGTTAGAGTTAGAGTTTCAAAGGTGGGCTGCGGCCTTGGCCCACGCTGACAGCAATATCCCCAAACACCGCGTTTTGTCACAATAAAGCTAATAAATAATAATAAAAAGGCGCACAGAGCCCTGCCCCGCTGCCCGGGAGAGCCTGGCAGTAACGGGAGGAGTGGTGGCTGCGGTCTTGGCCTGTACTGACAGAAATAGCCCCAAAACCATGTGTTTTGTCACAAGAAAGCTAATAAATAATAATAATAAGGCGCACAGAGCTCTGCCCCGCTGCCCGGGAGAGCCTGGCAGTAACAGGAGGAGCTCCCCCTCGGCGTGGTGGCTCCGGCCTCTGAAGGGTTTGGGCGCCCACTGCCCCGGGCTGTGACAAGTCCCCGTGACACGAGCTGGTGATGGGGAGCTTCCACAACCCGTGAAAGGGGCCCCGCAGGCCCTGTGGCCCTCCAGAGTGCCCCGAGGAGGTCTGAGGCTCTGCAGGGCCTCGCTGGGGGTCTCTTTTCCGTCCCCAGAATCAGAGGTTGAGGGAAGGGAGCTCTGAGTCCGCCTGTCCCAACCCCACCTCTGGCAGGGCCACCCAGAGCAGGTCCCCAGGACCGCATCCAGGTGGCTTTTGAAGGCCTCCAGGAACTCAACCGCCTCTCTGGCCAACCTGTTCCAGCGTGCAGTTAGCTGCAGGGCAAAGAAATGCTTTTCCATTTCTATAAACATTCTGGAGAAGAATCACCTAGGCCAGGTTCATCATTATCCACAGTTTATTGATTTTTGAAACCCTCGGCACCCCCATCCCGATCTTCTTCCTCGTCCTCCAAAATGGGTGACAGACAGAAAGGGTAGCGGGAATAACTGTTTCCTGCACTGAAGGTTTCTTCTTCCTCTTTTGGCCCATCACACAGCTCCTCCAGGAAGGCTTCTGCAAGGGGCTCTTCAGCCAGCGCACGGGGACAGATTGGCCCATCACACAGCTCCTTCAGGAAGGCTTCTGCAAAGGCCTCTGCAGCCAGCGTACCGGGAAAGATTGGCCCATCACACAGCTCCTCCAGGAGGGCTTTTGCAAGGGCCTCTTCAGCCAGCGCACGGGGACTGATTGGCCCATCACGCAGCTCCTTCAGGAAGGCTTCTGCAAGGGCCTCTTCAGCCAGCGCACCGGGACAGATTTCTTTGTCCGGATCATCCCCGGCTTCGCCACTGCTGCTGCAGCTGTCGGTGGAACTCTCCTCATCGTCTGTGTCCAGAAGGAGATCCCTTAGCTCTGGAGGCACTGGCGTCAAGGTGAGGTCATCGAGAACTTCTTCCACCAGATTGGAGGGGACGAACCCTCTTCTGCCGTCCGTCCGCTCTCCTATATACCAGCCATCCTCATCCATCTCCCCAACGACATAAACAAACTGTCCTGCGGTGAGGGGAAGCTCTAGCTTCGGATGCTCGTTGGGACTATCAGCAGGGTCATAGCTGTACCGAGCCAGGAATTTCCGAATCCTTAATGGTCCTTGTCCCACTGGAACCTGCAGGATGAAGGACTCTTGCTGCGTTTCCGCTCCTTGGGTCTCATCTGCAGCGTCCTCCTCTGAAGGAAGGCAGGGCCCTGGGCTGTCCTCTGCCGACTCGGATTTGGAGGTGACTGTGTGGGTGGTACCTGTGGTAGTTGGTAACTGTGGCAGATGGGTAATGGCAGGGCTGGATTGCTCGCTTTTCAGCCGCTGCAGTTCCTCAGCGAGCAGCTGGAGTTGTTCAGTTTGGTGGTGGCACCGATCTTCCAGGTCAGCCACCTGGGCTCGTAACATTTGCGAGGCTTCCTCGTGCTGCCTCTTCCCTTCTGCCTGAGCCCTCTGCAAGCTCTCGAGCTCCTGCTCTTCCTTCTGGAGCGCTAGCTGTGCCTCCAGGTGTTCTCTCTCCAGCTGTGGCCCTCTGTCTGCAATTTCCTTGAGCGCTTGCAGCTGGCGCTCTGCCTCTTGCAGCTGGGCCTGAAGCTTGCTGACCTGTCGCAGGGCGGAGTTTTGCTCCTTTGCCACTTGCTGTAGCTGCCTCTTCAGGTCAGCACTTTCAGCTTGGACTTCCATCGCTGAGTCCACCTGCCCTCGGAGGCGAGAATTTTCTTCTTCCAGTCTCTTGTTTTCCTTGCTCAGCTGCGTGAGCTGGGCAACCAGCACCTCCTCCCTTGGGCTGGGGGCACTCTCGCAAGGTGGCGGCGCCTCGGCGGAGCTCTGGCTGGGCAGAGGCCCTGGAGTCTTGCTGGCCTGGTGGATGGTCTCCTGCAGGGATCTGCATTTCTCCTCCAGCTGCTCGGTAAGTACCACCAGTTTTTCTGTGGCTTCCTGGAGCTTCTGTACCTCCTGGCACGCTTCCTGGGTGCTTCCCTCTCTCAAGAGGCATTTCTTTGCCTCCAGGGCCTGGCGTAGCCTCTTCAGGTCGCTCAGGGCACGCTGGAGGCGGGTGTGCTGCTTCATCATCCCGGGGCACGTGCTGCCCGGCAGCACCAGGTCTTCGTCGGAAGGCTCTGGCACCTGCAAACACCAAATCAGAGAAAAGGTTGGCTTGGAAGGGAGCTCAAAGCCCACCTCGTTCCAGCCCCTGCCATGGGCACCACCCCTGCCCCCAGCCCAGGCCGCCCCCAGCCCCGTCCAGCCTGGCCTTGGGCCCCCCCCAGGGATGGGGCGCCCCCAGCCTGCGTTGGGGCCTCGCCGCCCTCCCGGGGAAGGATTTCTTCCTTATACCTGACCCAAACCTGCCCTTTTCTGCTTCGAGCCGTTACTCTGATCCCCCCACTGCACTCCCTGACAAAGAGTCTCTCCCCAGCTTTCCTGTAGCCCCCTTTAGGGACTGGCAGGCCGCCCTGAGGTCTCCCCGGAGCCTTGTCTTCCCCAGGCTCAACACGCCCAGCTTCCTCAGCCTGTTTCCTCACCTGGACGTGAGCGTCCTTCACAGGGTGGCGGCTGCTGCCCTGCTCTGTGCTGCAGCTTTCCTTGGCTCCCTGCTGAGGTGTGTTCTGGGAGGACGGAGCCTGTGTTGGCTTCTTTGGCTGTGCCTTGCCCCAGGGCCCTTCTCTGTCTTCTCGGCCCGTCGTCCCCTGGCTGTCCTCTTGCTCTCCCTCGAAGCCCGCCACGATGTATTTGATGAAGAGCCTCTTCTCCAGCTCCAGCTCATGCTGGAGGTAGCGGATGCGGGCGGGCTGGTCCCCGTGCGTCTCCCAGCGCAGCTCCTTGAGGACATCCTGGAGCTTGGCGTGGGCCGCCCTGTTGCTGCTGCAGGGCCTTCGCAGCTCGTCGGCCAGCTGCCGCTGCAGCTCCCGTGCTTGGTGCAGGGCAGCGTCGCGCTCCTGCTGCAGCATCTCCTGCGCCGCCAGCAGCTCGGCCTCCTTCCACCGCAGCAGCTGCCGGGTCTCCGCTGCGCGCTGCTGCCACTGCAGCTCCTGCAGCCGCTGTATGTCGAGGGCCTGCTGCTTCTCCCACTCACACTGCAGCTGCTGGACCATCAGCTGCTGCTCCCTCTTTGCCGCCTCCTTCATCTTGGAGATCTCAGCGGCGAAGTGGCGCCGCAGCTCCTGGTTGTGGAGCCGCTCGTCATCCAGTTTGGCCCGCAGTGCCTGCAGCTCCTGCCGGCGCTCCTCCTGCTGCGCAGGGTTGCCAGGGAGCTGCGCTGGGCCCCGTCGGGGCGCGGGGCGGCTGGGCCCCGTCAGTCCCCGGCCTGCAACGTCCCGCACCATGGCCGCGGGTACAAGAAATAAGTTTGTTGGCCTGTGACTGCTGTGGCCGTTGGCCACTGACGGTCACCTTCGCTGGGTCTGCGAGGGGCGGCAGCCCCTGACCCTGTAGCGTCTACTGCCTTCCGTCCCAGTCGCACAGGTGCGGAGACAGCGTCTGCTACTGGCCATGGGTGCGTGCGCGTGCAATTTATACTGTGTGCGGGCATGACGTCACAATGGAGGGCGGGGCACCATGACCTTATATGGAGATGGGCGGTGTGCCTTATATGGGGCAGCATGACGTCATATGGAGTTGGGCGGTATGGCCTTATATGGAGTTGGGCGGTATGCCTTATAAGGGGCAGCATGACCTTATATGGAGTTGGGCGGTATGGCTTATAAGGGGCAGCATGACCTTATATGGAGTTGGGCGGTATGGCTTATAAGGGGCAGCATGACCTTATATGGGGCTGGGTGGTATGGCCTTATATGGGGCTGGGTGGTATGGCCTTCCGTGGTGTTGGGGTGGTTGGCCCCCCATGTTGGTGGGATGTTTGGTCGCCCATTGCCTTGGGGTGTTTGGCATTTCATGGTGTTGGGAGGTGTGGTGTCGCGTGGTGTCAGGATGTAAGGCCTCATATGCTGTGAGGATGAATGGCGTTCCCATTAGGCGTTCGGCTAAATCGCCTTCTTTTGTCCTGTAATCATAGAGTCATAGCAAGGTGGAAGGGACCCACAACGATCATCAGGTCCAACTCCTGGCTCCACACAGAACCACCCATTACTCACAGAATCACAGAATCATCTAAGTTGGCAGAGACCTCCAAGATCACCGAGTCCAACCTCGGACCTAACACTAACAGTCCTCCACTAAACCATATCACTAAGCTCTGCCATGTGTCTGAGATCATTGTCCAAACGCTTCTTGAACTCTGGCAGCCTTTGTGCCATGCAACCTTTCAGCGGGAGCTAGTTCCAGAGCCAGACCACATTTCTAAGTAAGGACACATTTCCTGATATTCAGCCTGAACGTCTCCTCTTGCAGCCTCACGTTGTTGCCTCTGGATGTTTTCAAAAAAAAAAAAAAACGAAACAAAAACCAAACAAACCAACCAGCCCTAAGAGCATGTTTGTGGAGCAAACCATCAGTTCAGAACAGTTTTCATTTTGGAATAGCACGGCCATGAAAAGCACGGTCGTGTTGTGTGTGGGGTTGTGTAAAGGCTCCCCAAGGGAGTTCGGGTGTACCCAAAGGCTTCTGTTGGGAGCACTTTTGGATGGGAGAAAGTGGCGCCGTCCGTGTTGTCTTGGGTCCTACTTAGGGTTCGGCTCAGTGTTCCGGTTAGGGTTACGTTTCGGGTTGTTTGGAAAGAGAGAAGGCGCAGAGTCCTGTTGCTTGTGGGGTTGCGTAAGGGGTCCCCAAGGGAGTCCAGGTGTACCCAAAGGCTTCCGTTGGGAGCACTTTTTGATGGGAGAAAGTGACGGCGTACGTGTTTTCTGGGGTCCTAATTAGGGTTAGGGTTAGGGTTACCTCAGCTACACGGGGGCCTTTTAGGGTTAGGGTTAGGGTTAGGCTTAGGGTAAGGGTTCCAGTTAGGGTTAGGGATAGCTCCGTGGGGGCATTTTAGGGTTAGGGTTAGAGTTAGAGTTTCAAAGGTGGGCTGCGGCCTTGGCCCACGCTGACAGCAATATCCCCAAACACCGCGTTTTGTCACAATAAAGCTAATAAATAATAATAAAAAGGCGCACAGAGCCCTGCCCCGCTGCCCGGGAGAGCCTGGCAGTAACGGGAGGAGTGGTGGCTGCGGTCTTGGCCTGTACTGACAGAAATAGCCCCAAAACCATGCGTTTTGTCACAAGAAAGCTAATAAATAATAATAATAAGGCGCACAGAGCTCTGCCCCGCTGCCCGGGAGAGCCTGGCAGTAACAGGAGGAGCTCCCCCTCGGCGTGGTGGCTCCGGCCTCTGAAGGGTTTGGGCGCCCACTGCCCCGGGCTGTGACAAGTCCCCGTGACACGAGCTGGTGATGGGGAGCTTCCACAACCCGTGAAAGGGGCCCCGCAGGCCCTGTGGCCCTCCAGAGTGCCCCGAGGAGGTCTGAGGCTCTGCAGGGCCTCGCTGGGGGTCTCTTTTCCGTCCCCAGAATCAGAGGTTGAGGGAAGGGAGCTCTGAGTCCGCCTGTCCCAACCCCACCTCTGGCAGGGCCACCCAGAGCAGGTCCCCAGGACCGCATCCAGGTGGCTTTTGAAGGCCTCCAAGAACTCGACCGCCTCTCTGGCCAACCTGTTCCAGCGTGCAGTTAGCTGCAGGGCAAAGAAATGCTTTTCCATTTCTATAAACATTCTGGAGAAGAATCACCTAGGCCAGGTTCATCATTATCCACAGTTTATTGATTTTTGAAACCCTCGGCACCCCCATCCCGATCTTCTTCCTCGTCCTCCAAAATGGGTGACAGACAGAAAGGGTAGCGGGAATAACTGTTTCCTGCACTGAAGGTTTCTTCTTCCTCTTTTGGCCCATCACACAGCTCCTCCAGGAAGGCTTCTGCAAGGGGCTCTTCAGCCAGCGCACGGGGACAGATTGGCCCATCACACAGCTCCTTCAGGAAGGCTTCTGCAAAGGCCTCTGCAGCCAGCGTACCGGGAAAGATTGGCCCATCACACAGCTCCTCCAGGAGGGCTTTTGCAAGGGCCTCTTCAGCCAGCGCACGGGGACTGATTGGCCCATCACGCAGCTCCTTCAGGAAGGCTTCTGCAAGGAGCTCTTCAGCCAGCGCACCGGGACAGATTTCTTTGTCCGGATCATCCCCGGCTTCGCCACTGCTGCTGCAGCTGTCGGTGGAACTCTCCTCATCGTCTGTGTCCAGAAGGAGATCCCTTAGCTCTGGAGGCACTGGCGTCAAGGTGAGGTCATCGAGAACTTCTTCCACCAGATTGGAGGGGACGAACCCTCTTCTGCCGTCCGTCCGCTCTCCTATATACCAGCCATCCTCATCCATCTCCCCAACGACATAAACAAACTGTCCTGCGGTGAGGGGAAGCTCTAGCTTCGGATGCTCGTTGGGACTATCAGCAGGGTCATAGCTGTACCGAGCCAGGAATTTCCGAATCCTTAATGGTCCTTGTCCCACTGGAACCTGCAGGATGAAGGACTCTTGCTGCGTTTCCGCTCCTTGGGTCTCATCTGCAGCGTCCTCCTCTGAAGGAAGGCAGGGCCCTGGGCTGTCCTCTGCCGACTCGGATTTGGAGGTGACTGTGTGGGTGGTACCTGTGGTAGTTGGTAACTGTGGCAGATGGGTAATGGCAGGGCTGGATTGCTCGCTTTTCAGCCGCTGCAGTTCCTCAGCGAGCAGCTGGAGTTGTTCAGTTTGGTGGTGGCACCGATCTTCCAGGTCAGCCACCTGGGCTCGTAACATTTGCGAGGCTTCCTCGTGCTGCCTCTTCCCTTCTGCCTGAGCCCTCTGCAAGCTCTCGAGCTCCTGCTCTTCCTTCTGGAGCGCTAGCTGTGCCTCCAGGTGTTCTCTCTCCAGCTGTGGCCCTCTGTCTGCAATTTCCTTGAGCGCTTGCAGCTGGCGCTCTGCCTCTTGCAGCTGGGCCTGAAGCTTGCTGACCTGTCGCAGGGCGGAGTTTTGCTCCTTTGCCACTTGCTGTAGCTGCCTCTTCAGGTCAGCACTTTCAGCTTGGACTTCCATCGCTGAGTCCACCTGCCCTCGGAGGCGAGAATTTTCTTCTTCCAGTCTCTTGTTTTCCTTGCTCAGCTGCGTGAGCTGGGCAACCAGCACCTCCTCCCTTGGGCTGGGGGCACTCTCGCAAGGTGGCGGTGCCTCGGCGGAGCTCTGGCTGGGCAGAGGCCCTGGAGTCTTGCTGGCCTGGTGGATGGTCTCCTGCAGGGATCTGCATTTCTCCTCCAGCTGCTCGGTAAGTACCACCAGTTTTTCTGTGGCTTCCTGGAGCTTCTGTACCTCCTGGCACGCTTCCTGGGTGCTTCCCTCTCTCAAGAGGCATTTCTTTGCCTCCAGGGCCTGGCGTAGCCTCTTCAGGTCGCTCAGGGCACGCTGGAGGCGGGTGTGCTGCTTCATCATCCCGGGGCACGTGCTGCCCGGCAGCAGCAGGTCTTCGTCGGAAGGCTCTGGCACCTGCAAACACCAAATCAGAGAAAAGGTTGGCTTGGAAGGGAGCTCAAAGCCCACCTCGTTCCAGCCCCTGCCATGGGCACCACCCCTGCCCCCAGCCCAGGCCGCCCCCAGCCCCGTCCAGCCTGGCCTTGGGCCCCCCCCAGGGATGGGGCGCCCCCAGCCTGCGTTGGGGCCTCGCCGCCCTCCCGGGGAAGGATTTCTTCCTTATACCTGACCCAAACCTGCCCTTTTCTGCTTCGAGCCGTTACTCTGATCCCCCCACTGCACTCCCTGACAAAGAGTCTCTCCCCAGCTTTCCTGTAGCCCCCTTTAGGGACTGGCAGGCCGCCCTGAGGTCTCCCCGGAGCCTTGTCTTCCCCAGGCTCAACACGCCCAGCTTCCTCAGCCTGTTTCCTCACCTGGACGTGAGCGTCCTTCACAGGGTGGCGGCTGCTGCCCTGCTCTGTGCTGCAGCTTTCCTTGGCTCCCTGCTGAGGTGTGTTCTGGGAGGACGGAGACTGTGTTGGCTTCTTTGGCTGTGCCTTGCCCCAGGGCCCTTCTCTGTCTTCTCGGCCCGTCGTCCCCTGGCTGTCCTCTTGCTCTTCCTCGAAGCCCGCCACGATGTATTTGATGAAGAGCCTCTTCTCCAGCTCCAGCTCATGCTGGAGGTAGCGGATGCGGGCGGGCTGGTCCCCGTGCGTCTCCCAGCGCAGCTCCTTGAGGACATCCTGGAGCTTGGCGTGGGCCGCCCTGTTGCTGCTGCAGGGCCTTCGCAGCTCGTCGGCCAGCTGCCACTGCAGCTCCCGTGCTTGGTGCAGGGCAGCGTCGCGCTCCTGCTGCAGCATCTCCTGCGCCGCCAGCAGCTCGGCCTCCTTCCACCGCAGCAGCTGCCGGGTCTCCGCTGCGCGCTGCTGCCACTGCAGCTCCTGCAGCCGCTGTATGTTGAGGGCCTGCTGCTTCTCCCACTCACACTGCAGCTGCTGGACCATCAGCTGCTGCTCCCTCTTTGCCGCCTCCTTCATCTTGGAGATCTCAGCGGCGAAGTGGCGCCGCAGCTCCTGGTTGTGGAGCCGCTCGCCATCCAGTTTGGCCCGCAGTGCCTGCAGCTCCTGCCGGCGCTCCTCCTGCTGCGCAGGGTTGCCAGGGAGCTGCGCTGGGCCCCGTCGGGGCGCGGGGCGGCTGGGCCCCGTCAGTCCCCGGCCTGCAACGTCCCGCACCATGGCCGCGGGTACAAGAAATAAGTTTGTTGGCCTGTGACTGCTGTGGCCGTTGGCCACTGACGGTCACCTTCACTGGGTCTGCGAGGGGCGGCAGCCCCTGACCCTGTAGCGTCTACTGCCTTCCGTCCCAGTCGCACAGGTGCGGAGACAGCGTCTGCTACTGGCCATGGGTGCGTGCGCGTGCAATTTATACTGTGTGCGGGCATGACGTCACAATGGAGGGCGGGGCACCATGACCTTATATGGAGATGGGCGGTGTGCCTTATATGGGGCAGCATGACGTCATACGGAGTTGGGCGGTATGGCCTTATATGGAGTTGGGCGGTATGCCTTATAAGGGGCAGCATGACCTTATGTGGAGTTGGGCGGTATGGCTTATAAGGGGCAGCATGACCTTATATGGAGTTGGGCAGTTCCTTATATGGAGTTGGGCGGTATGGCCTTATATGGGGCTGGGTGGTATGGCCTTATATGGGGCTGGGTGGTATGGCCTTCCGTGGTGTTGGGGTGGTTGGCCCCCCATGTTGGTGGGATGTTTGGTCGCCCATTGCCTTGGGGTGTTTGGCATTTCATGGTGTTGGGAGGTGTGGTGTCGCGTGGTGTCAGGATGTAAGGCCTCATATGCTGTGAGGATGAATGGCGTTCCCATTAGGCGTTCGGCTAAATCGCCTTCTTTTGTCCTGTAATCATAGAGTCATAGCAAGGTGGAAGGGACCCACAACGATCATCAGGTCCAACTCCTGGCTCCACACAGAACCACCCATTACTCACAGAATCACAGAATCATCTAAGTTGGCAGAGACCTCCAAGATCACCGAGTCCAACCTCGGACCTAACACTAACAGTCCTCCACTAAACCATATCACTAAGCTCTGCCATGTGTCTGAGATCATTGTCCAAACGCTTCTTGAACTCTGGCAGCCTTTGTGCCATGCAACCTTTCAGCGGGAGCTAGTTCCAGAGCCAGACCACATTTCTAAGTAAGGACACATTTCCTGATATTCAGCCTGAACGTCTCCTCTTGCAGCCTCACGTTGTTGCCTCTGGATGTTTTCAAAAAAAAAAAAAACGAAACAAAAACCAAACAAACCAACCAGCCCTAAGAGCATGTTTGTGGAGCAAACCATCAGTTCAGAACAGTTTTCATTTTGGAATAGCACGGCCATGAAAAGCACGGTCGTGTTGTGTGTGGGGTTGTGTAAAGGCTCCCCAAGGGAGTTCGGGTGTACCCAAAGGCTTCTGTTGGGAGCACTTTTGGATGGGAGAAAGTGGCGCCGTCCGTGTTGTCTTGGGTCCTACTTAGGGTTCGGCTCAGTGTTCCGGTTAGGGTTACGTTTCGGGTTGTTTGGAAAGAGAGAAGGCGCAGAGTCCTGTTGCTTGTGGGGTTGCGTAAGGGGTCCCCAAGGGAGTCCAGGTGTACCCAAAGGCTTCCGTTGGGAGCACTTTTTGATGGGAGAAAGTGACGGCGTACGTGTTTTCTGGGGTCCTAATTAGGGTTAGGGTTAGGGTTACCTCAGCTACACGGGGGCCTTTTAGGGTTAGGGTTAGGGTTAGGCTTAGGGTAAGGGTTCCAGTTAGGGTTAGGGATAGCTCCGTGGGGGCATTTTAGGGTTAGGGTTAGAGTTAGAGTTTCAAAGGTGGGCTGCGGCCTTGGCCCACGCTGACAGCAATATCCCCAAACACCGCGTTTTGTCACAATAAAGCTAATAAATAATAATAAAAAGGCGCACAGAGCCCTGCCCCGCTGCCCGGGAGAGCCTGGCAGTAACGGGAGGAGTGGTGGCTGCGGTCTTGGCCTGTACTGACAGAAATAGCCCCAAAACCATGCGTTTTGTCACAAGAAAGCTAATAAATAATAATAATAAGGCGCACAGAGCTCTGCCCCGCTGCCCGGGAGAGCCTGGCAGTAACAGGAGGAGCTCCCCCTCGGCGTGGTGGCTCCGGCCTCTGAAGGGTTTGGGCGCCCACTGCCCCGGGCTGTGACAAGTCCCCGTGACACGAGCTGGTGATGGGGAGCTTCCACAACCCGTGAAAGGGGCCCCGCAGGCCCTGTGGCCCTCCAGAGTGCCCCGAGGAGGTCTGAGGCTCTGCAGGGCCTCGCTGGGGGTCTCTTTTCCGTCCCCAGAATCAGAGGTTGAGGGAAGGGAGCTCTGAGTCCGCCTGTCCCAACCCCACCTCTGGCAGGGCCACCCAGAGCAGGTCCCCAGGACCGCATCCAGGTGGCTTTTGAAGGCCTCCAAGAACTCAACCGCCTCTCTGGCCAACCTGTTCCAGCGTGCAGTTAGCTGCAGGGCAAAGAAATGCTTTTCCATTTCTATAAACATTCTGGAGAAGAATCACCTAGGCCAGGTTCATCATTATCCACAGTTTATTGATTTTTGAAACCCTCGGCACCCCCATCCCGATCTTCTTCCTCGTCCTCCAAAATGGGTGACAGACAGAAAGGGTAGCGGGAATAACTGTTTCCTGCACTGAAGGTTTCTTCTTCCTCTTTTGGCCCATCACACAGCTCCTCCAGGAAGGCTTCTGCAAGGGGCTCTTCAGCCAGCGCACGGGGACAGATTGGCCCATCACACAGCTCCTTCAGGAAGGCTTCTGCAAAGGCCTCTGCAGCCAGCGTACCGGGAAAGATTGGCCCATCACACAGCTCCTCCAGGAGGGCTTTTGCAAGGGCCTCTTCAGCCAGCGCACGGGGACTGATTGGCCCATCACGCAGCTCCTTCAGGAAGGCTTCTGCAAGGGCCTCTTCAGCCAGCGCACCGGGGCAGATTTCTTTGTCCGGATCATCCCCGGCTTCGCCACTGCTGCTGCAGCTGTCGGTGGAACTCTCATCGTCTGTGTCCAGAAGGAGATCCCTTAGCTCTGGAGGCACTGGCGTCAAGGTGAGGTCATCGAGAACTTCTTCCACCAGATTGGAGGGGACGAACCCTCTTCTGCCGTCCGTCCGCTCTCCTATATACCAGCCATCCTCATCCATCTCCCCAACGACATAAACAAACTGTCCTGCGGTGAGGGGAAGCTCTAGCTTCGGATGCTCGTTGGGACTATCAGCAGGGTCATAGCTGTACCGAGCCAGGAATTTCCGAATCCTTAATGGTCCTTGTCCCACTGGAACCTGCAGGATGAAGGACTCTTGCTGCGTTTCCGCTCCTTGGGTCTCATCTGCAGCGTCCTCCTCTGAAGGAAGGCAGGGCCCTGGGCTGTCCTCTGCCGACTCAGATTTGGAGGTGACTGTGTGGGTGGTACCTGTGGTAGTTGGTAACTGTGGCAGATGGGTAATGGCAGGGCTGGATTGCTCGCTTTTCAGCCGCTGCAGTTCCTCAGCGAGCAGCTGGAGTTGTTCAGTTTGGTGGTGGCACCGATCTTCCAGGTCAGCCACCTGGGCTCGTAACATTTGCGAGGCTTCCTCGTGCTGCCTCTTCCCTTCTGCCTGAGCCCTCTGCAAGCTCTCGAGCTCCTGCTCTTCCTTCTGGAGCGCTAGCTGTGCCTCCAGGTGTTCTCTCTCCAGCTGTGGCCCTCTGTCTGCAATTTCCTTGAGCGCTTGCAGCTGGCGCTCTGCCTCTTGCAGCTGGGCCTGAAGCTTGCTGACCTGTCGCAGGGCGGAGTTTTGCTCCTTTGCCACTTGCTGTAGCTGCCTCTTCAGGTCAGCACTTTCAGCTTGGACTTCCATCGCTGAGTCCACCTGCCCTCGGAGGCGAGAATTTTCTTCTTCCAGTCTCTTGTTTTCCTTGCTCAGCTGCGTGAGCTGGGCAACCAGCACCTCCTCCCTTGGGCTGGGGGCACTCTCGCAAGGTGGCGGCGCCTCGGCGGAGCTCTGGCTGGGCAGAGGCCCTGGAGTCTTGCTGGCCTGGTGGATGGTCTCCTGCAGGGATCTGCATTTCTCCTCCAGCTGCTCGGTAAGTACCACCAGTTTTTCTGTGGCTTCCTGGAGCTTCTGTACCTCCTGGCACGCTTCCTGGGTGCTTCCCTCTCTCAAGAGGCATTTCTTTGCCTCCAGGGCCTGGCGTAGCCTCTTCAGGTCGCTCAGGGCACGCTGGAGGCGGGTGTGCTGCTTCATCATCCCGGGGCACGTGCTGCCCGGCAGCACCAGGTCTTCGTCGGAAGGCTCTGGCACCTGCAAACACCAAATCAGAGAAAAGGTTGGCTTGGAAGGGAGCTCAAAGCCCACCTCGTTCCAGCCCCTGCCATGGGCACCACCCCTGCCCCCAGCCCAGGCCGCCCCCAGCCCCGTCCAGCCTGGCCTTGGGCCCCCCCCAGGGATGGGGCGCCCCCAGCCTGCGTTGGGGCCTCGCCGCCCTCCCGGGGAAGGATTTCTTCCTTATACCTGACCCAAACCTGCCCTTTTCTGCTTCGAGCCGTTACTCTGATCCCCCCACTGCACTCCCTGACAAAGAGTCTCTCCCCAGCTTTCCTGTAGCCCCCTTTAGGGACTGGCAGGCCGCCCTGAGGTCTCCCCGGAGCCTTGTCTTCCCCAGGCTCAACACGCCCAGCTTCCTCAGCCTGTTTCCTCACCTGGACGTGAGCGTCCTTCACAGGGTGGCGGCTGCTGCCCTGCTCTGTGCTGCAGCTTTCCTTGGCTCCCTGCTGAGGTGTGTTCTGGGAGGACGGAGCCTGTGTTGGCTTCTTTGGCTGTGCCTTGCCCCAGGGCCCTTCTCTGTCTTCTCGGCCCGTCGTCCCCTGGCTGTCCTCTTGCTCTCCCTCGAAGCCCGCCACGATGTATTTGATGAAGAGCCTCTTCTCCAGCTCCAGCTCATGCTGGAGGTAGCGGATGCGGGCGGGCTGGTCCCCGTGCGTCTCCCAGCGCAGCTCCTTGAGGACATCCTGGAGCTTGGCGTGGGCCGCCCTGTTGCTGCTGCAGGGCCTTCGCAGCTCGTCGGCCAGCTGCCGCTGCAGCTCCCGTGCTTGGTGCAGGGCAGCGTCGCGCTCCTGCTGCAGCATCTCCTGCGCCGCCAGCAGCTCGGCCTCCTTCCACCGCAGCAGCTGCCGGGTCTCCGCTGCGCGCTGCTGCCACTGCAGCTCCTGCAGCCGCTGTATGTCGAGGGCCTGCTGCTTCTCCCACTCACACTGCAGCTGCTGGACCATCAGCTGCTGCTCCCTCTTTGCCGCCTCCTTCATCTTGGAGATCTCAGCGGCGAAGTGGCGCCGCAGCTCCTGGTTGTGGAGCCGCTCGCCATCCAGTTTGGCCCGCAGTGCCTGCAGCTCCTGCCGGCGCTCCTCCTGCTGCGCAGGGTTGCCAGGGAGCTGCGCTGGGCCCCGTCGGGGCGCGGGGCGGCTGGGCCCCGTCAGTCCCCGGCCTGCAACGTCCCGCACCATGGCCGCGGGTACAAGAAATAAGTTTGTTGGCCTGTGACTGCTGTGGCCGTTGGCCACTGACGGTCACCTTCGCTGGGTCTGCGAGGGGCGGCAGCCCCTGACCCTGTAGCGTCTACTGCCTTCCGTCCCAGTCGCACAGGTGCGGAGACAGCGTCTGCTACTGGCCATGGGTGCGTGCGCGTGCAATTTATACTGTGTGCGGGCATGACGTCACAATGGAGGGCGGGGCACCATGACCTTATATGGAGATGGGCGGTGTGCCTTATATGGGGCAGCATGACGTCATATGGAGTTGGGCGGTATGGCCTTATATGGAGTTGGGCGGTATGCCTTATAAGGGGCAGCATGACCTTATGTGGAGTTGGGCGGTATGGCTTATAAGGGGCAGCATGACCTTATATGGAGTTGGGCAGTTCCTTATATGGAGTTGGGCGGTATGGCCTTATATGGGGCTGGGTGGTATGGCCTTCCGTGGTGTTGGGGTGGTTGGCCCCCCATGTTGGTGGGATGTTTGGTCGCCCATTGCCTTGGGGTGTTTGGCATTTCATGGTGTTGGGAGGTGTGGTGTCGCGTGGTGTCAGGATGTAAGGCCTCATATGCTGTGAGGATGAATGGCGTTCCCATTAGGCGTTCGGCTAAATCGCCTTCTTTTGTCCTGTAATCATAGAGTCATAGCAAGGTGGAAGGGACCCACAACGATCATCAGGTCCAACTCCTGGCTCCACACAGAACCACCCATTACTCACAGAATCACAGAATCATCTAAGTTGGCAGAGACCTCCAAGATCACCGAGTCCAACCTCGGACCTAACACTAACAGTCCTCCACTAAACCATATCACTAAGCTCTGCCATGTGTCTGAGATCATTGTCCAAACGCTTCTTGAACTCTGGCAGCCTTTGTGCCATGCAACCTTTCAGCGGGAGCTAGTTCCAGAGCCAGACCACATTTCTAAGTAAGGACACATTTCCTGATATTCAGCCTGAACGTCTCCTCTTGCAGCCTCACGTTGTTGCCTCTGGATGTTTTCAAAAAAAAAAAAAAAAACGAAACAAAAACCAAACAAACCAACCAGCCCTAAGAGCATGTTTGTGGAGCAAACCATCAGTTCAGAACAGTTTTCATTTTGGAATAGCACGGCCATGAAAAGCACGGTCGTGTTGTGTGTGGGGTTGTGTAAAGGCTCCCCAAGGGAGTTCGGGTGTACCCAAAGGCTTCTGTTGGGAGCACTTTTGGATGGGAGAAAGTGGCGCCGTCCGTGTTGTCTTGGGTCCTACTTAGGGTTCGGCTCAGTGTTCCGGTTAGGGTTACGTTTCGGGTTGTTTGGAAAGAGAGAAGGCGCAGAGTCCTGTTGCTTGTGGGGTTGCGTAAGGGGTCCCCAAGGGAGTCCAGGTGTACCCAAAGGCTTCCGTTGGGAGCACTTTTTGATGGGAGAAAGTGACGGCGTACGTGTTTTCTGGGGTCCTAATTAGGGTTAGGGTTAGGGTTACCTCAGCTACACGGGGGCCTTTTAGGGTTAGGGTTAGGCTTAGGCTTAGGGTAAGGGTTCCAGTTAGGGTTAGGGATAGCTCCGTGGGGGCATTTTAGGGTTAGGGTTAGAGTTAGAGTTTCAAAGGTGGGCTGCGGCCTTGGCCCACGCTGACAGCAATATCCCCAAACACCGCGTTTTGTCACAATAAAGCTAATAAATAATAATAAAAAGGCGCACAGAGCCCTGCCCCGCTGCCCGGGAGAGCCTGGCAGTAACGGGAGGAGTGGTGGCTGCGGTCTTGGCCTGTACTGACAGAAATAGCCCCAAAACCATGCGTTTTGTCACAAGAAAGCTAATAAATAATAATAATAAGGCGCACAGAGCTCTGCCCCGCTGCCCGGGAGAGCCTGGCAGTAACAGGAGGAGCTCCCCCTCGGCGTGGTGGCTCCGGCCTCTGAAGGGTTTGGGCGCCCACTGCCCCGGGCTGTGACAAGTCCCCGTGACACGAGCTGGTGATGGGGAGCTTCCACAACCCGTGAAAGGGGCCCCGCAGGCCCTGTGGCCCTCCAGAGTGCCCCGAGGAGGTCTGAGGCTCTGCAGGGCCTCGCTGGGGGTCTCTTTTCCGTCCCCAGAATCAGAGGTTGAGGGAAGGGAGCTCTGAGTCCGCCTGTCCCAACCCCACCTCTGGCAGGGCCACCCAGAGCAGGTCCCCAGGACCGCATCCAGGTGGCTTTTGAAGGCCTCCAAGAACTCAACCGCCTCTCTGGCCAACCTGTTCCAGCGTGCAGTTAGCTGCAGGGCAAAGAAATGCTTTTCCATTTCTATAAACATTCTGGAGAAGAATCACCTAGGCCAGGTTCATCATTATCCACAGTTTATTGATTTTTGAAACCCTCGGCACCCCCATCCCGATCTTCTTCCTCGTCCTCCAAAATGGGTGACAGACAGAAAGGGTAGCGGGAATAACTGTTTCCTGCACTGGAGGTTTCTTCTTCCTCTTTTGGCCCATCACACAGCTCCTCCAGGAAGGCTTCTGCAAGGGGCTCTTCAGCCAGCGCACGGGGACAGATTGGCCCATCACACAGCTCCTTCAGGAAGGCTTCTGCAAAGGCCTCTGCAGCCAGCGTACCGGGAAAGATTGGCCCATCACACAGCTCCTCCAGGAGGGCTTTTGCAAGGGCCTCTTCAGCCAGCGCACGGGGACTGATTGGCCCATCACGCAGCTCCTTCAGGAAGGCTTCTGCAAGGGCCTCTTCAGCCAGCGCACCGGGGCAGATTTCTTTGTCCGGATCATCCCCGGCTTCGCCACTGCTGCTGCAGCTGTCGGTGGAACTCTCCTCATCGTCTGTGTCCAGAAGGAGATCCCTTAGCTCTGGAGGCACTGGCGTCAAGGTGAGGTCATCGAGAACTTCTTCCACCAGATTGGAGGGGACGAACCCTCTTCTGCCGTCCGTCCGCTCTCCTATATACCAGCCATCCTCATCCATCTCCCCAACGACATAAACAAACTGTCCTGCGGTGAGGGGAAGCTCTAGCTTCGGATGCTCGTTGGGACTATCAGCAGGGTCATAGCTGTACCGAGCCAGGAATTTCCGAATCCTTAATGGTCCTTGTCCCACTGGAACCTGCAGGATGAAGGACTCTTGCTGCGTTTCCGCTCCTTGGGTCTCATCTGCAGCGTCCTCCTCTGAAGGAAGGCAGGGCCCTGGGCTGTCCTCTGCCGACTCGGATTTGGAGGTGACTGTGTGGGTGGTACCTGTGGTAGTTGGTAACTGTGGCAGATGGGTAATGGCAGGGCTGGATTGCTCGCTTTTCAGCCGCTGCAGTTCCTCAGCGAGCAGCTGGAGTTGTTCAGTTTGGTGGTGGCACCGATCTTCCAGGTCAGCCACCTGGGCTCGTAACATTTGCGAGGCTTCCTCGTGCTGCCTCTTCCCTTCTGCCTGAGCCCTCTGCAAGCTCTCGAGCTCCTGCTCTTCCTTCTGGAGCGCTAGCTGTGCCTCCAGGTGTTCTCTCTCCAGCTGTGGCCCTCTGTCTGCAATTTCCTTGAGCGCTTGCAGCTGGCGCTCTGCCTCTTGCAGCTGGGCCTGAAGCTTGCTGACCTGTCGCAGGGCGGAGTTTTGCTCCTTTGCCACTTGCTGTAGCTGCCTCTTCAGGTCAGCACTTTCAGCTTGGACTTCCATCGCTGAGTCCACCTGCCCTCGGAGGCGAGAATTTTCTTCTTCCAGTCTCTTGTTTTCCTTGCTCAGCTGCGTGAGCTGGGCAACCAGCACCTCCTCCCTTGGGCTGGGGGCACTCTCGCAAGGTGGCGGCGCCTCGGCGGAGCTCTGGCTGGGCAGAGGCCCTGGAGTCTTGCTGGCCTGGTGGATGGTCTCCTGCAGGGATCTGCATTTCTCCTCCAGCTGCTCGGTAAGTACCACCAGTTTTTCTGTGGCTTCCTGGAGCTTCTGTACCTCCTGGCACGCTTCCTGGGTGCTTCCCTCTCTCAAGAGGCATTTCTTTGCCTCCAGGGCCTGGCGTAGCCTCTTCAGGTCGCTCAGGGCACGCTGGAGGCGGGTGTGCTGCTTCATCATCCCGGGGCACGTGCTGCCCGGCAGCACCAGGTCTTCGTCGGAAGGCTCTGGCACCTGCAAACACCAAATCAGAGAAAAGGTTGGCTTGGAAGGGAGCTCAAAGCCCACCTCGTTCCAGCCCCTGCCATGGGCACCACCCCTGCCCCCAGCCCAGGCCGCCCCCAGCCCCGTCCAGCCTGGCCTTGGGCCCCCCCCAGGGATGGGGCGCCCCCAGCCTGCGTTGGGGCCTCGCCGCCCTCCCGGGGAAGGATTTCTTCCTTATACCTGACCCAAACCTGCCCTTTTCTGCTTCGAGCCGTTACTCTGATCCCCCCACTGCACTCCCTGACAAAGAGTCTCTCCCCAGCTTTCCTGTAGCCCCCTTTAGGGACTGGCAGGCCGCCCTGAGGTCTCCCCGGAGCCTTGTCTTCCCCAGGCTCAACACGCCCAGCTTCCTCAGCCTGTTTCCTCACCTGGACGTGAGCGTCCTTCACAGGGTGGCGGCTGCTGCCCTGCTCTGTGCTGCAGCTTTCCTTGGCTCCCTGCTGAGGTGTGTTCTGGGAGGACGGAGCCTGTGTTGGCTTCTTTGGCTGTGCCTTGCCCCAGGGCCCTTCTCTGTCTTCTCGGCCCGTCGTCCCCTGGCTGTCCTCTTGCTCTCCCTCGAAGCCCGCCATGATGTATTTGATGAAGAGCCTCTTCTCCAGCTCCAGCTCATGCTGGAGGTAGCGGATGCGGGCGGGCTGGTCCCCGTGCGTCTCCCAGCGCAGCTCCTTGAGGACATCCTGGAGCTTGGCGTGGGCCGCCCTGTTGCTGCTGCAGGGCCTTCGCAGCTCGTCGGCCAGCTGCCGCTGCAGCTCCCGTGCTTGGTGCAGGGCAGCGTCGCGCTCCTGCTGCAGCATCTCCTGCGCCGCCAGCAGCTCGGCCTCCTTCCACCGCAGCAGCTGCCGGGTCTCCGCTGCGCGCTGCTGCCACTGCAGCTCCTGCAGCCGCTGTATGTCGAGGGCCTGCTGCTTCTCCCACTCACACTGCAGCTGCTGGACCATCAGCTGCTGCTCCCTCTTTGCCGCCTCCTTCATCTTGGAGATCTCAGCGGCGAAGTGGCGCCGCAGCTCCTGGTTGTGGAGCCGCTCGCCATCCAGTTTGGCCCGCAGTGCCTGCAGCTCCTGCCGGCGCTCCTCCTGCTGCGCAGGGTTGCCAGGGAGCTGCGCTGGGCCCCGTCGGGGCGCGGGGCGGCTGGGCCCCGTCAGTCCCCGGCCTGCAACGTCCCGCACCATGGCCGCGGGTACAAGAAATAAGTTTGTTGGCCTGTGACTGCTGTGGCCGTTGGCCACTGACGGTCACCTTCGCTGGGTCTGCGAGGGGCGGCAGCCCCTGACCCTGTAGCGTCTACTGCCTTCCGTCCCAGTCGCACAGGTGCGGAGACAGCGTCTGCTACTGGCCATGGGTGCGTGCGCGTGCAATTTATACTGTGTGCGGGCATGACGTCACAATGGAGGGCGGGGCACCATGACCTTATATGGAGATGGGCGGTGTGCCTTATATGGGGCAGCATGACGTCATACGGAGTTGGGCGGTATGGCCTTATATGGAGTTGGGCGGTATGCCTTATAAGGGGCAGCATGACCTTATGTGGAGTTGGGCGGTATGGCTTATAAGGGGCAGCATGACCTTATATGGAGTTGGGCAGTTCCTTATATGGAGTTGGGCGGTATGGCCTTATATGGGGCTGGGTGGTATGGCCTTATATGGGGCTGGGTGGTATGGCCTTCCGTGGTGTTGGGGTGGTTGGCCCCCCATGTTGGTGGGATGTTTGGTCGCCCATTGCCTTGGGGTGTTTGGCATTTCATGGTGTTGGGAGGTGTGGTGTCGCGTGGTGTCAGGATGTAAGGCCTCATATGCTGTGAGGATGAATGGCGTTCCCATTAGGCGTTCGGCTAAATCGCCTTCTTTTGTCCTGTAATCATAGAGTCATAGCAAGGTGGAAGGGACCCACAACGATCATCAGGTCCAACTCCTGGCTCCACACAGAACCACCCATTACTCACAGAATCACAGAATCATCTAAGTTGGCAGAGACCTCCAAGATCACCGAGTCCAACCTCGGACCTAACACTAACAGTCCTCCACTAAACCATATCACTAAGCTCTGCCATGTGTCTGAGATCATTGTCCAAACGCTTCTTGAACTCTGGCAGCCTTTGTGCCATGCAACCTTTCAGCGGGAGCTAGTTCCAGAGCCAGACCACATTTCTAAGTAAGGACACATTTCCTGATATTCAGCCTGAACGTCTCCTCTTGCAGCCTCACGTTGTTGCCTCTGGATGTTTTCAAAAAAAAAAAAAAACGAAACAAAAACCAAACAAACCAACCAGCCCTAAGAGCATGTTTGTGGAGCAAACCATCAGTTCAGAACAGTTTTCATTTTGGAATAGCACGGCCATGAAAAGCACGGTCGTGTTGTGTGTGGGGTTGTGTAAAGGCTCCCCAAGGGAGTTCGGGTGTACCCAAAGGCTTCTGTTGGGAGCACTTTTGGATGGGAGAAAGTGGCGCCGTCCGTGTTGTCTTGGGTCCTACTTAGGGTTCGGCTCAGTGTTCCGGTTAGGGTTACGTTTCGGGTTGTTTGGAAAGAGAGAAGGCGCAGAGTCCTGTTGCTTGTGGGGTTGCGTAAGGGGTCCCCAAGGGAGTCCAGGTGTACCCAAAGGCTTCCGTTGGGAGCACTTTTTGATGGGAGAAAGTGACGGCGTACGTGTTTTCTGGGGTCCTAATTAGGGTTAGGGTTAGGGTTACCTCAGCTACACGGGGGCCTTTTAGGGTTAGGGTTAGGGTTAGGCTTAGGGTAAGGGTTCCAGTTAGGGTTAGGGATAGCTCCGTGGGGGCATTTTAGGGTTAGGGTTAGAGTTAGAGTTTCAAAGGTGGGCTGCGGCCTTGGCCCACGCTGACAGCAATATCCCCAAACACCGCGTTTTGTCACAATAAAGCTAATAAATAATAATAAAAAGGCGCACAGAGCCCTGCCCCGCTGCCCGGGAGAGCCTGGCAGTAACGGGAGGAGTGGTGGCTGCGGTCTTGGCCTGTACTGACAGAAATAGCCCCAAAACCATGCGTTTTGTCACAAGAAAGCTAATAAATAATAATAATAAGGCGCACAGAGCTCTGCCCCGCTGCCCGGGAGAGCCTGGCAGTAACAGGAGGAGCTCCCCCTCGGCGTGGTGGCTCCGGCCTCTGAAGGGTTTGGGCGCCCACTGCCCCGGGCTGTGACAAGTCCCCGTGACACGAGCTGGTGATGGGGAGCTTCCACAACCCGTGAAAGGGGCCCCGCAGGCCCTGTGGCCCTCCAGAGTGCCCCGAGGAGGTCTGAGGCTCTGCAGGGCCTCGCTGGGGGTCTCTTTTCCGTCCCCAGAATCAGAGGTTGAGGGAAGGGAGCTCTGAGTCCGCCTGTCCCAACCCCACCTCTGGCAGGGCCACCCAGAGCAGGTCCCCAGGACCGCATCCAGGTGGCTTTTGAAGGCCTCCAAGAACTCAACCGCCTCTCTGGCCAACCTGTTCCAGCGTGCAGTTAGCTGCAGGGCAAAGAAATGCTTTTCCATTTCTATAAACATTCTGGAGAAGAATCACCTAGGCCAGGTTCATCATTATCCACAGTTTATTGATTTTTGAAACCCTCGGCACCCCCATCCCGATCTTCTTCCTCGTCCTCCAAAATGGGTGACAGACAGAAAGGGTAGCGGGAATAACTGTTTCCTGCACTGAAGGTTTCTTCTTCCTCTTTTGGCCCATCACACAGCTCCTCCAGGAAGGCTTCTGCAAGGGGCTCTTCAGCCAGCGCACGGGGACAGATTGGCCCATCACACAGCTCCTTCAGGAAGGCTTCTGCAGAGGCCTCTGCAGCCAGCGTACCGGGAAAGATTGGCCCATCACACAGCTCCTCCAGGAAGGCTTTTGCAAGGGCCTCTTCAGCCAGCGCACGGGGACTGATTGGCCCATCACGCAGCTCCTTCAGGAAGGCTTCTGCAAGGGCCTCTTCAGCCAGCGCACCGGGGCAGATTTCTTTGTCCGGATCATCCCCGGCTTCGCCACTGCTGCTGCAGCTGTCGGTGGAACTCTCCTCATCGTCTGTGTCCAGAAGGAGATCCCTTAGCTCTGGAGGCACTGGCGTCAAGGTGAGGTCATCGAGAACTTCTTCCACCAGATTGGAGGGGACGAACCCTCTTCTGCCGTCCGTCCGCTCTCCTATATACCAGCCATCCTCATCCATCTCCCCAACGACATAAACAAACTGTCCTGCGGTGAGGGGAAGCTCTAGCTTCGGATGCTCGTTGGGACTATCAGCAGGGTCATAGCTGTACCGAGCCAGGAATTTCCGAATCCTTAATGGTCCTTGTCCCACTGGAACCTGCAGGATGAAGGACTCTTGCTGCGTTTCCGCTCCTTGGGTCTCATCTGCAGCGTCCTCCTCTGAAGGAAGGCAGGGCCCTGGGCTGTCCTCTGCCGACTCGGATTTGGAGGTGACTGTGTGGGTGGTACCTGTGGTAGTTGGTAACTGTGGCAGATGGGTAATGGCAGGGCTGGATTGCTCGCTTTTCAGCCGCTGCAGTTCCTCAGCGAGCAGCTGGAGTTGTTCAGTTTGGTGGTGGCACCGATCTTCCAGGTCAGCCACCTGGGCTCGTAACATTTGCGAGGCTTCCTCGTGCTGCCTCTTCCCTTCTGCCTGAGCCCTCTGCAAGCTCTCGAGCTCCTGCTCTTCCTTCTGGAGCGCTAGCTGTGCCTCCAGGTGTTCTCTCTCCAGCTGTGGCCCTCTGTCTGCAATTTCCTTGAGCGCTTGCAGCTGGCGCTCTGCCTCTTGCAGCTGGGCCTGAAGCTTGCTGACCTGTCGCAGGGCGGAGTTTTGCTCCTTTGCCACTTGCTGTAGCTGCCTCTTCAGGTCAGCACTTTCAGCTTGGACTTCCATCGCTGAGTCCACCTGCCCTCGGAGGCGAGAATTTTCTTCTTCCAGTCTCTTGTTTTCCTTGCTCAGCTGCGTGAGCTGGGCAACCAGCACCTCCTCCCTTGGGCTGGGGGCACTCTCGCAAGGTGGCGGCGCCTCGGCGGAGCTCTGGCTGGGCAGAGGCCCTGGAGTCTTGCTGGCCTGGTGGATGGTCTCCTGCAGGGATCTGCATTTCTCCTCCAGCTGCTCGGTAAGTACCACCAGTTTTTCTGTGGCTTCCTGGAGCTTCTGTACCTCCTGGCACGCTTCCTGGGTGCTTCCCTCTCTCAAGAGGCATTTCTTTGCCTCCAGGGCCTGGCGTAGCCTCTTCAGGTCGCTCAGGGCACGCTGGAGGCGGGTGTGCTGCTTCATCATCCCGGGGCACGTGCTGCCCGGCAGCACTAGGTCTTCGTCGGAAGGCTCTGGCACCTGCAAACACCAAATCAGAGAAAAGGTTGGCTTGGAAGGGAGCTCAAAGCCCACCTCGTTCCAGCCCCTGCCATGGGCACCACCCCTGCCCCCAGCCCAGGCCGCCCCCAGCCCCGTCCAGCCTGGCCTTGGGCCCCCCCCAGGGATGGGGCGCCCCCAGCCTGCGTTGGGGCCTCGCCGCCCTCCCGGGGAAGGATTTCTTCCTTATACCTGACCCAAACCTGCCCTTTTCTGCTTTGAGCCGTTACTCTGATCCCCCCACTGCACTCCCTGACAAAGAGTCTCTCCCCAGCTTTCCTGTAGCCCCCTTTAGGGACTGGCAGGCCGCCCTGAGGTCTCCCCGGAGCCTTGTCTTCCCCAGGCTCAACACGCCCAGCTTCCTCAGCCTGTTTCCTCACCTGGACGTGAGCGTCCTTCACAGGGTGGCGGCTGCTGCCCTGCTCTGTGCTGCAGCTTTCCTTGGCTCCCTGCTGAGGTGTGTTCTGGGAGGACGGAGCCTGTGTTGGCTTCTTTGGCTGTGCCTTGCCCCAGGGCCCTTCTCTGTCTTCTCGGCCCGTCGTCCCCTGGCTGTCCTCTTGCTCTCCCTCGAAGCCCGCCACGATGTATTTGATGAAGAGCCTCTTCTCCAGCTCCAGCTCATGCTGGAGGTAGCGGATGCGGGCGGGCTGGTCCCCGTGCGTCTCCCAGCGCAGCTCCTTGAGGATATCCTGGAGCTTGGCGTGGGCCGCCCTGTTGCTGCTGCAGGGCCTTCGCAGCTCGTCGGCCAGCTGCCGCTGCAGCTCCCGTGCTTGGTGCAGGGCAGCGTCGCGCTCCTGCTGCAGCATCTCCTGCGCCGCCAGCAGCTCGGCCTCCTTCCACCGCAGCAGCTGCCGGGTCTCCGCTGCGCGCTGCTGCCACTGCAGCTCCTGCAGCCGCTGTATGTCGAGGGCCTGCTGCTTCTCCCACTCACACTGCAGCTGCTGGACCATCAGCTGCTGCTCCCTCTTTGCCGCCTCCTTCATCTTGGAGATCTCAGCGGCGAAGTGGCGCCGCAGCTCCTGGTTGTGGAGCCGCTCGCCATCCAGTTTGGCCCGCAGTGCCTGCAGCTCCTGCCGGCGCTCCTCCTGCTGCGCAGGGTTGCCAGGGAGCTGCGCTGGGCCCCGTCGGGGCGCGGGGCGGCTGGGCCCCGTCAGTCCCCGGCCTGCAACGTCCCGCACCATGGCCGCGGGTACAAGAAATAAGTTTGTTGGCCTGTGACTGCTGTGGCCGTTGGCCACTGACGGTCACCTTCGCTGGGTCTGCGAGGGGCGGCAGCCCCTGACCCTGTAGCGTCTACTGCCTTCCGTCCCAGTCGCACAGGTGCGGAGACAGCGTCTGCTACTGGCCATGGGTGCGTGCGCGTGCAATTTATACTGTGTGCGGGCATGACGTCACAATGGAGGGCAGGGCACCATGACCTTATATGGAGATGGGCGGTGTGCCTTATATGGGGCAGCATGACGTCATATGGAGTTGGGCGGTATGGCCTTATATGGAGTTGGGCGGTATGCCTTATAAGGGGCAGCATGACCTTATGTGGAGTTGGGCGGTATGGCTTATAAGGGGCAGCATGACCTTATATGGAGTTGGGCGGTATGGCCTTATATGGGGCTGGGTGGTATGGCCTTATATGGGGCTGGGTGGTATGGCCTTCCGTGGTGTTGGGGTGGTTGGCCCCCCATGTTGGTGGGATGTTTGGTCGCCCATTGCCTTGGGGTGTTTGGCATTTCATGGTGTTGGGAGGTGTGGTGTCGCGTGGTGTCAGGATGTAAGGCCTCATATGCTGTGAGGATGAATGGCGTTCCCATTAGGCGTTCGGCTAAATCGCCTTCTTTTGTCCTGTAATCATAGAGTCATAGCAAGGTGGAAGGGACCCACAACGATCATCAGGTCCAACTCCTGGCTCCACACAGAACCACCCATTACTCACAGAATCACAGAATCATCTAAGTTGGCAGAGACCTCCAAGATCACCGAGTCCAACCTCGGACCTAACACTAACAGTCCTCCACTAAACCATATCACTAAGCTCTGCCATGTGTCTGAGATCATTGTCCAAACGCTTCTTGAACTCTGGCAGCCTTTGTGCCATGCAACCTTTCAGCGGAAGCTAGTTCCAGAGCCAGACCACATTTCTAAGTAAGGACACATTTCCTGATATTCAGCCTGAACGTCTCCTCTTGCAGCCTCACGTTGTTGCCTCTGGATGTTTTCAAAAAAAAAAAAAAACGAAACAAAAACCAAACAAACCAACCAGCCCTAAGAGCATGTTTGTGGAGCAAACCATCAGTTCAGAACAGTTTTCATTTTGGAATAGCACGGCCATGAAAAGCACGGTCGTGTTGTGTGTGGGGTTGTGTAAAGGCTCCCCAAGGGAGTTCGGGTGTACCCAAAGGCTTCTGTTGGGAGCACTTTTGGATGGGAGAAAGTGGCGCCGTCCGTGTTGTCTTGGGTCCTACTTAGGGTTCGGCTCAGTGTTCCGGTTAGGGTTACGTTTCGGGTTGTTTGGAAAGAGAGAAGGCGCAGAGTCCTGTTGCTTGTGGGGTTGCGTAAGGGGTCCCCAAGGGAGTCCAGGTGTACCCAAAGGCTTCCGTTGGGAGCACTTTTTGATGGGAGAAAGTGACGGCGTACGTGTTTTCTGGGGTCCTAATTAGGGTTAGGGTTAGGGTTACCTCAGCTACACGGGGGCCTTTTAGGGTTAGGGTTAGGCTTAGGCTTAGGGTAAGGGTTCCAGTTAGGGTTAGGGATAGCTCCGTGGGGGCATTTTAGGGTTAGGGTTAGAGTTAGAGTTTCAAAGGTGGGCTGCGGCCTTGGCCCACGCTGACAGCAATATCCCCAAACACCGCGTTTTGTCACAATAAAGCTAATAAATAATAATAAAAAGGCGCACAGAGCCCTGCCCCGCTGCCCGGGAGAGCCTGGCAGTAACGGGAGGAGTGGTGGCTGCGGTCTTGGCCTGTACTGACAGAAATAGCCCCAAAACCATGCGTTTTGTCACAAGAAAGCTAATAAATAATAATAATAAGGCGCACAGAGCTCTGCCCCGCTGCCCGGGAGAGCCTGGCAGTAACAGGAGGAGCTCCCCCTCGGCGTGGTGGCTCCGGCCTCTGAAGGGTTTGGGCGCCCACTGCCCCGGGCTGTGACAAGTCCCCGTGACACGAGCTGGTGATGGGGAGCTTCCACAACCCGTGAAAGGGGCCCCGCAGGCCCTGTGGCCCTCCAGAGTGCCCCGAGGAGGTCTGAGGCTCTGCAGGGCCTCGCTGGGGGTCTCTTTTCCGTCCCCAGAATCAGAGGTTGAGGGAAGGGAGCTCTGAGTCCGCCTGTCCCAACCCCACCTCTGGCAGGGCCACCCAGAGCAGGTCCCCAGGACCGCATCCAGGTGGCTTTTGAAGGCCTCCAAGAACTCAACCGCCTCTCTGGCCAACCTGTTCCAGCGTGCAGTTAGCTGCAGGGCAAAGAAATGCTTTTCCATTTCTATAAACATTCTGGAGAAGAATCACCTAGGCCAGGTTCATCATTATCCACAGTTTATTGATTTTTGAAACCCTCGGCACCCCCATCCCGATCTTCTTCCTCGTCCTCCAAAATGGGTGACAGACAGAAAGGGTAGCGGGAATAACTGTTTCCTGCACTGGAGGTTTCTTCTTCCTCTTTTGCCCCATCACACAGCTCCTCCAGGAAGGCTTCTGCAAGGGGCTCTTCAGCCAGCGCACGGGGACAGATTGGCCCATCACACAGCTCCTTCAGGAAGGCTTCTGCAAAGGCCTCTGCAGCCAGCGTACCGGGAAAGATTGGCCCATCACACAGCTCCTCCAGGAGGGCTTTTGCAAGGGCCTCTTCAGCCAGCGCACGGGGACTGATTGGCCCATCACGCAGCTCCTTCAGGAAGGCTTCTGCAAGGGCCTCTTCAGCCAGTGCACCGGGACAGATTTCTTTGTCCGGATCATCCCCGGCTTCGCCACTGCTGCTGCAGCTGTCGGTGGAACTCTCCTCATCGTCTGTGTCCAGAAGGCGATCCCTTAGCTCTGGAGGCACTGGCGTCAAGGTGAGGTCATCGAGAACTTCTTCCACCAGATTGGAGGGGACGAACCCTCTTCTGCCGTCCGTCCGCTCTCCTATATACCAGCCATCCTCATCCATCTCCCCAACGACATAAACAAACTGTCCTGCGGTGAGGGGAAGCTCTAGCTTCGGATGCTCGTTGGGACTATCAGCAGGGTCATAGCTGTACCGAGCCAGGAATTTCCGAATCCTTAATGGTCCTTGTCCCACTGGAACCTGCAGGATGAAGGACTCTTGCTGCGTTTCCGCTCCTTGGGTCTCATCTGCAGCGTCCTCCTCTGAAGGAAGGCAGGGCCCTGGGCTGTCCTCTGCCGACTCAGATTTGGAGGTGACTGTGTGGGTGGTACCTGTGGTAGTTGGTAACTGTGGCAGATGGGTAATGGCAGGGCTGGATTGCTCGCTTTTCAGCCGCTGCAGTTCCTCAGCGAGCAGCTGGAGTTGTTCAGTTTGGTGGTGGCACCGATCTTCCAGGTCAGCCACCTGGGCTCGTAACATTTGCGAGGCTTCCTCGTGCTGCCTCTTCCCTTCTGCCTGAGCCCTCTGCAAGCTCTCGAGCTCCTGCTCTTCCTTCTGGAGCGCTAGCTGTGCCTCCAGGTGTTCTCTCTCCAGCTGTGGCCCTCTGTCTGCAATTTCCTTGAGCGCTTGCAGCTGGCGCTCTGCCTCTTGCAGCTGGGCCTGAAGCTTGCTGACCTGTCGCAGGGCGGAGTTTTGCTCCTTTGCCACTTGCTGTAGCTGCCTCTTCAGGTCAGCACTTTCAGCTTGGACTTCCATCGCTGAGTCCACCTGCCCTCGGAGGCGAGAATTTTCTTCTTCCAGTCTCTTGTTTTCCTTGCTCAGCTGCGTGAGCTGGGCAACCAGCACCTCCTCCCTTGGGCTGGGGGCACTCTCGCAAGGTGGCGGCGCCTCGGCGGAGCTCTGGCTGGGCAGAGGCCCTGGAGTCTTGCTGGCCTGGTGGATGGTCTCCTGCAGGGATCTGCATTTCTCCTCCAGCTGCTCGGTAAGTACCACCAGTTTTTCTGTGGCTTCCTGGAGCTTCTGTACCTCCTGGCACGCTTCCTGGGTGCTTCCCTCTCTCAAGAGGCATTTCTTTGCCTCCAGGGCCTGGCGTAGCCTCTTCAGGTCGCTCAGGGCACGCTGGAGGCGGGTGTGCTGCTTCATCATCCCGGGGCACGTGCTGCCCGGCAGCACTAGGTCTTCGTCGGAAGGCTCTGGCACCTGCAAACACCAAATCAGAGAAAAGGTTGGCTTGGAAGGGAGCTCAAAGCCCACCTCGTTCCAGCCCCTGCCATGGGCACCACCCCTGCCCCCAGCCCAGGCCGCCCCCAGCCCCGTCCAGCCTGGCCTTGGGCCCCCCCCAGGGATGGGGCGCCCCCAGCCTGCGTTGGGGCCTCGCCGCCCTCCCGGGGAAGGATTTCTTCCTTATACCTGACCCAAACCTGCCCTTTTCTGCTTCGAGCCGTTACTCTGATCCCCCCACTGCACTCCCTGACAAAGAGTCTCTCCCCAGCTTTCCTGTAGCCCCCTTTAGGGACTGGCAGGCCGCCCTGAGGTCTCCCCGGAGCCTTGTCTTCCCCAGGCTCAACACGCCCAGCTTCCTCAGCCTGTTTCCTCACCTGGACGTGAGCGTCCTTCACAGGGTGGCGGCTGCTGCCCTGCTCTGTGCTGCAGCTTTCCTTGGCTCCCTGCTGAGGTGTGTTCTGGGAGGACGGAGCCTGTGTTGGCTTCTTTGGCTGTGCCTTGCCCCAGGGCCCTTCTCTGTCTTCTCGGCCCGTCGTCCCCTGGCTGTCCTCTTGCTCTCCCTCGAAGCCCGCCACGATGTATTTGATGAAGAGCCTCTTCTCCAGCTCCAGCTCATGCTGGAGGTAGCGGATGCGGGCGGGCTGGTCCCCGTACGTCTCCCAGCGCAGCTCCTTGAGGACATCCTGGAGCTTGGCGTGGGCCGCCCTGTTGCTGCTGCAGGGCCTTCGCAGCTCGTCGGCCAGCTGCCGCTGCAGCTCCCGTGCTTGGTGCAGGGCAGCGTCGCGCTCCTGCTGCAGCATCTCCTGCGCCGCCAGCAGCTCGGCCTCCTTCCACCGCAGCAGCTGCCGGGTCTCCGCTGCGCGCTGCTGCCACTGCAGCTCCTGCAGCCGCTGTATGTCGAGGGCCTGCTGCTTCTCCCACTCACACTGCAGCTGCTGGACCATCAGCTGCTGCTCCCTCTTTGCCGCCTCCTTCATCTTGGAGATCTCAGCGGCGAAGTGGCGCCGCAGCTCCTGGTTGTGGAGCCGCTCGCCATCCAGTTTGGCCCGCAGTGCCTGCAGCTCCTGCCGGCGCTCCTCCTGCTGCGCAGGGTTGCCAGGGAGCTGCGCTGGGCCCCGTCGGGGCGCGGGGCGGCTGGGCCCCGTCAGTCCCCGGCCTGCAACGTCCCGCACCATGGCCGCGGGTACAAGAAATAAGTTTGTTGGCCTGTGACTGCTGTGGCCGTTGGCCACTGACGGTCACCTTCGCTGGGTCTGCGAGGGGCGGCAGCCCCTGACCCTGTAGCGTCTACTGCCTTCCGTCCCAGTCGCACAGGTGCGGAGACAGCGTCTGCTACTGGCCATGGGTGCGTGCGCGTGCAATTTATACTGTGTGCGGGCATGACGTCACAATGGAGGGCGGGGCACCATGACCTTATATGGAGATGGGCGGTGTGCCTTATATGGGGCAGCATGACGTCATATGGAGTTGGGCGGTATGGCCTTATATGGAGTTGGGCGGTATGCCTTATAAGGGGCAGCATGACCTTATGTGGAGTTGGGCGGTATGGCTTATAAGGGGCAGCATGACCTTATATGGAGTTGGGCGGTATGGCCTTATATGGGGCTGGGTGGTATGGCCTTATATGGGGCTGGGTGGTATGGCCTTCCGTGGTGTTGGGGTGGTTGGCCCCCCATGTTGGTGGGATGTTTGGTCGCCCATTGCCTTGGGGTGTTTGGCATTTCATGGTGTTGGGAGGTGTGGTGTCGCGTGGTGTCAGGATGTAAGGCCTCATATGCTGTGAGGATGAATGGCGTTCCCATTAGGCGTTCGGCTAAATCGCCTTCTTTTGTCCTGTAATCATAGAGTCATAGCAAGGTGGAAGGGACCCACAACGATCATCAGGTCCAACTCCTGGCTCCACACAGAACCACCCATTACTCACAGAATCACAGAATCATCTAAGTTGGCAGAGACCTCCAAGATCACCGAGTCCAACCTCGGACCTAACACTAACAGTCCTCCACTAAACCATATCACTAAGCTCTGCCATGTGTCTGAGATCATTGTCCAAACGCTTCTTGAACTCTGGCAGCCTTTGTGCCATGCAACCTTTCAGCGGAAGCTAGTTCCAGAGCCAGACCACATTTCTAAGTAAGGACACATTTCCTGATATTCAGCCTGAACGTCTCCTCTTTCAGCCTCACGTTGTTGCCTCTGGATGTTTTCAAAAAAAAAAAAAAACGAAACAAAAACCAAACAAACCAACCAGCCCTAAGAGCATGTTTGTGGAGCAAACCATCAGTTCAGAACAGTTTTCATTTTGGAATAGCACGGCCATGAAAAGCACGGTCGTGTTGTGTGTGGGGTTGTGTAAAGGCTCCCCAAGGGAGTTCGGGTGTACCCAAAGGCTTCTGTTGGGAGCACTTTTGGATGGGAGAAAGTGGCGCCGTCCGTGTTGTCTTGGGTCCTACTTAGGGTTCGGCTCAGTGTTCCGGTTAGGGTTACGTTTCGGGTTGTTTGGAAAGAGAGAAGGCGCAGAGTCCTGTTGCTTGTGGGGTTGCGTAAGGGGTCCCCAAGGGAGTCCAGGTGTACCCAAAGGCTTCCGTTGGGAGCACTTTTTGATGGGAGAAAGTGACGGCGTACGTGTTTTCTGGGGTCCTAATTAGGGTTAGGGTTAGGGTTACCTCAGCTACACGGGGGCCTTTTAGGGTTAGGGTTAGGCTTAGGCTTAGGGTAAGGGTTCCAGTTAGGGTTAGGGATAGCTCCGTGGGGGCATTTTAGGGTTAGGGTTAGAGTTAGAGTTTCAAAGGTGGGCTGCGGCCTTGGCCCACGCTGACAGCAATATCCCCAAACACCGCGTTTTGTCACAATAAAGCTAATAAATAATAATAAAAAGGCGCACAGAGCCCTGCCCCGCTGCCCGGGAGAGCCTGGCAGTAACGGGAGGAGTGGTGGCTGCGGTCTTGGCCTGTACTGACAGAAATAGCCCCAAAACCATGCGTTTTGTCACAAGAAAGCTAATAAATAATAATAATAAGGCGCACAGAGCTCTGCCCCGCTGCCCGGGAGAGCCTGGCAGTAACAGGAGGAGCTCCCCCTCGGCGTGGTGGCTCCGGCCTCTGAAGGGTTTGGGCGCCCACTGCCCCGGGCTGTGACAAGTCCCCGTGACACGAGCTGGTGATGGGGAGCTTCCACAACCCGTGAAAGGGGCCCCGCAGGCCCTGTGGCCCTCCAGAGTGCCCCGAGGAGGTCTGAGGCTCTGCAGGGCCTCGCTGGGGGTCTCTTTTCCGTCCCCAGAATCAGAGGTTGAGGGAAGGGAGCTCTGAGTCCGCCTGTCCCAACCCCACCTCTGGCAGGGCCACCCAGAGCAGGTCCCCAGGACCGCATCCAGGTGGCTTTTGAAGGCCTCCAAGAACTCAACCGCCTCTCTGGCCAACCTGTTCCAGCGTGCAGTTAGCTGCAGGGCAAAGAAATGCTTTTCCATTTCTATAAACATTCTGGAGAAGAATCACCTAGGCCAGGTTCATCATTATCCACAGTTTATTGATTTTTGAAACCCTCGGCACCCCCATCCCGATCTTCTTCCTCGTCCTCCAAAATGGGTGACAGACAGAAAGGGTAGCGGGAATAACTGTTTCCTGCACTGGAGGTTTCTTCTTCCTCTTTTGGCCCATCACACAGCTCCTCCAGGAAGGCTTCTGCAAGGGGCTCTTCAGCCAGCACACGGGGACAGATTGGCCCATCACACAGCTCCTTCAGGAAGGCTTCTGCAAAGGCCTCTGCAGCCAGCGTACCGGGAAAGATTGGCCCATCACACAGCTCCTCCAGGAGGGCTTTTGCAAGGGCCTCTTCAGCCAGCGCACGGGGACTGATTGGCCCATCACGCAGCTCCTTCAGGAAGGCTTCTGCAAGGGCCTCTTCAGCCAGCGCACCGGGGCAGATTTCTTTGTCCGGATCATCCCCGGCTTCGCCACTGCTGCTGCAGCTGTCGGTGGAACTCTCCTCATCGTCTGTGTCCAGAAGGAGATCCCTTAGCTCTGGAGGCACTGGCGTCAAGGTGAGGTCATCGAGAACTTCTTCCACCAGATTGGAGGGGACGAACCCTCTTCTGCCGTCCGTCCGCTCTCCTATATACCAGCCATCCTCATCCATCTCCCCAACGACATAAACAAACTGTCCTGCGGTGAGGGGAAGCTCTAGCTTCGGATGCTCGTTGGGACTATCAGCAGGGTCATAGCTGTACCGAGCCAGGAATTTCCGAATCCTTAATGGTCCTTGTCCCACTGGAACCTGCAGGATGAAGGACTCTTGCTGCGTTTCCGCTCCTTGGGTCTCATCTGCAGCGTCCTCCTCTGAAGGAAGGCAGGGCCCTGGGCTGTCCTCTGCCGACTCGGATTTGGAGGTGACTGTGTGGGTGGTACCTGTGGTAGTTGGTAACTGTGGCAGATGGGTAATGGCAGGGCTGGATTGCTCGCTTTTCAGCCGCTGCAGTTCCTCAGCGAGCAGCTGGAGTTGTTCAGTTTGGTGGTGGCACCGATCTTCCAGGTCAGCCACCTGGGCTCGTAACATTTGCGAGGCTTCCTCGTGCTGCCTCTTCCCTTCTGCCTGAGCCCTCTGCAAGCTCTCGAGCTCCTGCTCTTCCTTCTGGAGCGCTAGCTGTGCCTCCAGGTGTTCTCTCTCCAGCTGTGGCCCTCTGTCTGCAATTTCCTTGAGCGCTTGCAGCTGGCGCTCTGCCTCTTGCAGCTGGGCCTGAAGCTTGCTGACCTGTCGCAGGGCGGAGTTTTGCTCCTTTGCCACTTGCTGTAGCTGCCTCTTCAGGTCAGCACTTTCAGCTTGGACTTCCATCGCTGAGTCCACCTGCCCTCGGAGGCGAGAATTTTCTTCTTCCAGTCTCTTGTTTTCCTTGCTCAGCTGCGTGAGCTGGGCAACCAGCACCTCCTCCCTTGGGCTGGGGGCACTCTCGCAAGGTGGCGGCGCCTCGGCGGAGCTCTGGCTGGGCAGAGGCCCTGGAGTCTTGCTGGCCTGGTGGATGGTCTCCTGCAGGGATCTGCATTTCTCCTCCAGCTGCTCGGTAAGTACCACCAGTTTTTCTGTGGCTTCCTGGAGCTTCTGTACCTCCTGGCACGCTTCCTGGGTGCTTCCCTCTCTCAAGAGGCATTTCTTTGCCTCCAGGGCCTGGCGTAGCCTCTTCAGGTCGCTCAGGGCACGCTGGAGGCGGGTGTGCTGCTTCATCATCCCGGGGCACGTGCTGCCCGGCAGCACTAGGTCTTCGTCGGAAGGCTCTGGCACCTGCAAACACCAAATCAGAGAAAAGGTTGGCTTGGAAGGGAGCTCAAAGCCCACCTCGTTCCAGCCCCTGCCATGGGCACCACCCCTGCCCCCAGCCCAGGCAGCCCCCAGCCCCGTCCAGCCTGGCCTTGGGCCCCCCCCAGGGATGGGGCGCCCCCAGCCTGCGTTGGGGCCTCGCCGCCCTCCCGGGGAAGGATTTCTTCCTTATACCTGACCCAAACCTGCCCTTTTCTGCTTCGAGCCGTTACTCTGATCCCCCCACTGCACTCCCTGACAAAGAGTCTCTCCCCAGCTTTCCTGTAGCCCCCTTTAGGGACTGGCAGGCCGCCCTGAGGTCTCCCCGGAGCCTTGTCTTCCCCAGGCTCAACACGCCCAGCTTCCTCAGCCTGGTTCCTCACCTGGACGTGAGCGTCCTTCACAGGGTGGCGGCTGCTGCCCTGCTCTGTGCTGCAGCTTTCCTTGGCTCCCTGCTGAGGTGTGTTCTGGGAGGACGGAGCCTGTGTTGGCTTCTTTGGCTGTGCCTTGCCCCAGGGCCCTTCTCTGTCTTCTCGGCCCGTCGTCCCCTGGCTGTCCTCTTGCTCTCCCTCGAAGCCCGCCACGATGTATTTGATGAAGAGCCTCTTCTCCAGCTCCAGCTCATGCTGGAGGTAGCGGATGCGGGCGGGCTGGTCCCCGTGCGTCTCCCAGCGCAGCTCCTTGAGGACATCCTGGAGCTTGGCGTGGGCCGCCCTGTTGCTGCTGCAGGGCCTTCGCAGCTCGTCGGCCAGCTGCCGCTGCAGCTCCCGTGCTTGGTGCAGGGCAGCGTCGCGCTCCTGCTGCAGCATCTCCTGCGCCGCCAGCAGCTCGGCCTCCTTCCACCGCAGCAGCTGCCGGGTCTCCGCTGCGCGCTGCTGCCACTGCAGCTCCTGCAGCCGCTGTATGTCGAGGGCCTGCTGCTTCTCCCACTCACACTGCAGCTGCTGGACCATCAGCTGCTGCTCCCTCTTTGCCGCCTCCTTCATCTTGGAGATCTCAGCGGCGAAGTGGCGCCGCAGCTCCTGGTTGTGGAGCCGCTCGCCATCCAGTTTGGCCCGCAGTGCCTGCAGCTCCTGCCGGCGCTCCTCCTGCTGCGCAGGGTTGCCAGGGAGCTGCGCTGGGCCCCGTCGGGGCGCGGGGCGGCTGGGCCCCGTCAGTCCCCGGCCTGCAACGTCCCGCACCATGGCCGCGGGTACAAGAAATAAGTTTGTTGGCCTGTGACTGCTGTGGCCGTTGGCCACTGACGGTCACCTTCGCTGGGTCTGCGAGGGGCGGCAGCCCCTGACCCTGTAGCGTCTACTGCCTTCCGTCCCAGTCGCACAGGTGCGGAGACAGCGTCTGCTACTGGCCATGGGTGCGTGCGCGTGCAATTTATACTGTGTGCGGGCATGACGTCACAATGGAGGGCGGGGCACCATGACCTTATATGGAGATGGGCGGTGTGCCTTATATGGGGCAGCATGACGTCATATGGAGTTGGGCGGTATGGCCTTATATGGAGTTGGGCGGTATGCCTTATAAGGGGCAGCATGACCTTATGTGGAGTTGGGCGGTATGGCTTATAAGGGGCAGCATGACCTTATATGGAGTTGGGCAGTTCCTTATATGGAGTTGGGCGGTATGGCCTTATATGGGGCTGGGTGGTATGGCCTTCCGTGGTGTTGGGGTGGTATGGCCCCCCATGTTGGTGGGATGTTTGGTCGCCCATTGCCTTGGGGTGTTTGGCATTTCATGGTGTTGGGAGGTGTGGTGTCGCGTGGTGTCAGGATGTAAGGCCTCATATGCTGTGAGGATGAATGGCGTTCCCATTAGGCGTTCGGCTAAATCGCCTTCTTTTGTCCTGTAATCATAGAGTCATAGCAAGGTGGAAGGGACCCACAACGATCATCAGGTCCAACTCCTGGCTCCACACAGAACCACCCATTACTCACAGAATCACAGAATCATCTAAGTTGGCAGAGACCTCCAAGATCACCGAGTCCAACCTCGGACCTAACACTAACAGTCCTCCACTAAACCATATCACTAAGCTCTGCCATGTGTCTGAGATCATTGTCCAAACGCTTCTTGAACTCTGGCAGCCTTTGTGCCATGCAACCTTTCAGCGGGAGCTAGTTCCAGAGCCAGACCACATTTCTAAGTAAGGACACATTTCCTGATATTCAGCCTGAACGTCTCCTCTTGCAGCCTCACGTTGTTGCCTCTGGATGTTTTCAAAAAAAAAAAAAAACGAAACAAAAACCAAACAAACCAACCAGCCCTAAGAGCATGTTTGTGGAGCAAACCATCAGTTCAGAACAGTTTTCATTTTGGAATAGCACGGCCATGAAAAGCACGGTCGTGTTGTGTGTGGGGTTGTGTAAAGGCTCCCCAAGGGAGTTCGGGTGTACCCAAAGGCTTCTGTTGGGAGCACTTTTGGATGGGAGAAAGTGGCGCCGTCCGTGTTGTCTTGGGTCCTACTTAGGGTTCGGCTCAGTGTTCCGGTTAGGGTTACGTTTCGGGTTGTTTGGAAAGAGAGAAGGCGCAGAGTCCTGTTGCTTGTGGGGTTGTGTAAGGGGTCCCCAAGGGAGTCCAGGTGTACCCAAAGGCTTCCGTTGGGAGCACTTTTTGATGGGAGAAAGTGACGGCGTACGTGTTTTCTGGGGTCCTAATTAGGGTTAGGGTTAGGGTTACCTCAGCTACACGGGGGCCTTTTAGGGTTAGGGTTAGGGTTAGGCTTAGGGTAAGGGTTCCAGTTAGGGTTAGGGATAGCTCCGTGGGGGCATTTTAGGGTTAGGGTTAGAGTTAGAGTTTCAAAGGTGGGCTGCGGCCTTGGCCCACGCTGACAGCAATATCCCCAAACACCGCGTTTTGTCACAATAAAGCTAATAAATAATAATAAAAAGGCGCACAGAGCCCTGCCCCGCTGCCCGGGAGAGCCTGGCAGTAACGGGAGGAGTGGTGGCTGCGGTCTTGGCCTGTACTGACAGAAATAGCCCCAAAACCATGCGTTTTGTCACAAGAAAGCTAATAAATAATAATAATAAGGCGCACAGAGCTCTGCCCCGCTGCCCGGGAGAGCCTGGCAGTAACAGGAGGAGCTCCCCCTCGGCGTGGTGGCTCCGGCCTCTGAAGGGTTTGGGCGCCCACTGCCCCGGGCTGTGACAAGTCCCCGTGACACGAGCTGGTGATGGGGAGCTTCCACAACCCGTGAAAGGGGCCCCGCAGGCCCTGTGGCCCTCCAGAGTGCCCCGAGGAGGTCTGAGGCTCTGCAGGGCCTCGCTGGGGGTCTCTTTTCCGTCCCCAGAATCAGAGGTTGAGGGAAGGGAGCTCTGAGTCCGCCTGTCCCAACCCCACCTCTGGCAGGGCCACCCAGAGCAGGTCCCCAGGACCGCATCCAGGTGGCTTTTGAAGGCCTCCAAGAACTCAACCGCCTCTCTGGCCAACCTGTTCCAGCGTGCAGTTAGCTGCAGGGCAAAGAAATGCTTTTCCATTTCTATAAACATTCTGGAGAAGAATCACCTAGGCCAGGTTCATCATTATCCACAGTTTATTGATTTTTGAAACCCTCGGCACCCCCATCGCGATCTTCTTCCTCGTCCTCCAAAATGGGTGACAGACAGAAAGGGTAGCGGGAATAACTGTTTCCTGCACTGAAGGTTTCTTCTTCCTCTTTTGGCCCATCACACAGCTCCTCCAGGAAGGCTTCTGCAAGGGGCTCTTCAGCCAGCGCACGGGGACAGATTGGCCCATCACACAGCTCCTTCAGGAAGGCTTCTGCAAAGGCCTCTGCAGCCAGCGTACCGGGAAAGATTGGCCCATCACACAGCTCCTCCAGGAGGGCTTTTGCAAGGGCCTCTTCAGCCAGCGCACGGGGACTGATTGGCCCATCACGCAGCTCCTTCAGGAAGGCTTCTGCAAGGGCCTCTTCAGCCAGCGCACCGGGACAGATTTCTTTGTCCGGATCATCCCCGGCTTCGCCACTGCTGCTGCAGCTGTCGGTGGAACTCTCCTCATCGTCTGTGTCCAGAAGGAGATCCCTTAGCTCTGGAGGCACTGGCGTCAAGGTGAGGTCATCGAGAACTTCTTCCACCAGATTGGAGGGGACGAACCCTCTTCTGCCGTCCGTCCGCTCTCCTATATACCAGCCATCCTCATCCATCTCCCCAACGACATAAACAAACTGTCCTGCGGTGAGGGGAAGCTCTAGCTTCGGATGCTCGTTGGGACTATCAGCAGGGTCATAGCTGTACCGAGCCAGGAATTTCCGAATCCTTAATGGTCCTTGTCCCACTGGAACCTGCAGGATGAAGGACTCTTGCTGCGTTTCCGCTCCTTGGGTCTCATCTGCAGCGTCCTCCTCTGAAGGAAGGCAGGGCCCTGGGCTGTCCTCTGCCGACTCGGATTTGGAGGTGACTGTGTGGGTGGTACCTGTGGTAGTTGGTAACTGTGGCAGATGGGTAATGGCAGGGCTGGATTGCTCGCTTTTCAGCCGCTGCAGTTCCTCAGCGAGCAGCTGGAGTTGTTCAGTTTGGTGGTGGCACCGATCTTCCAGGTCAGCCACCTGGGCTCGTAACATTTGCGAGGCTTCCTCGTGCTGCCTCTTCCCTTCTGCCTGAGCCCTCTGCAAGCTCTCGAGCTCCTGCTCTTCCTTCTGGAGCGCTAGCTGTGCCTCCAGGTGTTCTCTCTCCAGCTGTGGCCCTCTGTCTGCAATTTCCTTGAGCGCTTGCAGCTGGCGCTCTGCCTCTTGCAGCTGGGCCTGAAGCTTGCTGACCTGTCGCAGGGCGGAGTTTTGCTCCTTTGCCACTTGCTGTAGCTGCCTCTTCAGGTCAGCACTTTCAGCTTGGACTTCCATCGCTGAGTCCACCTGCCCTCGGAGGCGAGAATTTTCTTCTTCCAGTCTCTTGTTTTCCTTGCTCAGCTGCGTGAGCTGGGCAACCAGCACCTCCTCCCTTGGGCTGGGGGCACTCTCGCAAGGTGGCGGCGCCTCGGCGGAGCTCTGGCTGGGCAGAGGCCCTGGAGTCTTGCTGGCCTGGTGGATGGTCTCCTGCAGGGATCTGCATTTCTCCTCCAGCTGCTCGGTAAGTACCACCAGTTTTTCTGTGGCTTCCTGGAGCTTCTGTACCTCCTGGCACGCTTCCTGGGTGCTTCCCTCTCTCAAGAGGCATTTCTTTGCCTCCAGGGCCTGGCGTAGCCTCTTCAGGTCGCTCAGGGCACGCTGGAGGCGGGTGTGCTGCTTCATCATCCCGGGGCACGTGCTGCCCGGCAGCACTAGGTCTTCGTCGGAAGGCTCTGGCACCTGCAAACACCAAATCAGAGAAAAGGTTGGCTTGGAAGGGAGCTCAAAGCCCACCTCGTTCCAGCCCCTGCCATGGGCACCACCCCTGCCCCCAGCCCAGGCCGCCCCCAGCCCCGTCCAGCCTGGCCTTGGGCCCCCCCCAGGGATGGGGCGCCCCCAGCCTGCGTTGGGGCCTCGCCGCCCTCCCGGGGAAGGATTTCTTCCTTATACCTGACCCAAACCTGCCCTTTTCTGCTTTGAGCCGTTACTCTGATCCCCCCACTGCACTCCCTGACAAAGAGTCTCTCCCCAGCTTTCCTGTAGCCCCCTTTAGGGACTGGCAGGCCGCCCTGAGGTCTCCCCGGAGCCTTGTCTTCCCCAGGCTCAACACGCCCAGCTTCCTCAGCCTGGTTCCTCACCTGGACGTGAGCGTCCTTCACAGGGTGGCGGCTGCTGCCCTGCTCTGTGCTGCAGCTTTCCTTGGCTCCCTGCTGAGGTGTGTTCTGGGAGGACGGAGCCTGTGTTGGCTTCTTTGGCTGTGCCTTGCCCCAGGGCCCTTCTCTGTCTTCTCGGCCCGTCGTCCCCTGGCTGTCCTCTTGCTCTCCCTCGAAGCCCGCCACGATGTATTTGATGAAGAGCCTCTTCTCCAGCTCCAGCTCATGCTGGAGGTAGCGGATGCGGGCGGGCTGGTCCCCGTGCGTCTCCCAGCGCAGCTCCTTGAGGATATCCTGGAGCTTGGCGTGGGCCGCCCTGTTGCTGCTGCAGGGCCTTCGCAGCTCGTCGGCCAGCTGCCGCTGCAGCTCCCGTGCTTGGTGCAGGGCAGCGTCGCGCTCCTGCTGCAGCATCTCCTGCGCCGCCAGCAGCTCGGCCTCCTTCCACCGCAGCAGCTGCCGGGTCTCCGCTGCGCGCTGCTGCCACTGCAGCTCCTGCAGCCGCTGTATGTCGAGGGCCTGCTGCTTCTCCCACTCACACTGCAGCTGCTGGACCATCAGCTGCTGCTCCCTCTTTGCCGCCTCCTTCATCTTGGAGATCTCAGCGGCGAAGTGGCGCCGCAGCTCCTGGTTGTGGAGCCGCTCGCCATCCAGTTTGGCCCGCAGTGCCTGCAGCTCCTGCCGGCGCTCCTCCTGCTGCGCAGGGTTGCCAGGGAGCTGCGCTGGGCCCCGTCGGGGCGCGGGGCGGCTGGGCCCCGTCAGTCCCCGGCCTGCAACGTCCCGCACCATGGCCGCGGGTACAAGAAATAAGTTTGTTGGCCTGTGACTGCTGTGGCCGTTGGCCACTGACGGTCACCTTCGCTGGGTCTGCGAGGGGCGGCAGCCCCTGACCCTGTAGCGTCTACTGCCTTCCGTCCCAGTCGCACAGGTGCGGAGACAGCGTCTGCTACTGGCCATGGGTGCGTGCGCGTGCAATTTATACTGTGTGCGGGCATGACGTCACAATGGAGGGCAGGGCACCATGACCTTATATGGAGATGGGCGGTGTGCCTTATATGGGGCAGCATGACGTCATATGGAGTTGGGCAGTATGGCCTTATATGGAGTTGGGCGGTATGCCTTATAAGGGGCAGCATGACCTTATGTGGAGTTGGGCGGTATGGCTTATAAGGGGCAGCATGACCTTATATGGAGTTGGGCAGTTCCTTATATGGAGTTGGGCGGTATGGCCTTATATGGGGCTGGGTGGTATGGCCTTCCGTGGTGTTGGGGTGGTTGGCCCCCCATGTTGGTGGGATGTTTGGTCGCCCATTGCCTTGGGGTGTTTGGCATTTCATGGTGTTGGGAGGTGTGGTGTCGCGTGGTGTCAGGATGTAAGGCCTCATATGCTGTGAGGATGAATGGCGTTCCCATTAGGCGTTCGGCTAAATCGCCTTCTTTTGTCCTGTAATCATAGAGTCATAGCAAGGTGGAAGGGACCCACAACGATCATCAGGTCCAACTCCTGGCTCCACACAGAACCACCCATTACTCACAGAATCACAGAATCATCTAAGTTGGCAGAGACCTCCAAGATCACCGAGTCCAACCTCGGACCTAACACTAACAGTCCTCCACTAAACCATATCACTAAGCTCTGCCATGTGTCTGAGATCATTGTCCAAACGCTTCTTGAACTCTGGCAGCCTTTGTGCCATGCAACCTTTCAGCGGGAGCTAGTTCCAGAGCCAGACCACATTTCTAAGTAAGGACACATTTCCTGATATTCAGCCTGAACGTCTCCTCTTGCAGCCTCACGTTGTTGCCTCTGGATGTTTTCAAAAAAAAAAAAAAACGAAACAAAAACCAAACAAACCAACCAGCCCTAAGAGCATGTTTGTGGAGCAAACCATCAGTTCAGAACAGTTTTCATTTTGGAATAGCACGGCCATGAAAAGCACGGTCGTGTTGTGTGTGGGGTTGTGTAAAGGCTCCCCAAGGGAGTTCGGGTGTACCCAAAGGCTTCTGTTGGGAGCACTTTTGGATGGGAGAAAGTGGCGCCGTCCGTGTTGTCTTGGGTCCTACTTAGGGTTCGGCTCAGTGTTCCGGTTAGGGTTACGTTTCGGGTTGTTTGGAAAGAGAGAAGGCGCAGAGTCCTGTTGCTTGTGGGGTTGTGTAAGGGGTCCCCAAGGGAGTCCAGGTGTACCCAAAGGCTTCCGTTGGGAGCACTTTTTGATGGGAGAAAGTGACGGCGTACGTGTTTTCTGGGGTCCTAATTAGGGTTAGGGTTAGGGTTACCTCAGCTACACGGGGGCCTTTTAGGGTTAGGGTTAGGGTTAGGCTTAGGGTAAGGGTTCCAGTTAGGGTTAGGGATAGCTCCGTGGGGGCATTTTAGGGTTAGGGTTAGAGTTAGAGTTTCAAAGGTGGGCTGCGGCCTTGGCCCACGCTGACAGCAATATCCCCAAACACCGCGTTTTGTCACAATAAAGCTAATAAATAATAATAAAAAGGCGCACAGAGCCCTGCCCCGCTGCCTGGGAGAGCCTGGCAGTAACGGGAGGAGTGGTGGCTGTGGTCTTGGCCTGTACTGACAGAAATAGCCCCAAAACCATGCGTTTTGTCACAAGAAAGCTAATAAATAATAATAATAAGGCGCACAGAGCTCTGCCCCGCTGCCCGGGAGAGCCTGGCAGTAACAGGAGGAGCTCCCCCTCGGCGTGGTGGCTCCGGCCTCTGAAGGGTTTGGGCGCCCACTGCCCCGGGCTGTGACAAGTCCCCGTGACACGAGCTGGTGATGGGGAGCTTCCACAACCCGTGAAAGGGGCCCCGCAGGCCCTGTGGCCCTCCAGAGTGCCCCGAGGAGGTCTGAGGCTCTGCAGGGCCTCGCTGGGGGTCTCTTTTCCGTCCCCAGAATCAGAGGTTGAGGGAAGGGAGCTCTGAGTCCGCCTGTCCCAACCCCACCTCTGGCAGGGCCACCCAGAGCAGGTCCCCAGGACCGCATCCAGGTGGCTTTTGAAGGCCTCCAAGAACTCAACCGCCTCTCTGGCCAACCTGTTCCAGCGTGCAGTTAGCTGCAGGGCAAAGAAATGCTTTTCCATTTCTATAAACATTCTGGAGAAGAATCACCTAGGCCAGGTTCATCATTATCCACAGTTTATTGATTTTTGAAACCCTCGGCACCCCCATCCCGATCTTCTTCCTCGTCCTCCAAAATGGGTGACAGACAGAAAGGGTAGCGGGAATAACTGTTTCCTGCACTGAAGGTTTCTTCTTCCTCTTTTGGCCCATCACACAGCTCCTCCAGGAAGGCTTCTGCAAGGGGCTCTTCAGCCAGCGCACGGGGACAGATTGGCCCATCACACAGCTCCTTCAGGAAGGCTTCTGCAAAGGCCTCTGCAGCCAGCGTACCGGGAAAGATTGGCCCATCACACAGCTCCTCCAGGAGGGCTTTTGCAAGGGCCTCTTCAGCCAGCGCACGGGGACTGATTGGCCCATCACGCAGCTCCTTCAGGAAGGCTTCTGCAAGGGCCTCTTCAGCCAGCGCACCGGGACAGATTTCTTTGTCCGGATCATCCCCGGCTTCGCCACTGCTGCTGCAGCTGTCGGTGGAACTCTCCTCATCGTCTGTGTCCAGAAGGAGATCCCTTAGCTCTGGAGGCACTGGCGTCAAGGTGAGGTCATCGAGAACTTCTTCCACCAGATTGGAGGGGACGAACCCTCTTCTGCCGTCCGTCCGCTCTCCTATATACCAGCCATCCTCATCCATCTCCCCAACGACATAAACTAACTGTCCTGCGGTGAGGGGAAGCTCTAGCTTCGGATGCTCGTTGGGACTATCAGCAGGGTCATAGCTGTACCGAGCCAGGAATTTCCGAATCCTTAATGGTCCTTGTCCCACTGGAACCTGCAGGATGAAGGACTCTTGCTGCGTTTCCGCTCCTTGGGTCTCATCTGCAGCGTCCTCCTCTGAAGGAAGGCAGGGCCCTGGGCTGTCCTCTGCCGACTCGGATTTGGAGGTGACTGTGTGGGTGGTACCTGTGGTAGTTGGTAACTGTGGCAGATGGGTAATGGCAGGGCTGGATTGCTCGCTTTTCAGCCGCTGCAGTTCCTCAGCGAGCAGCTGGAGTTGTTCAGTTTGGTGGTGGCACCGATCTTCCAGGTCAGCCACCTGGGCTCGTAACATTTGCGAGGCTTCCTCGTGCTGCCTCTTCCCTTCTGCCTGAGCCCTCTGCAAGCTCTCGAGCTCCTGCTCTTCCTTCTGGAGCGCTAGCTGTGCCTCCAGGTGTTCTCTCTCCAGCTGTGGCCCTCTGTCTGCAATTTCCTTGAGCGCTTGCAGCTGGCGCTCTGCCTCTTGCAGCTGGGCCTGAAGCTTGCTGACCTGTCGCAGGGCGGAGTTTTGCTCCTTTGCCACTTGCTGTAGCTGCCTCTTCAGGTCAGCACTTTCAGCTTGGACTTCCATCGCTGAGTCCACCTGCCCTCGGAGGCGAGAATTTTCTTCTTCCAGTCTCTTGTTTTCCTTGCTCAGCTGCGTGAGCTGGGCAACCAGCACCTCCTCCCTTGGGCTGGGGGCACTCTCGCAAGGTGGCGACGCCTCGGCGGAGCTCTGGCTGGGCAGAGGCCCTGGAGTCTTGCTGGCCTGGTGGATGGTCTCCTGCAGGGATCTGCATTTCTCCTCCAGCTGCTCGGTAAGTACCACCAGTTTTTCTGTGGCTTCCTGGAGCTTCTGTACCTCCTGGCACGCTTCCTGGGTGCTTCCCTCTCTCAAGAGGCATTTCTTTGCCTCCAGGGCCTGGCGTAGCCTCTTCAGGTCGCTCAGGGCACGCTGGAGGCGGGTGTGCTGCTTCATCATCCCGGGGCACGTGCTGCCCGGCAGCACCAGGTCTTCGTCGGAAGGCTCTGGCACCTGCAAACACCAAATCAGAGAAAAGGTTGGCTTGGAAGGGAGCTCAAAGCCCACCTCGTTCCAGCCCCTGCCATGGGCACCACCCCTGCCCCCAGCCCAGGCCGCCCCCAGCCCCGTCCAGCCTGGCCTTGGGCCCCCCCCAGGGATGGGGCGCCCCCAGCCTGCGTTGGGGCCTCGCCGCCCTCCCGGGGAAGGATTTCTTCCTTATACCTGACCCAAACCTGCCCTTTTCTGCTTCGAGCCGTTACTCTGATCCCCCCACTGCACTCCCTGACAAAGAGTCTCTCCCCAGCTTTCCTGTAGCCCCCTTTAGGGACTGGCAGGCCGCCCTGAGGTCTCCCCGGAGCCTTGTCTTCCCCAGGCTCAACACGCCCAGCTTCCTCAGCCTGTTTCCTCACCTGGACGTGAGCGTCCTTCACAGGGTGGCGGCTGCTGCCCTGCTCTGTGCTGCAGCTTTCCTTGGCTCCCTGCTGAGGTGTGTTCTGGGAGGACGGAGCCTGTGTTGGCTTCTTTGGCTGTGCCTTGCCCCAGGGCCCTTCTCTGTCTTCTCGGCCCGTCGTCCCCTGGCTGTCCTCTTGCTCTCCCTCGAAGCCCGCCACGATGTATTTGATGAAGAGCCTCTTCTCCAGCTCCAGCTCATGCTGGAGGTAGCGGATGTGGGTGGGCTGGTCCCCGTGCGTCTCCCAGCGCAGCTCCTTGAGGACATCCTGGAGCTTGGCGTGGGCCGCCCTGTTGCTGCTGCAGGGCCTTCGCAGCTCGTCGGCCAGCTGCCGCTGCAGCTCCCATGCTTGGTGCAGGGCAGCGTCGCGCTCCTGCTGCAGCATCTCCTGCGCCGCCAGCAGCTCGGCCTCCTTCCACCGCAGCAGCTGCCGGGTCTCCGCTGCGCGCTGCTGCCACTGCAGCCCCTGCAGCCGCTGTATGTCGAGGGCCTGCTGCTTCTCCCACTCACACTGCAGCTGCTGGACCATCAGCTGCTGCTCCCTCTTTGCCGCCTCCTTCATCTTGGAGATCTCAGCGGCGAAGTGGCGCCGCAGCTCCTGGTTGTGGAGCCACTCGCCATCCAGTTTGGCCCGCAGTGCCTGCAGCTCCTGCCGGCGCTCCTCCTGCTGCGCAGGGTTGCCAGGGAGCTGCGCTGGGCCCCGTCGGGGCGCGGGGCGGCTGGGCCCCGTCAGTCCCCGGCCTGCAACGTCCCGCACCATGGCCGCGGGTACAAGAAATAAGTTTGTTGGCCTGTGACTGCTGTGGCCGTTGGCCACTGACGGTCACCTTCGCTGGGTCTGCGAGGGGCGGCAGCCCCTGACCCTGTAGCGTCTACTGCCTTCCGTCCCAGTCGCACAGGTGCGGAGACAGCGTCTGCTACTGGCCATGGGTGCGTGCGCGTGCAATTTATACTGTGTGCGGGCATGACGTCACAATGGAGGGCGGGGCACCATGACCTTATATGGAGATGGGCGGTGTGCCTTATATGGGGCAGCATGATGTCATATGGAGTTGGGCGGTATGGCCTTATATGGAGTTGGGCGGTATGCCTTATAAGGGGCAGCATGACCTTATGTGGAGTTGGGCGGTATGGCTTATAAGGGGCAGCATGACCTTATATGGAGTTGGGCAGTTCCTTATGTGGAGTTGGGCGGTATGGCCTTATATGGGGCTGGGTGGTATGGCCTTATATGGGGCTGGGTGGTATGGCCTTCCGTGGTGTTGGGGTGGTTGGCCCCCCATGTTGGTGGGATGTTTGGTCGCCCATTGCCTTGGGGTGTTTGGCATTTCATGGTGTTGGGAGGTGTGGTGTCGCGTGGTGTCAGGATGTAAGGCCTCATATGCTGTGAGGATGAATGGCGTTCCCATTAGGCGTTCGGCTAAATCGCCTTCTTTTGTCCTGTAATCATAGAGTCATAGCAAGGTGGAAGGGACCCACAACGATCATCAGGTCCAACTCCTGGCTCCACACAGAACCACCCATTACTCACAGAATCACAGAATCATCTAAGTTGGCAGAGACCTCCAAGATCACCGAGTCCAACCTCGGACCTAACACTAACAGTCCTCCACTAAACCATATCACTAAGCTCTGCCATGTGTCTGAGATCATTGTCCAAACGCTTCTTGAACTCTGGCAGCCTTTGTGCCATGCAACCTTTCAGCGGAAGCTAGTTCCAGAGCCAGACCACATTTCTAAGTAAGGACACATTTCCTGATATTCAGCCTGAACGTCTCCTCTTGCAGCCTCACGTTGTTGCCTCTGGATGTTTTCAAAAAAAAAAAAAAACGAAACAAAAACCAAACAAACCAACCAGCCCTAAGAGCATGTTTGTGGAGCAAACCATCAGTTCAGAACAGTTTTCATTTTGGAATAGCACGGCCATGAAAAGCACGGTCGTGTTGTGTGTGGGGTTGTGTAAAGGCTCCCCAAGGGAGTTCGGGTGTACCCAAAGGCTTCTGTTGGGAGCACTTTTGGATGGGAGAAAGTGGCGCCGTCCGTGTTGTCTTGGGTCCTACTTAGGGTTCGGCTCAGTGTTCCGGTTAGGGTTACGTTTCGGGTTGTTTGGAAAGAGAGAAGGCGCAGAGTCCTGTTGCTTGTGGGGTTGCGTAAGGGGTCCCCAAGGGAGTCCAGGTGTACCCAAAGGCTTCCGTTGGGAGCACTTTTTGATGGGAGAAAGTGACGGCGTACGTGTTTTCTGGGGTCCTAATTAGGGTTAGGGTTAGGGTTACCTCAGCTACACGGGGGCCTTTTAGGGTTAGGGTTAGGCTTAGGCTTAGGGTAAGGGTTCCAGTTAGGGTTAGGGATAGCTCCGTGGGGGCATTTTAGGGTTAGGGTTAGAGTTAGAGTTTCAAAGGTGGGCTGCGGCCTTGGCCCACGCTGACAGCAATATCCCCAAACACCGCGTTTTGTCACAATAAAGCTAATAAATAATAATAAAAAGGCGCACAGAGCCCTGCCCCGCTGCCCGGGAGAGCCTGGCAGTAACGGGAGGAGTGGTGGCTGCGGTCTTGGCCTGTACTGACAGAAATAGCCCCAAAACCATGCGTTTTGTCACAAGAAAGCTAATAAATAATAATAATAAGGCGCACAGAGCTCTGCCCCGCTGCCCGGGAGAGCCTGGCAGTAACAGGAGGAGCTCCCCCTCGGCGTGGTGGCTCCGGCCTCTGAAGGGTTTGGGCGCCCACTGCCCCGGGCTGTGACAAGTCCCCGTGACACGAGCTGGTGATGGGGAGCTTCCACAACCCGTGAAAGGGGCCCCGCAGGCCCTGTGGCCCTCCAGAGTGCCCCGAGGAGGTCTGAGGCTCTGCAGGGCCTCGCTGGGGGTCTCTTTTCCGTCCCCAGAATCAGAGGTTGAGGGAAGGGAGCTCTGAGTCCGCCTGTCCCAACCCCACCTCTGGCAGGGCCACCCAGAGCAGGTCCCCAGGACCGCATCCAGGTGGCTTTTGAAGGCCTCCAAGAACTCAACCGCCTCTCTGGCCAACCTGTTCCAGCGTGCAGTTAGCTGCAGGGCAAAGAAATGCTTTTCCATTTCTATAAACATTCTGGAGAAGAATCACCTAGGCCAGGTTCATCATTATCCACAGTTTATTGATTTTTGAAACCCTCGGCACCCCCATCCCGATCTTCTTCCTCGTCCTCCAAAATGGGTGACAGACAGAAAGGGTAGCGGGAATAACTGTTTCCTGCACTGAAGGTTTCTTCTTCCTCTTTTGGCCCATCACACAGCTCCTCCAGGAAGGCTTCTGCAAGGGGCTCTTCAGCCAGCGCACGGGGACAGATTGGCCCATCACACAGCTCCTTCAGGAAGGCTTCTGCAAAGGCCTCTGCAGCCAGCGTACCGGGAAAGATTGGCCCATCACACAGCTCCTCCAGGAGGGCTTTTGCAAGGGCCTCTTCAGCCAGCGCACGGGGACAGATTGGCCCATCACGCAGCTCCTTCAGGAAGGCTTCTGCAAGGGCCTCTTCAGCCAGCGCACCGGGACAGATTTCTTTGTCCGGATCATCCCCGGCTTCGCCACTGCTGCTGCAGCTGTCGGTGGAACTCTCCTCATCGTCTGTGTCCAGAAGGAGATCCCTTAGCTCTGGAGGCACTGGCGTCAAGGTGAGGTCATCGAGAACTTCTTCCACCAGATTGGAGGGGACGAACCCTCTTCTGCCGTCCGTCCGCTCTCCTATATACCAGCCATCCTCATCCATCTCCCCAACGACATAAACAAACTGTCCTGCGGTGAGGGGAAGCTCTAGCTTCGGATGCTCGTTGGGACTATCAGCAGGGTCATAGCTGTACCGAGCCAGGAATTTCCGAATCCTTAATGGTCCTTGTCCCACTGGAACCTGCAGGATGAAGGACTCTTGCTGCGTTTCCGCTCCTTGGGTCTCATCTGCAGCGTCCTCCTCTGAAGGAAGGCAGGGCCCTGGGCTGTCCTCTGCCGACTCGGATTTGGAGGTGACTGTGTGGGTGGTACCTGTGGTAGTTGGTAACTGTGGCAGATGGGTAATGGCAGGGCTGGATTGCTCGCTTTTCAGCCGCTGCAGTTCCTCAGCGAGCAGCTGGAGTTGTTCAGTTTGGTGGTGGCACCGATCTTCCAGGTCAGCCACCTGGGCTCGTAACATTTGCGAGGCTTCCTCGTGCTGCCTCTTCCCTTCTGCCTGAGCCCTCTGCAAGCTCTCGAGCTCCTGCTCTTCCTTCTGGAGCGCTAGCTGTGCCTCCAGGTGTTCTCTCTCCAGCTGTGGCCCTCTGTCTGCAATTTCCTTGAGCGCTTGCAGCTGGCGCTCTGCCTCTTGCAGCTGGGCCTGAAGCTTGCTGACCTGTCGCAGGGCGGAGTTTTGCTCCTTTGCCACTTGCTGTAGCTGCCTCTTCAGGTCAGCACTTTCAGCTTGGACTTCCATCGCTGAGTCCACCTGCCCTCGGAGGCGAGAATTTTCTTCTTCCAGTCTCTTGTTTTCCTTGCTCAGCTGCGTGAGCTGGGCAACCAGCACCTCCTCCCTTGGGCTGGGGGCACTCTCGCAAGGTGGCGGCGCCTCGGCGGAGCTCTGGCTGGGCAGAGGCCCTGGAGTCTTGCTGGCCTGGTGGATGGTCTCCTGCAGGGATCTGCATTTCTCCTCCAGCTGCTCGGTAAGTACCACCAGTTTTTCTGTGGCTTCCTGGAGCTTCTGTACCTCCTGGCACGCTTCCTGGGTGCTTCCCTCTCTCAAGAGGCATTTCTTTGCCTCCAGGGCCTGGCGTAGCCTCTTCAGGTCGCTCAGGGCACGCTGGAGGCGGGTGTGCTGCTTCATCATCCCGGGGCACGTGCTGCCCGGCAGCACTAGGTCTTCGTCGGAAGGCTCTGGCACCTGCAAACACCAAATCAGAGAAAAGGTTGGCTTGGAAGGGAGCTCAAAGCCCACCTCGTTCCAGCCCCTGCCATGGGCACCACCCCTGCCCCCAGCCCAGGCCGCCCCCAGCCCCGTCCAGCCTGGCCTTGGGCCCCCCCCAGGGATGGGGCGCCCCCAGCCTGCGTTGGGGCCTTGCCGCCCTCCCGGGGAAGGATTTCTTCCTTATACCTGACCCAAACCTGCCCTTTTCTGCTTCGAGCCGTTACTCTGATCCCCCCACTGCACTCCCTGACAAAGAGTCTCTCCCCAGCTTTCCTGTAGCCCCCTTTAGGGACTGGCAGGCCGCCCTGAGGTCTCCCCGGAGCCTTGTCTTCCCCAGGCTCAACACGCCCAGCTTCCTCAGCCTGGTTCCTCACCTGGACGTGAGCGTCCTTCACAGGGTGGCGGCTGCTGCCCTGCTCTGTGCTGCAGCTTTCCTTGGCTCCCTGCTGAGGTGTGTTCTGGGAGGACGGAGCCTGTGTTGGCTTCTTTGGCTGTGCCTTGCCCCAGGGCCCTTCTCTGTCTTCTCTGCCCGTCGTCCCCTGGCTGTCCTCTTGCTCTCCCTCGAAGCCCGCCACGATGTATTTGATGAAGAGCCTCTTCTCCAGCTCCAGCTCATGCTGGAGGTAGCGGATGCGGGCGGGCTGGTCCCCGTGCGTCTCCCAGCGCAGCTCCTTGAGGACATCCTGGAGCTTGGCGTGGGCCGCCCTGTTGCTGCTGCAGGGCCTTCGCAGCTCGTCGGCCAGCTGCCGCTGCAGCTCCCGTGCTTGGTGCAGGGCAGCGTCGCGCTCCTGCTGCAGCATCTCCTGCGCCGCCAGCAGCTCGGCCTCCTTCCACCGCAGCAGCTGCCGGGTCTCCGCTGCGCGCTGCTGCCACTGCAGCTCCTGCAGCCGCTGTATGTCGAGGGCCTGCTGCTTCTCCCACTCACACTGCAGCTGCTGGACCATCAGCTGCTGCTCCCTCTTTGCCGCCTCCTTCATCTTGGAGATCTCAGCGGCGAAGTGGCGCCGCAGCTCCTGGTTGTGGAGCCGCTCGCCATCCAGTTTGGCCCGCAGTGCCTGCAGCTCCTGCCGGCGCTCCTCCTGCTGCGCAGGGTTGCCAGGGAGCTGCGCTGGGCCCCGTCGGGGCGCGGGGCGGCTGGGCCCCGTCAGTCCCCGGCCTGCAACGTCCCGCACCATGGCCGCGGGTACAAGAAATAAGTTTGTTGGCCTGTGACTGCTGTGGCCGTTGGCCACTGACGGTCACCTTCGCTGGGTCTGCGAGGGGCGGCAGCCCCTGACCCTGTAGCGTCTACTGCCTTCCGTCCCAGTCGCACAGGTGCGGAGACAGCGTCTGCTACTGGCCATGGGTGCGTGCGCGTGCAATTTATACTGTGTGCGGGCATGACGTCACAATGGAGGGCGGGGCACCATGACCTTATATGGAGATGGGCGGTGTGCCTTATATGGGGCAGCATGACGTCATATGGAGTTGGGCGGTATGGCCTTATATGGAGTTGGGCGGTATGCCTTATAAGGGGCAGCATGACCTTATGTGGAGTTGGGCGGTATGGCTTATAAGGGGCAGCATGACCTTATATGGAGTTGGGCAGTTCCTTATATGGAGTTGGGCGGTATGGCCTTATATGGGGCTGGATGGTATGGCCTTCCGTGGTGTTGGGGTGGTTGGCCCCCCATGTTGGTGGGATGTTTGGTCGCCCATTGCCTTGGGGTGTTTGGCATTTCATGGTGTTGGGAGGTGTGGTGTCGCGTGGTGTCAGGATGTAAGGCCTCATATGCTGTGAGGATGAATGGCGTTCCCATTAGGCGTTCGGCTAAATCGCCTTCTTTTGTCCTGTAATCATAGAGTCATAGCAAGGTGGAAGGGACCCACAACGATCATCAGGTCCAACTCCTGGCTCCACACAGAACCACCCATTACTCACAGAATCACAGAATCATCTAAGTTGGCAGAGACCTCCAAGATCACCGAGTCCAACCTCGGACCTAACACTAACAGTCCTCCACTAAACCATATCACTAAGCTCTGCCATGTGTCTGAGATCATTGTCCAAACGCTTCTTGAACTCTGGCAGCCTTTGTGCCATGCAACCTTTCAGCGGGAGCTAGTTCCAGAGCCAGACCACATTTCTAAGTAAGGACACATTTCCTGATATTCAGCCTGAACGTCTCCTCTTGCAGCCTCACGTTGTTGCCTCTGGATGTTTTCAAAAAAAAAAAAAAAACGAAACAAAAACCAAACAAACCAACCAGCCCTAAGAGCATGTTTGTGGAGCAAACCATCAGTTCAGAACAGTTTTCATTTTGGAATAGCACGGCCATGAAAAGCACGGTCGTGTTGTGTGTGGGGTTGTGTAAAGGCTCCCCAAGGGAGTTCGGGTGTACCCAAAGGCTTCTGTTGGGAGCACTTTTGGATGGGAGAAAGTGGCGCCGTCCGTGTTGTCTTGGGTCCTACTTAGGGTTCGGCTCAGTGTTCCGGTTAGGGTTACGTTTCGGGTTGTTTGGAAAGAGAGAAGGCGCAGAGTCCTGTTGCTTGTGGGGTTGTGTAAGGGGTCCCCAAGGGAGTCCAGGTGTACCCAAAGGCTTCCGTTGGGAGCACTTTTTGATGGGAGAAAGTGACGGCGTACGTGTTTTCTGGGGTCCTAATTAGGGTTAGGGTTAGGGTTACCTCAGCTACACGGGGGCCTTTTAGGGTTAGGGTTAGGGTTAGGCTTAGGGTAAGGGTTCCAGTTAGGGTTAGGGATAGCTCCGTGGGGGCATTTTAGGGTTAGGGTTAGAGTTAGAGTTTCAAAGGTGGGCTGCGGCCTTGGCCCACGCTGACAGCAATATCCCCAAACACCGCGTTTTGTCACAATAAAGCTAATAAATAATAATAAAAAGGCGCACAGAGCCCTGCCCCGCTGCCCGGGAGAGCCTGGCAGTAACGGGAGGAGTGGTGGCTGCGGTCTTGGCCTGTACTGACAGAAATAGCTCCAAAACCATGCGTTTTGTCACAAGAAAGCTAATAAATAATAATAATAAGGCGCACAGAGCTCTGCCCCGCTGCCCGGGAGAGCCTGGCAGTAACAGGAGGAGCTCCCCCTCGGCGTGGTGGCTCCGGCCTCTGAAGGGTTTGGGCGCCCACTGCCCCGGGCTGTGACAAGTCCCCGTGACACGAGCTGGTGATGGGGAGCTTCCACAACCCGTGAAAGGGGCCCCGCAGGCCCTGTGGCCCTCCAGAGTGCCCCGAGGAGGTCTGAGGCTCTGCAGGGCCTCGCTGGGGGTCTCTTTTCCGTCCCCAGAATCAGAGGTTGAGGGAAGGGAGCTCTGAGTCCGCCTGTCCCAACCCCACCTCTGGCAGGGCCACCCAGAGCAGGTCCCCAGGACCGCATCCAGGTGGCTTTTGAAGGCCTCCAAGAACTCAACCGCCTCTCTGGCCAACCTGTTCCAGCGTGCAGTTAGCTGCAGGGCAAAGAAATGCTTTTCCATTTCTATAAACATTCTGGAGAAGAATCACCTAGGCCAGGTTCATCATTATCCACAGTTTATTGATTTTTGAAACCCTCGGCACCCCCATCCCGATCTTCTTCCTCGTCCTCCAAAATGGGTGACAGACAGAAAGGGTAGCGGGAATAACTGTTTCCTGCACTGGAGGTTTCTTCTTCCTCTTTTGGCCCATCACACAGCTCCTCCAGGAAGGCTTCTGCAAGGGGCTCTTCAGCCAGCGCACGGGGACAGATTGGCCCATCACACAGCTCCTTCAGGAAGGCTTCTGCAAAGGCCTCTGCAGCCAGCGTACCGGGAAAGATTGGCCCATCACACAGCTCCTCCAGGAGGGCTTTTGCAAGGGCCTCTTCAGCCAGCGCACGGGGACTGATTGGCCCATCACGCAGCTCCTTCAGGAAGGCTTCTGCAAGGGCCTCTTCAGCCAGCGCACCGGGACAGATTTCTTTGTCCGGATCATCCCCGGCTTCGCCACTGCTGCTGCAGCTGTCGGTGGAACTCTCCTCATCGTCTGTGTCCAGAAGGAGATCCCTTAGCTCTGGAGGCACTGGCGTCAAGGTGAGGTCATCGAGAACTTCTTCCACCAGATTGGAGGGGACGAACCCTCTTCTGCCGTCCGTCCGCTCTCCTATATACCAGCCATCCTCATCCATCTCCCCAACGACATAAACAAACTGTCCTGCGGTGAGGGGAAGCTCTAGCTTCGGATGCTCGTTGGGACTATCAGCAGGGTCATAGCTGTACCGAGCCAGGAATTTCCGAATCCTTAATGGTCCTTGTCCCACTGGAACCTGCAGGATGAAGGACTCTTGCTGCGTTTCCGCTCCTTGGGTCTCATCTGCAGCGTCCTCCTCTGAAGGAAGGCAGGGCCCTGGGCTGTCCTCTGCCGACTCGGATTTGGAGGTGACTGTGTGGGTGGTACCTGTGGTAGTTGGTAACTGTGGCAGATGGGTAATGGCAGGGCTGGATTGCTCGCTTTTCAGCCGCTGCAGTTCCTCAGCGAGCAGCTGGAGTTGTTCAGTTTGGTGGTGGCACCGATCTTCCAGGTCAGCCACCTGGGCTCGTAACATTTGCGAGGCTTCCTCGTGCTGCCTCTTCCCTTCTGCCTGAGCCCTCTGCAAGCTCTCGAGCTCCTGCTCTTCCTTCTGGAGCGCTAGCTGTGCCTCCAGGTGTTCTCTCTCCAGCTGTGGCCCTCTGTCTGCAATTTCCTTGAGCGCTTGCAGCTGGCGCTCTGCCTCTTGCAGCTGGGCCTGAAGCTTGCTGACCTGTCGCAGGGCGGAGTTTTGCTCCTTTGCCACTTGCTGTAGCTGCCTCTTCAGGTCAGCACTTTCAGCTTGGACTTCCATCGCTGAGTCCACCTGCCCTCGGAGGCGAGAATTTTCTTCTTCCAGTCTCTTGTTTTCCTTGCTCAGCTGCGTGAGCTGGGCAACCAGCACCTCCTCCCTTGGGCTGGGGGCACTCTCGCAAGGTGGCGGCGCCTCGGCGGAGCTCTGGCTGGGCAGAGGCCCTGGAGTCTTGCTGGCCTGGTGGATGGTCTCCTGCAGGGATCTGCATTTCTCCTCCAGCTGCTCGGTAAGTACCACCAGTTTTTCTGTGGCTTCCTGGAGCTTCTGTACCTCCTGGCACGCTTCCTGGGTGCTTCCCTCTCTCAAGAGGCATTTCTTTGCCTCCAGGGCCTGGCGTAGCCTCTTCAGGTCGCTCAGGGCACGCTGGAGGCGGGTGTGCTGCTTCATCATCCCGGGGCACGTGCTGCCCGGCAGCACTAGGTCTTCGTCGGAAGGCTCTGGCACCTGCAAACACCAAATCAGAGAAAAGGTTGGCTTGGAAGGGAGCTCAAAGCCCACCTCGTTCCAGCCCCTGCCATGGGCACCACCCCTGCCCCCAGCCCAGGCCGCCCCCAGCCCCGTCCAGCCTGGCGTTGGGCCCCCCCCAGGGATGGGGCGCCTCCAGCCTGCGTTGGGGCCTCGCCGCCCTCCTGGGGAAGGATTTCTTCCTTATACCTGACCCAAACCTGCCCTTTTCTGCTTCGAGCCGTTACTCTGATCCCCCCACTGCACTCCCTGACAAAGAGTCTCTCCCCAGCTTTCCTGTAGCCCCCTTTAGGGACTGGCAGGCCGCCCTGAGGTCTCCCCGGAGCCTTGTCTTCCCCAGGCTCAACACGCCCAGCTTCCTCAGCCTGTTTCCTCACCTGGACGTGAGCGTCCTTCACAGGGTGGCGGCTGCTGCCCTGCTCTGTGCTGCAGCTTTCCTTGGCTCCCTGCTGAGGTGTGTTCTGGGAGGACGGAGCCTGTGTTGGCTTCTTTGGCTGTGCCTTGCCCCAGGGCCCTTCTCTGTCTTCTCGGCCCGTCGTCCCCTGGCTGTCCTCTTGCTCTCCCTCGAAGCCCGCCACGATGTATTTGATGAAGAGCCTCTTCTCCAGCTCCAGCTCATGCTGGAGGTAGCGGATGCGGGCGGGCTGGTCCCCGTGCGTCTCCCAGCGCAGCTCCTTGAGGACATCCTGGAGCTTGGCGTGGGCCGCCCTGTTGCTGCTGCAGGGCCTTCGCAGCTCGTCGGCCAGCTGCCGCTGCAGCTCCCGTGCTTGGTGCAGGGCAGCGTCGCGCTCCTGCTGCAGCATCTCCTGCGCCGCCAGCAGCTCGGCCTCCTTCCACCGCAGCAGCTGCCGGGTCTCCGCTGCGCGCTGCTGCCACTGCAGCTCCTGCAGCCGCTGTATGTCGAGGGCCTGCTGCTTCTCCCACTCACACTGCAGCTGCTGGACCATCAGCTGCTGCTCCCTCTTTGCCGCCTCCTTCATCTTGGAGATCTCAGCGGCGAAGTGGCGCCGCAGCTCCTGGTTGTGGAGCCGCTCGCCATCCAGTTTGGCCCGCAGTGCCTGCAGCTCCTGCCGGCGCTCCTCCTGCTGCGCAGGGTTGCCAGGGAGCTGCGCTGGGCCCCGTCGGGGCGCGGGGCGGCTGGGCCCCGTCAGTCCCCGGCCTGCAACGTCCCGCACCATGGCCGCGGGTACAAGAAATAAGTTTGTTGGCCTGTGACTGCTGTGGCCGTTGGCCACTGACGGTCACCTTCGCTGGGTCTGCGAGGGGCGGCAGCCCCTGACCCTGTAGCGTCTACTGCCTTCCGTCCCAGTCGCACAGGTGCGGAGACAGCGTCTGCTACTGGCCATGGGTGCGTGCGCGTGCAATTTATACTGTGTGCGGGCATGACGTCACAATGGAGGGCGGGGCACCATGACCTTATATGGAGATGGGCGGTGTGCCTTATATGGGGCAGCATGACGTCATATGGAGTTGGGCGGTATGGCCTTATATGGAGTTGGGCGGTATGCCTTATAAGGGGCAGCATGACCTTATGTGGAGTTGGGCGGTATGGCTTATAAGGGGCAGCATGACCTTATATGGAGTTGGGCAGTTCCTTATATGGAGTTGGGCGGTATGGCCTTATATGGGGCTGGGTGGTATGGCCTTCCGTGGTGTTGGGGTGGTTGGCTCCCCATGTTGGTGGGATGTTTGGTCGCCCATTGCCTTGGGGTGTTTGGCATTTCATGGTGTTGGGAGGTGTGGTGTCGCGTGGTGTCAGGATGTAAGGCCTCATATGCTGTGAGGATGAATGGCGTTCCCATTAGGCGTTTGGCTAAATCGCCTTCTTTTGTCCTGTAATCATAGAGTCATAGCAAGGTGGAAGGGACCCACAACGATCATCAGGTCCAACTCCTGGCTCCACACAGAACCACCCATTACTCACAGAATCACAGAATCATCTAAGTTGGCAGAGACCTCCAAGATCACCGAGTCCAACCTCGGACCTAACACTAACAGTCCTCCACTAAACCATATCACTAAGCTCTGCCATGTGTCTGAGATCATTGTCCAAACGCTTCTTGAACTCTGGCAGCCTTTGTGCCATGCAACCTTTCAGCGGGAGCTAGTTCCAGAGCCAGACCACATTTCTAAGTAAGGACACATTTCCTGATATTCAGCCTGAACGTCTCCTCTTGCAGCCTCACGTTGTTGCCTCTGGATGTTTTCAAAAAAAAAAAAAACGAAACAAAAACCAAACAAACCAACCAGCCCTAATAGCATGTTTGTGGAGCAAACCATCAGTTCAGAACAGTTTTCATTTTGGAATAGCACGGCCATGAAAAGCACGGTCGTGTTGTGTGTGGGGTTGTGTAAAGGCTCCCCAAGGGAGTTCGGGTGTACCCAAAGGCTTCTGTTGGGAGCACTTTTGGATGGGAGAAAGTGGCGCCGTCCGTGTTGTCTTGGGTCCTACTTAGGGTTCGGCTCAGTGTTCCGGTTAGGGTTACGTTTCGGGTTGTTTGGAAAGAGAGAAGGCGCAGAGTCCTGTTGCTTGTGGGGTTGCGTAAGGGGTCCCCAGGGGAGTCCAGGTGTACCCAAAGGCTTCCGTTGGGAGCACTTTTTGATGGGAGAAAGTGACGGCGTACGTGTTTTCTGGGGTCCTAATTAGGGTTAGGGTTAGGGTTACCTCAGCTACACGGGGGCCTTTTAGGGTTAGGGTTAGGGTTAGGCTTAGGGTAAGGGTTCCAGTTAGGGTTAGGGATAGCTCCGTGGGGGCATTTTAGGGTTAGGGTTAGAGTTAGAGTTTCAAAGGTGGGCTGCGGCCTTGGCCCACGCTGACAGCAATATCCCCAAACACCGCGTTTTGTCACAATAAAGCTAATAAATAATAATAAAAAGGCGCACAGAGCCCTGCCCCGCTGCCCGGGAGAGCCTGGCAGTAACGGGAGGAGTGGTGGCTGCGGTCTTGGCCTGTACTGACAGAAATAGCCCCAAAACCATGCGTTTTGTCACAAGAAAGCTAATAAATAATAATAATAAGGCGCACAGAGCTCTGCCCCGCTGCCCGGGAGAGCCTGGCAGTAACAGGAGGAGCTCCCCCTCGGCGTGGTGGCTCCGGCCTCTGAAGGGTTTGGGCGCCCACTGCCCCGGGCTGTGACAAGTCCCCGTGACACGAGCTGGTGATGGGGAGCTTCCACAACCCGTGAAAGGGGCCCCGCAGGCCCTGTGGCCCTCCAGAGTGCCCCGAGGAGGTCTGAGGCTCTGCAGGGCCTCGCTGGGGGTCTCTTTTCCGTCCCCAGAATCAGAGGTTGAGGGAAGGGAGCTCTGAGTCCGCCTGTCCCAACCCCACCTCTGGCAGGGCCACCCAGAGCAGGTCCCCAGGACCGCATCCAGGTGGCTTTTGAAGGCCTCCAAGAACTCGACCGCCTCTCTGGCCAACCTGTTCCAGCGTGCAGTTAGCTGCAGGGCAAAGAAATGCTTTTCCATTTCTATAAACATTCTGGAGAAGAATCACCTAGGCCAGGTTCATCATTATCCACAGTTTATTGATTTTTGAAACCCTCGGCACCCCCATCGCGATCTTCTTCCTCGTCCTCCAAAATGGGTGACAGACAGAAAGGGTAGCGGGAATAACTGTTTCCTGCACTGAAGGTTTCTTCTTCCTCTTTTGGCCCATCACACAGCTCCTCCAGGAAGGCTTCTGCAAGGGGCTCTTCAGCCAGCGCACGGGGACAGATTGGCCCATCACACAGCTCCTTCAGGAAGGCTTCTGCAAAGGCCTCTGCAGCCAGCGTACCGGGAAAGATTGGCCCATCACACAGCTCCTCCAGGAGGGCTTTTGCAAGGGCCTCTTCAGCCAGCGCACGGGGACTGATTGGCCCATCACGCAGCTCCTTCAGGAAGGCTTCTGCAAGGAGCTCTTCAGCCAGCGCACCGGGACAGATTTCTTTGTCCGGATCATCCCCGGCTTCGCCACTGCTGCTGCAGCTGTCGGTGGAACTCTCCTCATCGTCTGTGTCCAGAAGGAGATCCCTTAGCTCTGGAGGCACTGGCGTCAAGGTGAGGTCATCGAGAACTTCTTCCACCAGATTGGAGGGGACGAACCCTCTTCTGCCGTCCGTCCGCTCTCCTATATACCAGCCATCCTCATCCATCTCCCCAACGACATAAACAAACTGTCCTGCGGTGAGGGGAAGCTCTAGCTTCGGATGCTCGTTGGGACTATCAGCAGGGTCATAGCTGTACCGAGCCAGGAATTTCCGAATCCTTAATGGTCCTTGTCCCACTGGAACCTGCAGGATGAAGGACTCTTGCTGCGTTTCCGCTCCTTGGGTCTCATCTGCAGCGTCCTCCTCTGAAGGAAGGCAGGGCCCTGGGCTGTCCTCTGCCGACTCGGATTTGGAGGTGACTGTGTGGGTGGTACCTGTGGTAGTTGGTAACTGTGGCAGATGGGTAATGGCAGGGCTGGATTGCTCGCTTTTCAGCCGCTGCAGTTCCTCAGCGAGCAGCTGGAGTTGTTCAGTTTGGTGGTGGCACCGATCTTCCAGGTCAGCCACCTGGGCTCGTAACATTTGCGAGGCTTCCTCGTGCTGCCTCTTCCCTTCTGCCTGAGCCCTCTGCAAGCTCTCGAGCTCCTGCTCTTCCTTCTGGAGCGCTAGCTGTGCCTCCAGGTGTTCTCTCTCCAGCTGTGGCCCTCTGTCTGCAATTTCCTTGAGCGCTTGCAGCTGGCGCTCTGCCTCTTGCAGCTGGGCCTGAAGCTTGCTGACCTGTCGCAGGGCGGAGTTTTGCTCCTTTGCCACTTGCTGTAGCTGCCTCTTCAGGTCAGCACTTTCAGCTTGGACTTCCATCGCTGAGTCCACCTGCCCTCGGAGGCGAGAATTTTCTTCTTCCAGTCTCTTGTTTTCCTTGCTCAGCTGCGTGAGCTGGGCAACCAGCACCTCCTCCCTTGGGCTGGGGGCACTCTCGCAAGGTGGCGGCGCCTCGGCGGAGCTCTGGCTGGGCAGAGGCCCTGGAGTCTTGCTGGCCTGGTGGATGGTCTCCTGCAGGGATCTGCATTTCTCCTCCAGCTGCTCGGTAAGTACCACCAGTTTTTCTGTGGCTTCCTGGAGCTTCTGTACCTCCTGGCACGCTTCCTGGGTGCTTCCCTCTCTCAAGAGGCATTTCTTTGCCTCCAGGGCCTGGCGTAGCCTCTTCAGGTCGCTCAGGGCACGCTGGAGGCGGGTGTGCTGCTTCATCATCCCGGGGCACGTGCTGCCCGGCAGCACTAGGTCTTCGTCGGAAGGCTCTGGCACCTGCAAACACCAAATCAGAGAAAAGGTTGGCTTGGAAGGGAGCTCAAAGCCCACCTCGTTCCAGCCCCTGCCATGGGCACCACCCCTGCCCCCAGCCCAGGCCGCCCCCAGCCCCGTCCAGCCTGGCCTTGGGCCCCCCCCAGGGATGGGGCGCCCCCAGCCTGCGTTGGGGCCTCGCCGCCCTCCCGGGGAAGGATTTCTTCCTTATACCTGACCCAAACCTGCCCTTTTCTGCTTCGAGCCGTTACTCTGATCCCCCCACTGCACTCCCTGACAAAGAGTCTCTCCCCAGCTTTCCTGTAGCCCCCTTTAGGGACTGGCAGGCCGCCCTGAGGTCTCCCCGGAGCCTTGTCTTCCCCAGGCTCAACACGCCCAGCTTCCTCAGCCTGTTTCCTCACCTGGACGTGAGCGTCCTTCACAGGGTGGCGGCTGCTGCCCTGCTCTGTGCTGCAGCTTTCCTTGGCTCCCTGCTGAGGTGTGTTCTGGGAGGACGGAGCCTGTGTTGGCTTCTTTGGCTGTGCCTTGCCCCAGGGCCCTTCTCTGTCTTCTCGGCCCGTCGTCCCCTGGCTGTCCTCTTGCTCTCCCTCGAAGCCCGCCACGATGTATTTGATGAAGAGCCTCTTCTCCAGCTCCAGCTCATGCTGGAGGTAGCGGATGCGGGCGGGCTGGTCCCCGTGCGTCTCCCAGCGCAGCTCCTTGAGGACATCCTGGAGCTTGGCGTGGGCCGCCCTGTTGCTGCTGCAGGGCCTTCGCAGCTCGTCGGCCAGCTGCCGCTGCAGCTCCCGTGCTTGGTGCAGGGCAGCGTCGCGCTCCTGCTGCAGCATCTCCTGCGCCGCCAGCAGCTCGGCCTCCTTCCACCGCAGCAGCTGCCGGGTCTCAGCTGCGCGCTGCTGCCACTGCAGCTCCTGCAGCCGCTGTATGTCGAGGGCCTGCTGCTTCTCCCACTCACACTGCAGCTGCTGGACCATCAGCTGCTGCTCCCTCTTTGCCGCCTCCTTCATCTTGGAGATCTCAGCGGCGAAGTGGTGCCGCAGCTCCTGGTTGTGGAGCCGCTCGCCATCCAGTTTGGCCCGCAGTGCCTGCAGCTCCTGCCGGCGCTCCTCCTGCTGCGCAGGGTTGCCAGGGAGCTGCGCTGGGCCCCGTCGGGGCGCGGGGCGGCTGGGCCCCGTCAGTCCCCGGCCTGCAACGTCCCGCACCATGGCCGCGGGTACAAGAAATAAGTTTGTTGGCCTGTGACTGCTGTGGCCGTTGGCCACTGACGGTCACCTTCGCTGGGTCTGCGAGGGGCGGCAGCCCCTGACCCTGTAGCGTCTACTGCCTTCCGTCCCAGTCGCACAGGTGCGGAGACAGCGTCTGCTACTGGCCATGGGTGCGTGCGCGTGCAATTTATACTGTGTGCGGGCATGACGTCACAATGGAGGGCGGGGCACCATGACCTTATATGGAGATGGGCGGTGTGCCTTATATGGGGCAGCATGACGTCATATGGAGTTGGGCGGTATGGCCTTATATGGAGTTGGGCGGTATGCCTTATAAGGGGCAGCATGACCTTATGTGGAGTTGGGCGGTATGGCTTATAAGGGGCAGCATGACCTTATATGGAGTTGGGCGGTATGGCCTTATATGGGGCTGGGTGGTATGGCCTTATATGGGGCTGGGTGGTATGGCCTTCCGTGGTGTTGGGGTGGTTGGCCCCCCATGTTGGTGGGATGTTTGGTCGCCCATTGCCTTGGGGTGTTTGGCATTTCATGGTGTTGGGAGGTGTGGTGTCGCGTGGTGTCAGGATGTAAGGCCTCATATGCTGTGAGGATGAATGGCGTTCCCATTAGGCGTTCGGCTAAATCGCCTTCTTTTGTCCTGTAATCATAGAGTCATAGCAAGGTGGAAGGGACCCACAACGATCATCAGGTCCAACTCCTGGCTCCACACAGAACCACCCATTACTCACAGAATCACAGAATCATCTAAGTTGGCAGAGACCTCCAAGATCACCGAGTCCAACCTCGGACCTAACACTAACAGTCCTCCACTAAACCATATCACTAAGCTCTGCCATGTGTCTGAGATCATTGTCCAAACGCTTCTTGAACTCTGGCAGCCTTTGTGCCATGCAACCTTTCAGCGGGAGCTAGTTCCAGAGCCAGACCACATTTCTAAGTAAGGACACATTTCCTGATATTCAGCCTGAACGTCTCCTCTTGCAGCCTCACGTTGTTGCCTCTGGATGTTTTCAAAAAAAAAAAAACCGAAACAAAAACCAAACAAACCAACCAGCCCTAAGAGCATGTTTGTGGAGCAAACCATCAGTTCAGAACAGTTTTCATTTTGGAATAGCACGGCCATGAAAAGCACGGTCGTGTTGTGTGTGGGGTTGTGTAAAGGCTCCCCAAGGGAGTTCGGGTGTACCCAAAGGCTTCTGTTGGGAGCACTTTTGGATGGGAGAAAGTGGCGCCGTCCGTGTTGTCTTGGGTCCTACTTAGGGTTCGGCTCAGTGTTCCGGTTAGGGTTACGTTTCGGGTTGTTTGGAAAGAGAGAAGGCGCAGAGTCCTGTTGCTTGTGGGGTTGCGTAAGGGGTCCCCAAGGGAGTCCAGGTGTACCCAAAGGCTTCCGTTGGGAGCACTTTTTGATGGGAGAAAGTGACGGCGTACGTGTTTTCTGGGGTCCTAATTAGGGTTAGGGTTAGGGTTACCTCAGCTACACGGGGGCCTTTTAGGGTTAGGGTTAGGGTTAGGCTTAGGGTAAGGGTTCCAGTTAGGGTTAGGGATAGCTCCGTGGGGGCATTTTAGGGTTAGGGTTAGAGTTAGAGTTTCAAAGGTGGGCTGCGGCCTTGGCCCACGCTGACAGCAATATCCCCAAACACCGCGTTTTGTCACAATAAAGCTAATAAATAATAATAAAAAGGCGCACAGAGCCCTGCCCCGCTGCCCGGGAGAGCCTGGCAGTAACGGGAGGAGTGGTGGCTGCGGTCTTGGCCTGTACTGACAGAAATAGCCCCAAAACCATGCGTTTTGTCACAAGAAAGCTAATAAATAATAATAATAAGGCGCACAGAGCTCTGCCCCGCTGCCCGGGAGAGCCTGGCAGTAACAGGAGGAGCTCCCCCTCGGCGTGGTGGCTCCGGCCTCTGAAGGGTTTGGGCGCCCACTGCCCCGGGCTGTGACAAGTCCCCGTGACACGAGCTGGTGATGGGGAGCTTCCACAACCCGTGAAAGGGGCCCCGCAGGCCCTGTGGCCCTCCAGAGTGCCCCGAGGAGGTCTGAGGCTCTGCAGGGCCTCGCTGGGGGTCTCTTTTCCGTCCCCAGAATCAGAGGTTGAGGGAAGGGAGCTCTGAGTCCGCCTGTCCCAACCCCACCTCTGGCAGGGCCACCCAGAGCAGGTCCCCAGGACCGCATCCAGGTGGCTTTTGAAGGCCTCCAAGAACTCAACCGCCTCTCTGGCCAACCTGTTCCAGCGTGCAGTTAGCTGCAGGGCAAAGAAATGCTTTTCCATTTCTATAAACATTCTGGAGAAGAATCACCTAGGCCAGGTTCATCATTATCCACAGTTTATTGATTTTTGAAACCCTCGGCACCCCCATCCCGATCTTCTTCCTCGTCCTCCAAAATGGGTGACAGACAGAAAGGGTAGCGGGAATAACTGTTTCCTGCACTGAAGGTTTCTTCTTCCTCTTTTGGCCCATCACACAGCTCCTCCAGGAAGGCTTCTGCAAGGGGCTCTTCAGCCAGCGCACGGGGACAGATTGGCCCATCACACAGCTCCTTCAGGAAGGCTTCTGCAAAGGCCTCTGCAGCCAGCGTACCGGGAAAGATTGGCCCATCACACAGCTCCTCCAGGAAGGCTTTTGCAAGGGCCTCTTCAGCCAGCGCACGGGGACTGATTGGCCCATCACGCAGCTCCTTCAGGAAGGCTTCTGCAAGGGCCTCTTCAGCCAGCGCACCGGGACAGATTTCTTTGTCCGGATCATCCCCGGCTTCGCCACTGCTGCTGCAGCTGTCGGTGGAACTCTCCTCATCGTCTGTGTCCAGAAGGAGATCCCTTAGCTCTGGAGGCACTGGCGTCAAGGTGAGGTCATCGAGAACTTCTTCCACCAGATTGGAGGGGACGAACCCTCTTCTGCCGTCCGTCCGCTCTCCTATATACCAGCCATCCTCATCCATCTCCCCAACGACATAAACAAACTGTCCTGCGGTGAGGGGAAGCTCTAGCTTCGGATGCTCGTTGGGACTATCAGCAGGGTCATAGCTGTACCGAGCCAGGAATTTCCGAATCCTTAATGGTCCTTGTCCCACTGGAACCTGCAGGATGAAGGACTCTTGCTGCGTTTCCGCTCCTTGGGTCTCATCTGCAGCGTCCTCCTCTGAAGGAAGGCAGGGCCCTGGGCTGTCCTCTGCCGACTCGGATTTGGAGGTGACTGTGTGGGTGGTACCTGTGGTAGTTGGTAACTGTGGCAGATGGGTAATGGCAGGGCTGGATTGCTCGCTTTTCAGCCGCTGCAGTTCCTCAGCGAGCAGCTGGAGTTGTTCAGTTTGGTGGTGGCACCGATCTTCCAGGTCAGCCACCTGGGCTCGTAACATTTGCGAGGCTTCCTCGTGCTGCCTCTTCCCTTCTGCCTGAGCCCTCTGCAAGCTCTCGAGCTCCTGCTCTTCCTTCTGGAGCGCTAGCTGTGCCTCCAGGTGTTCTCTCTCCAGCTGTGGCCCTCTGTCTGCAATTTCCTTGAGCGCTTGCAGCTGGCGCTCTGCCTCTTGCAGCTGGGCCTGAAGCTTGCTGACCTGTCGCAGGGCGGAGTTTTGCTCCTTTGCCACTTGCTGTAGCTGCCTCTTCAGGTCAGCACTTTCAGCTTGGACTTCCATCGCTGAGTCCACCTGCCCTCGGAGGCGAGAATTTTCTTCTTCCAGTCTCTTGTTTTCCTTGCTCAGCTGCGTGAGCTGGGCAACCAGCACCTCCTCCCTTGGGCTGGGGGCACTCTCGCAAGGTGGCGGCGCCTCGGCGGAGCTCTGGCTGGGCAGAGGCCCTGGAGTCTTGCTGGCCTGGTGGATGGTCTCCTGCAGGGATCTGCATTTCTCCTCCAGCTGCTCGGTAAGTACCACCAGTTTTTCTGTGGCTTCCTGGAGCTTCTGTACCTCCTGGCACGCTTCCTGGGTGCTTCCCTCTCTCAAGAGGCATTTCTTTGCCTCCAGGGCCTGGCGTAGCCTCTTCAGGTCGCTCAGGGCACGCTGGAGGCGGGTGTGCTGCTTCATCATCCCGGGGCACGTGCTGCCCGGCAGCACTAGGTCTTCGTCGGAAGGCTCTGGCACCTGCAAACACCAAATCAGAGAAAAGGTTGGCTTGGAAGGGAGCTCAAAGCCCACCTCGTTCCAGCCCCTGCCATGGGCACCACCCCTGCCCCCAGCCCAGGCCGCCCCCAGCCCCGTCCAGCCTGGCCTTGGGCCCCCCCCAGGGATGGGGCGCCTCCAGCCTGCGTTGGGGCCTCGCCGCCCTCCTGGGGAAGGATTTCTTCCTTATACCTGACCCAAACCTGCCCTTTTCTGCTTCGAGCCGTTACTCTGATCCCCCCACTGCACTCCCTGACAAAGAGTCTCTCCCCAGCTTTCCTGTAGCCCCCTTTAGGGACTGGCAGGCCGCCCTGAGGTCTCCCCGGAGCCTTGTCTTCCCCAGGCTCAACACGCCCAGCTTCCTCAGCCTGTTTCCTCACCTGGACGTGAGCGTCCTTCACAGGGTGGCGGCTGCTGCCCTGCTCTGTGCTGCAGCTTTCCTTGGCTCCCTGCTGAGGTGTGTTCTGGGAGGACGGAGCCTGTGTTGGCTTCTTTGGCTGTGCCTTGCCCCAGGGCCCTTCTCTGTCTTCTCGGCCCGTCGTCCCCTGGCTGTCCTCTTGCTCTCCCTCGAAGCCCGCCACGATGTATTTGATGAAGAGCCTCTTCTCCAGCTCCAGCTCATGCTGGAGGTAGCGGATGCGGGCGGGCTGGTCCCCGTGCGTCTCCCAGCGCAGCTCCTTGAGGACATCCTGGAGCTTGGCGTGGGCCGCCCTGTTGCTGCTGCAGGGCCTTCGCAGCTCGTCGGCCAGCTGCCGCTGCAGCTCCCGTGCTTGGTGCAGGGCAGCGTCGCGCTCCTGCTGCAGCATCTCCTGCGCCGCCAGCAGCTCGGCCTCCTTCCACCGCAGCAGCTGCCGGGTCTCCGCTGCGCGCTGCTGCCACTGCAGCTCCTGCAGCCGCTGTATGTCGAGGGCCTGCTGCTTCTCCCACTCACACTGCAGCTGCTGGACCATCAGCTGCTGCTCCCTCTTTGCCGCCTCCTTCATCTTGGAGATCTCAGCGGCGAAGTGGCGCCGCAGCTCCTGGTTGTGGAGCCGCTCCCCATCCAGTTTGGCCCGCAGTGCCTGCAGCTCCTGCCGGCGCTCCTCCTGCTGCGCAGGGTTGCCAGGGAGCTGCGCTGGGCCCCGTCGGGGCGCGGGGCGGCTGGGCCCCGTCAGTCCCCGGCCTGCAACGTCCCGCACCATGGCCGCGGGTACAAGAAATAAGTTTGTTGGCCTGTGACTGCTGTGGCCGTTGGCCACTGACGGTCACCTTCGCTGGGTCTGCGAGGGGCGGCAGCCCCTGACCCTGTAGCGTCTACTGCCTTCCGTCCCAGTCGCACAGGTGCGGAGACAGCGTCTGCTACTGGCCATGGGTGCGTGCGCGTGCAATTTATACTGTGTGCGGGCATGACGTCACAATGGAGGGCGGGGCACCATGACCTTATATGGAGATGGGCGGTGTGCCTTATATGGGGCAGCATGACGTCATATGGAGTTGGGCGGTATGGCCTTATATGGAGTTGGGCGGTATGCCTTATAAGGGGCAGCATGACCTTATGTGGAGTTGGGCGGTACGGCTTATAAGGGGCAGCATGACCTTATATGGAGTTGGGCAGTTCCTTATATGGAGTTGGGCGGTATGGCCTTATATGGGGCTGGGTGGTATGGCCTTCCGTGGTGTTGGGGTGGTTGGCTCCCCATGTTGGTGGGATGTTTGGTCGCCCATTGCCTTGGGGTGTTTGGCATTTCATGGTGTTGGGAGGTGTGGTGTCGCGTGGTGTCAGGATGTAAGGCCTCATATGCTGTGAGGATGAATGGCGTTCCCATTAGGCGTTTGGCTAAATCGCCTTCTTTTGTCCTGTAATCATAGAGTCATAGCAAGGTGGAAGGGACCCACAACGATCATCAGGTCCAACTCCTGGCTCCACACAGAACCACCCATTACTCACAGAATCACAGAATCATCTAAGTTGGCAGAGACCTCCAAGATCACCGAGTCCAACCTCGGACCTAACACTAACAGTCCTCCACTAAACCATATCACTAAGCTCTGCCATGTGTCTGAGATCATTGTCCAAACGCTTCTTGAACTCTGGCAGCCTTTGTGCCATGCAACCTTTCAGCGGGAGCTAGTTCCAGAGCCAGACCACATTTCTAAGTAAGGACACATTTCCTGATATTCAGCCTGAACGTCTCCTCTTGCAGCCTCACGTTGTTGCCTCTGGATGTTTTCAAAAAAAAAAAAAACGAAACAAAAACCAAACAAACCAACCAGCCCTAATAGCATGTTTGTGGAGCAAACCATCAGTTCAGAACAGTTTTCATTTTGGAATAGCACGGCCATGAAAAGCACGGTCGTGTTGTGTGTGGGGTTGTGTAAAGGCTCCCCAAGGGAGTTCGGGTGTACCCAAAGGCTTCTGTTGGGAGCACTTTTGGATGGGAGAAAGTGGCGCCGTCCGTGTTGTCTTGGGTCCTACTTAGGGTTCGGCTCAGTGTTCCGGTTAGGGTTACGTTTCGGGTTGTTTGGAAAGAGAGAAGGCGCAGAGTCCTGTTGCTTGTGGGGTTGCGTAAGGGGTCCCCAGGGGAGTCCAGGTGTACCCAAAGGCTTCCGTTGGGAGCACTTTTTGATGGGAGAAAGTGACGGCGTACGTGTTTTCTGGGGTCCTAATTAGGGTTAGGGTTAGGGTTACCTCAGCTACACGGGGGCCTTTTAGGGTTAGGGTTAGGGTTAGGCTTAGGGTAAGGGTTCCAGTTAGGGTTAGGGATAGCTCCGTGGGGGCATTTTAGGGTTAGGGTTAGAGTTAGAGTTTCAAAGGTGGGCTGCGGCCTTGGCCCACGCTGACAGCAATATCCCCAAACACCGCGTTTTGTCACAATAAAGCTAATAAATAATAATAAAAAGGCGCACAGAGCCCTGCCCCGCTGCCCGGGAGAGCCTGGCAGTAACGGGAGGAGTGGTGGCTGCGGTCTTGGCCTGTACTGACAGAAATAGCCCCAAAACCATGCGTTTTGTCACAAGAAAGCTAATAAATAATAATAATAAGGCGCACAGAGCTCTGCCCCGCTGCCCGGGAGAGCCTGGCAGTAACAGGAGGAGCTCCCCCTCGGCGTGGTGGCTCCGGCCTCTGAAGGGTTTGGGCGCCCACTGCCCCGGGCTGTGACAAGTCCCCGTGACACGAGCTGGTGATGGGGAGCTTCCACAACCCGTGAAAGGGGCCCCGCAGGCCCTGTGGCCCTCCAGAGTGCCCCGAGGAGGTCTGAGGCTCTGCAGGGCCTCGCTGGGGGTCTCTTTTCCGTCCCCAGAATCAGAGGTTGAGGGAAGGGAGCTCTGAGTCCGCCTGTCCCAACCCCACCTCTGGCAGGGCCACCCAGAGCAGGTCCCCAGGACCGCATCCAGGTGGCTTTTGAAGGCCTCCAAGAACTCGACCGCCTCTCTGGCCAACCTGTTCCAGCGTGCAGTTAGCTGCAGGGCAAAGAAATGCTTTTCCATTTCTATAAACATTCTGGAGAAGAATCACCTAGGCCAGGTTCATCATTATCCACAGTTTATTGATTTTTGAAACCCTCGGCACCCCCATCCCGATCTTCTTCCTCGTCCTCCAAAATGGGTGACAGACAGAAAGGGTAGCGGGAATAACTGTTTCCTGCACTGGAGGTTTCTTCTTCCTCTTTTGGCCCATCACACAGCTCCTCCAGGAAGGCTTCTGCAAGGGGCTCTTCAGCCAGCGCACGGGGACAGATTGGCCCATCACACAGCTCCTTCAGGAAGGCTTCTGCAAAGGCCTCTGCAGCCAGCGTACCGGGAAAGATTGGCCCATCACACAGCTCCTCCAGGAGGGCTTTTGCAAGGGCCTCTTCAGCCAGCGCACGGGGACTGATTGGCCCATCACGCAGCTCCTTCAGGAAGGCTTCTGCAAGGAGCTCTTCAGCCAGCGCACCGGGGCAGATTTCTTTGTCCGGATCATCCCCGGCTTCGCCACTGCTGCTGCAGCTGTCGGTGGAACTCTCCTCATCGTCTGTGTCCAGAAGGAGATCCCTTAGCTCTGGAGGCACTGGCGTCAAGGTGAGGTCATCGAGAACTTCTTCCACCAGATTGGAGGGGACGAACCCTCTTCTGCCGTCCGTCCGCTCTCCTATATACCAGCCATCCTCATCCATCTCCCCAACGACATAAACAAACTGTCCTGCGGTGAGGGGAAGCTCTAGCTTCGGATGCTCGTTGGGACTATCAGCAGGGTCATAGCTGTACCGAGCCAGGAATTTCCGAATCCTTAATGGTCCTTGTCCCACTGGAACCTGCAGGATGAAGGACTCTTGCTGCGTTTCCGCTCCTTGGGTCTCATCTGCAGCGTCCTCCTCTGAAGGAAGGCAGGGCCCTGGGCTGTCCTCTGCCGACTCGGATTTGGAGGTGACTGTGTGGGTGGTACCTGTGGTAGTTGGTAACTGTGGCAGATGGGTAATGGCAGGGCTGGATTGCTCGCTTTTCAGCCGCTGCAGTTCCTCAGCGAGCAGCTGGAGTTGTTCAGTTTGGTGGTGGCACCGATCTTCCAGGTCAGCCACCTGGGCTCGTAACATTTGCGAGGCTTCCTCGTGCTGCCTCTTCCCTTCTGCCTGAGCCCTCTGCAAGCTCTCGAGCTCCTGCTCTTCCTTCTGGAGCGCTAGCTGTGCCTCCAGGTGTTCTCTCTCCAGCTGTGGCCCTCTGTCTGCAATTTCCTTGAGCGCTTGCAGCTGGCGCTCTGCCTCTTGCAGCTGGGCCTGAAGCTTGCTGACCTGTCGCAGGGCGGAGTTTTGCTCCTTTGCCACTTGCTGTAGCTGCCTCTTCAGGTCAGCACTTTCAGCTTGGACTTCCATCGCTGAGTCCACCTGCCCTCGGAGGCGAGAATTTTCTTCTTCCAGTCTCTTGTTTTCCTTGCTCAGCTGCGTGAGCTGGGCAACCAGCACCTCCTCCCTTGGGCTGGGGGCACTCTCGCAAGGTGGCGGCGCCTCGGCGGAGCTCTGGCTGGGCAGAGGCCCTGGAGTCTTGCTGGCCTGGTGGATGGTCTCCTGCAGGGATCTGCATTTCTCCTCCAGCTGCTCGGTAAGTACCACCAGTTTTTCTGTGGCTTCCTGGAGCTTCTGTACCTCCTGGCACGCTTCCTGGGTGCTTCCCTCTCTCAAGAGGCATTTCTTTGCCTCCAGGGCCTGGCGTAGCCTCTTCAGGTCGCTCAGGGCACGCTGGAGGCGGGTGTGCTGCTTCATCATCCCGGGGCACGTGCTGCCCGGCAGCACTAGGTCTTCGTCGGAAGGCTCTGGCACCTGCAAACACCAAATCAGAGAAAAGGTTGGCTTGGAAGGGAGCTCAAAGCCCACCTCGTTCCAGCCCCTGCCATGGGCACCACCCCTGCCCCCAGCCCAGGCCGCCCCCAGCCCCGTCCAGCCTGGCCTTGGGCCCCCCCCAGGGATGGGGCGCCCCCAGCCTGCGTTGGGGCCTCGCCGCCCTCCCGGGGAAGGATTTCTTCCTTATACCTGACCCAAACCTGCCCTTTTCTGCTTCGAGCCGTTACTCTGATCCCCCCACTGCACTCCCTGACAAAGAGTCTCTCCCCAGCTTTCCTGTAGCCCCCTTTAGGGACTGGCAGGCCGCCCTGAGGTCTCCCCGGAGCCTTGTCTTCCCCAGGCTCAACACGCCCAGCTTCCTCAGCCTGTTTCCTCACCTGGACGTGAGCGTCCTTCACAGGGTGGCGGCTGCTGCCCTGCTCTGTGCTGCAGCTTTCCTTGGCTCCCTGCTGAGGTGTGTTCTGGGAGGACGGAGCCTGTGTTGGCTTCTTTGGCTGTGCCTTGCCCCAGGGCCCTTCTCTGTCTTCTCGGCCCGTCGTCCCCTGGCTGTCCTCTTGCTCTCCCTCGAAGCCCGCCACGATGTATTTGATGAAGAGCCTCTTCTCCAGCTCCAGCTCATGCTGGAGGTAGCGGATGCGGGCGGGCTGGTCCCCGTGCGTCTCCCAGCGCAGCTCCTTGAGGACATCCTGGAGCTTGGCGTGGGCCGCCCTGTTGCTGCTGCAGGGCCTTCGCAGCTCGTCGGCCAGCTGCCGCTGCAGCTCCCGTGCTTGGTGCAGGGCAGCGTCGCGCTCCTGCTGCAGCATCTCCTGCGCCGCCAGCAGCTCGGCCTCCTTCCACCGCAGCAGCTGCCGGGTCTCAGCTGCGCGCTGCTGCCACTGCAGCTCCTGCAGCCGCTGTATGTCGAGGGCCTGCTGCTTCTCCCACTCACACTGCAGCTGCTGGACCATCAGCTGCTGCTCCCTCTTTGCCGCCTCCTTCATTTTGGAGATCTCAGCGGCGAAGTGGTGCCGCAGCTCCTGGTTGTGGAGCCGCTCGCCATCCAGTTTGGCCCGCAGTGCCTGCAGCTCCTGCCGGCGCTCCTCCTGCTGCGCAGGGTTGCCAGGGAGCTGCGCTGGGCCCCGTCGGGGCGCGGGGCGGCTGGGCCCCGTCAGTCCCCGGCCTGCAACGTCCCGCACCATGGCCGCGGGTACAAGAAATAAGTTTGTTGGCCTGTGACTGCTGTGGCCGTTGGCCACTGACGGTCACCTTCGCTGGGTCTGCGAGGGGCGGCAGCCCCTGACCCTGTAGCGTCTACTGCCTTCCGTCCCAGTCGCACAGGTGCGGAGACAGCGTCTGCTACTGGCCATGGGTGCGTGCGCGTGCAATTTATACTGTGTGCGGGCATGACGTCACAATGGAGGGCGGGGCACCATGACCTTATATGGAGATGGGCGGTGTGCCTTATATGGGGCAGCATGACGTCATATGGAGTTGGGCGGTATGGCCTTATATGGAGTTGGGCGGTATGCCTTATAAGGGGCAGCATGACCTTATGTGGAGTTGGGCGGTATGGCTTATAAGGGGCAGCATGACCTTATATGGAGTTGGGCGGTATGGCCTTATATGGGGCTGGGTGGTATGGCCTTATATGGGGCTGGGTGGTATGGCCTTCCGTGGTGTTGGGGTGGTTGGCCCCCCATGTTGGTGGGATGTTTGGTCGCCCATTGCCTTGGGGTGTTTGGCATTTCATGGTGTTGGGAGGTGTGGTGTCGCGTGGTGTCAGGATGTAAGGCCTCATATGCTGTGAGGATGAATGGCGTTCCCATTAGGCGTTCGGCTAAATCGCCTTCTTTTGTCCTGTAATCATAGAGTCATAGCAAGGTGGAAGGGACCCACAACGATCATCAGGTCCAACTCCTGGCTCCACACAGAACCACCCATTACTCACAGAATCACAGAATCATCTAAGTTGGCAGAGACCTCCAAGATCACCGAGTCCAACCTCGGACCTAACACTAACAGTCCTCCACTAAACCATATCACTAAGCTCTGCCATGTGTCTGAGATCATTGTCCAAACGCTTCTTGAACTCTGGCAGCCTTTGTGCCATGCAACCTTTCAGCGGGAGCTAGTTCCAGAGCCAGACCACATTTCTAAGTAAGGACACATTTCCTGATATTCAGCCTGAACGTCTCCTCTTGCAGCCTCACGTTGTTGCCTCTGGATGTTTTCAAAAAAAAAAAAACCGAAACAAAAACCAAACAAACCAACCAGCCCTAAGAGCATGTTTGTGGAGCAAACCATCAGTTCAGAACAGTTTTCATTTTGGAATAGCACGGCCATGAAAAGCACGGTCGTGTTGTGTGTGGGGTTGTGTAAAGGCTCCCCAAGGGAGTTCGGGTGTACCCAAAGGCTTCTGTTGGGAGCACTTTTGGATGGGAGAAAGTGGCGCCGTCCGTGTTGTCTTGGGTCCTACTTAGGGTTCGGCTCAGTGTTCCGGTTAGGGTTACGTTTCGGGTTGTTTGGAAAGAGAGAAGGCGCAGAGTCCTGTTGCTTGTGGGGTTGCGTAAGGGGTCCCCAAGGGAGTCCAGGTGTACCCAAAGGCTTCCGTTGGGAGCACTTTTTGATGGGAGAAAGTGACGGCGTACGTGTTTTCTGGGGTCCTAATTAGGGTTAGGGTTAGGGTTACCTCAGCTACACGGGGGCCTTTTAGGGTTAGGGTTAGGGTTAGGCTTAGGGTAAGGGTTCCAGTTAGGGTTAGGGATAGCTCCGTGGGGGCATTTTAGGGTTAGGGTTAGAGTTAGAGTTTCAAAGGTGGGCTGCGGCCTTGGCCCACGCTGACAGCAATATCCCCAAACACCGCGTTTTGTCACAATAAAGCTAATAAATAATAATAAAAAGGCGCACAGAGCCCTGCCCCGCTGCCCGGGAGAGCCTGGCAGTAACGGGAGGAGTGGTGGCTGCGGTCTTGGCCTGTACTGACAGAAATAGCCCCAAAACCATGCGTTTTGTCACAAGAAAGCTAATAAATAATAATAATAAGGCGCACAGAGCTCTGCCCCGCTGCCCGGGAGAGCCTGGCAGTAACAGGAGGAGCTCCCCCTCGGCGTGGTGGCTCCGGCCTCTGAAGGGTTTGGGCGCCCACTGCCCCGGGCTGTGACAAGTCCCCGTGACACGAGCTGGTGATGGGGAGCTTCCACAACCCGTGAAAGGGGCCCCGCAGGCCCTGTGGCCCTCCAGAGTGCCCCGAGGAGGTCTGAGGCTCTGCAGGGCCTCGCTGGGGGTCTCTTTTCCGTCCCCAGAATCAGAGGTTGAGGGAAGGGAGCTCTGAGTCCGCCTGTCCCAACCCCACCTCTGGCAGGGCCACCCAGAGCAGGTCCCCAGGACCGCATCCAGGTGGCTTTTGAAGGCCTCCAAGAACTCAACCGCCTCTCTGGCCAACCTGTTCCAGCGTGCAGTTAGCTGCAGGGCAAAGAAATGCTTTTCCATTTCTATAAACATTCTGGAGAAGAATCACCTAGGCCAGGTTCATCATTATCCACAGTTTATTGATTTTTGAAACCCTCGGCACCCCCATCCCGATCTTCTTCCTCGTCCTCCAAAATGGGTGACAGACAGAAAGGGTAGCGGGAATAACTGTTTCCTGCACTGAAGGTTTCTTCTTCCTCTTTTGGCCCATCACACAGCTCCTCCAGGAAGGCTTCTGCAAGGGGCTCTTCAGCCAGCGCACGGGGACAGATTGGCCCATCACACAGCTCCTTCAGGAAGGCTTCTGCAGAGGCCTCTGCAGCCAGCGTACCGGGAAAGATTGGCCCATCACACAGCTCCTCCAGGAAGGCTTTTGCAAGGGCCTCTTCAGCCAGCGCACGGGGACTGATTGGCCCATCACGCAGCTCCTTCAGGAAGGCTTCTGCAAGGGCCTCTTCAGCCAGCGCACCGGGACAGATTTCTTTGTCCGGATCATCCCCGGCTTCGCCACTGCTGCTGCAGCTGTCGGTGGAACTCTCCTCATCGTCTGTGTCCAGAAGGAGATCCCTTAGCTCTGGAGGCACTGGCGTCAAGGTGAGGTCATCGAGAACTTCTTCCACCAGATTGGAGGGGACGAACCCTCTTCTGCCGTCCGTCCGCTCTCCTATATACCAGCCATCCTCATCCATCTCCCCAACGACATAAACAAACTGTCCTGCGGTGAGGGGAAGCTCTAGCTTCGGATGCTCGTTGGGACTATCAGCAGGGTCATAGCTGTACCGAGCCAGGAATTTCCGAATCCTTAATGGTCCTTGTCCCACTGGAACCTGCAGGATGAAGGACTCTTGCTGCGTTTCCGCTCCTTGGGTCTCATCTGCAGCGTCCTCCTCTGAAGGAAGGCAGGGCCCTGGGCTGTCCTCTGCCGACTCGGATTTGGAGGTGACTGTGTGGGTGGTACCTGTGGTAGTTGGTAACTGTGGCAGATGGGTAATGGCAGGGCTGGATTGCTCGCTTTTCAGCCGCTGCAGTTCCTCAGCGAGCAGCTGGAGTTGTTCAGTTTGGTGGTGGCACCGATCTTCCAGGTCAGCCACCTGGGCTCGTAACATTTGCGAGGCTTCCTCGTGCTGCCTCTTCCCTTCTGCCTGAGCCCTCTGCAAGCTCTCGAGCTCCTGCTCTTCCTTCTGGAGCGCTAGCTGTGCCTCCAGGTGTTCTCTCTCCAGCTGTGGCCCTCTGTCTGCAATTTCCTTGAGCGCTTGCAGCTGGCGCTCTGCCTCTTGCAGCTGGGCCTGAAGCTTGCTGACCTGTCGCAGGGCGGAGTTTTGCTCCTTTGCCACTTGCTGTAGCTGCCTCTTCAGGTCAGCACTTTCAGCTTGGACTTCCATCGCTGAGTCCACCTGCCCTCGGAGGCGAGAATTTTCTTCTTCCAGTCTCTTGTTTTCCTTGCTCAGCTGCGTGAGCTGGGCAACCAGCACCTCCTCCCTTGGGCTGGGGGCACTCTCGCAAGGTGGCGGCGCCTCGGCGGAGCTCTGGCTGGGCAGAGGCCCTGGAGTCTTGCTGGCCTGGTGGATGGTCTCCTGCAGGGATCTGCATTTCTCCTCCAGCTGCTCGGTAAGTACCACCAGTTTTTCTGTGGCTTCCTGGAGCTTCTGTACCTCCTGGCACGCTTCCTGGGTGCTTCCCTCTCTCAAGAGGCATTTCTTTGCCTCCAGGGCCTGGCGTAGCCTCTTCAGGTCGCTCAGGGCACGCTGGAGGCGGGTGTGCTGCTTCATCATCCCGGGGCACGTGCTGCCCGGCAGCACTAGGTCTTCGTCGGAAGGCTCTGGCACCTGCAAACACCAAATCAGAGAAAAGGTTGGCTTGGAAGGGAGCTCAAAGCCCACCTCGTTCCAGCCCCTGCCATGGGCACCACCCCTGCCCCCAGCCCAGGCCGCCCCCAGCCCCGTCCAGCCTGGCCTTGGGCCCCCCCCAGGGATGGGGCGCCCCCAGCCTGCGTTGGGGCCTCGCCGCCCTCCCGGGGAAGGATTTCTTCCTTATACCTGACCCAAACCTGCCCTTTTCTGCTTCGAGCCGTTACTCTGATCCCCCCACTGCACTCCCTGACAAAGAGTCTCTCCCCAGCTTTCCTGTAGCCCCCTTTAGGGACTGGCAGGCCGCCCTGAGGTCTCCCCGGAGCCTTGTCTTCCCCAGGCTCAACACGCCCAGCTTCCTCAGCCTGGTTCCTCACCTGGACGTGAGCGTCCTTCACAGGGTGGCGGCTGCTGCCCTGCTCTGTGCTGCAGCTTTCCTTGGCTCCCTGCTGAGGTGTGTTCTGGGAGGACGGAGCCTGTGTTGGCTTCTTTGGCTGTGCCTTGCCCCAGGGCCCTTCTCTGTCTTCTCGGCCCGTCGTCCCCTGGCTGTCCTCTTGCTCTCCCTCGAAGCCCGCCACGATGTATTTGATGAAGAGCCTCTTCTCCAGCTCCAGCTCATGCTGGAGGTAGCGGATGCGGGCGGGCTGGTCCCCGTGCGTCTCCCAGCGCAGCTCCTTGAGGACATCCTGGAGCTTGGCGTGGGCCGCCCTGTTGCTGCTGCAGGGCCTTCGCAGCTCGTCGGCCAGCTGCCGCTGCAGCTCCCGTGCTTGGTGCAGGGCAGCGTCGCGCTCCTGCTGCAGCATCTCCTGCGCCGCCAGCAGCTCGGCCTCCTTCCACCGCAGCAGCTGCCGGGTCTCCGCTGCGCGCTGCTGCCACTGCAGCTCCTGCAGCCGCTGTATGTCGAGGGCCTGCTGCTTCTCCCACTCACACTGCAGCTGCTGGACCATCAGCTGCTGCTCCCTCTTTGCCGCCTCCTTCATCTTGGAGATCTCAGCGGCGAAGTGGCGCCGCAGCTCCTGGTTGTGGAGCCGCTCGCCATCCAGTTTGGCCCGCAGTGCCTGCAGCTCCTGCCGGCGCTCCTCCTGCTGCGCAGGGTTGCCAGGGAGCTGCGCTGGGCCCCGTCGGGGCGCGGGGCGGCTGGGCCCCGTCAGTCCCCGGCCTGCAACGTCCTGCACCATGGCCGCGGGTACAAGAAATAAGTTTGTTGGCCTGTGACTGCTGTGGCCGTTGGCCACTGACGGTCACCTTCGCTGGGTCTGCGAGGGGCGGCAGCCCCTGACCCTGTAGCGTCTACTGCCTTCCGTCCCAGTCGCACAGGTGCGGAGACAGCGTCTGCTACTGGCCATGGGTGCGTGCGCGTGCAATTTATACTGTGTGCGGGCATGACGTCACAATGGAGGGCGGGGCACCATGACCTTATATGGAGATGGGCGGTGTGCCTTATATGGGGCAGCATGACGTCATACGGAGTTGGGCGGTATGGCCTTATATGGAGTTGGGCGGTATGCCTTATAAGGGGCAGCATGACCTTATGTGGAGTTGGGCGGTATGGCTTATAAGGGGCAGCATGACCTTATATGGAGTTGGGCGGTATGGCCTTATATGGGGCTGGGTGGTATGGCCTTATATGGGGCTGGGTGGTATGGCCTTCCGTGGTGTTGGGGTGGTTGGCCCCCCATGTTGGTGGGATGTTTGGTCGCCCATTGCCTTGGGGTGTTTGGCATTTCATGGTGTTGGGAGGTGTGGTGTCGCGTGGTGTCAGGATGTAAGGCCTCATATGCTGTGAGGATGAATGGCGTTCCCATTAGGCGTTCGGCTAAATCGCCTTCTTTTGTCCTGTAATCATAGAGTCATAGCAAGGTGGAAGGGACCCACAACGATCATCAGGTCCAACTCCTGGCTCCACACAGAACCACCCATTACTCACAGAATCACAGAATCATCTAAGTTGGCAGAGACCTCCAAGATCACCGAGTCCAACCTCGGACCTAACACTAACAGTCCTCCACTAAACCATATCACTAAGCTCTGCCATGTGTCTGAGATCATTGTCCAAACGCTTCTTGAACTCTGGCAGCCTTTGTGCCATGCAACCTTTCAGCGGGAGCTAGTTCCAGAGCCAGACCACATTTCTAAGTAAGGACACATTTCCTGATATTCAGCCTGAACGTCTCCTCTTGCAGCCTCACGTTGTTGCCTCTGGATGTTTTCAAAAAAAAAAAAACCGAAACAAAAACCAAACAAACCAACCAGCCCTAAGAGCATGTTTGTGGAGCAAACCATCAGTTCAGAACAGTTTTCATTTTGGAATAGCACGGCCATGAAAAGCACGGTCGTGTTGTGTGTGGGGTTGTGTAAAGGCTCCCCAAGGGAGTTCGGGTGTACCCAAAGGCTTCTGTTGGGAGCACTTTTGGATGGGAGAAAGTGGCGCCGTCCGTGTTGTCTTGGGTCCTACTTAGGGTTCGGCTCAGTGTTCCGGTTAGGGTTACGTTTCGGGTTGTTTGGAAAGAGAGAAGGCGCAGAGTCCTGTTGCTTGTGGGGTTGCGTAAGGGGTCCCCAAGGGAGTCCAGGTGTACCCAAAGGCTTCCGTTGGGAGCACTTTTTGATGGGAGAAAGTGACGGCGTACGTGTTTTCTGGGGTCCTAATTAGGGTTAGGGTTAGGGTTACCTCAGCTACACGGGGGCCTTTTAGGGTTAGGGTTAGGGTTAGGCTTAGGGTAAGGGTTCCAGTTAGGGTTAGGGATAGCTCCGTGGGGGCATTTTAGGGTTAGGGTTAGAGTTAGAGTTTCAAAGGTGGGCTGCGGCCTTGGCCCACGCTGACAGCAATATCCCCAAACACCGCGTTTTGTCACAATAAAGCTAATAAATAATAATAAAAAGGCGCACAGAGCCCTGCCCCGCTGCCCGGGAGAGCCTGGCAGTAACGGGAGGAGTGGTGGCTGCGGTCTTGGCCTGTACTGACAGAAATAGCCCCAAAACCATGCGTTTTGTCACAAGAAAGCTAATAAATAATAATAATAAGGCGCACAGAGCTCTGCCCCGCTGCCCGGGAGAGCCTGGCAGTAACAGGAGGAGCTCCCCCTCGGCGTGGTGGCTCCGGCCTCTGAAGGGTTTGGGCGCCCACTGCCCCGGGCTGTGACAAGTCCCCGTGACACGAGCTGGTGATGGGGAGCTTCCACAACCCGTGAAAGGGGCCCCGCAGGCCCTGTGGCCCTCCAGAGTGCCCCGAGGAGGTCTGAGGCTCTGCAGGGCCTCGCTGGGGGTCTCTTTTCCGTCCCCAGAATCAGAGGTTGAGGGAAGGGAGCTCTGAGTCCGCCTGTCCCAACCCCACCTCTGGCAGGGCCACCCAGAGCAGGTCCCCAGGACCGCATCCAGGTGGCTTTTGAAGGCCTCCAAGAACTCAACCGCCTCTCTGGCCAACCTGTTCCAGCGTGCAGTTAGCTGCAGGGCAAAGAAATGCTTTTCCATTTCTATAAACATTCTGGAGAAGAATCACCTAGGCCAGGTTCATCATTATCCACAGTTTATTGATTTTTGAAACCCTCGGCACCCCCATCCCGATCTTCTTCCTCGTCCTCCAAAATGGGTGACAGACAGAAAGGGTAGCGGGAATAACTGTTTCCTGCACTGAAGGTTTCTTCTTCCTCTTTTGGCCCATCACACAGCTCCTCCAGGAAGGCTTCTGCAAGGGGCTCTTCAGCCAGCGCACGGGGACAGATTGGCCCATCACACAGCTCCTTCAGGAAGGCTTCTGCAGAGGCCTCTGCAGCCAGCGTACCGGGAAAGATTGGCCCATCACACAGCTCCTCCAGGAAGGCTTTTGCAAGGGCCTCTTCAGCCAGCGCACGGGGACTGATTGGCCCATCACGCAGCTCCTTCAGGAAGGCTTCTGCAAGGGCCTCTTCAGCCAGCGCACCGGGACAGATTTCTTTGTCCGGATCATCCCCGGCTTCGCCACTGCTGCTGCAGCTGTCGGTGGAACTCTCCTCATCGTCTGTGTCCAGAAGGAGATCCCTTAGCTCTGGAGGCACTGGCGTCAAGGTGAGGTCATCGAGAACTTCTTCCACCAGATTGGAGGGGACGAACCCTCTTCTGCCGTCCGTCCGCTCTCCTATATACCAGCCATCCTCATCCATCTCCCCAACGACATAAACAAACTGTCCTGCGGTGAGGGGAAGCTCTAGCTTCGGATGCTCGTTGGGACTATCAGCAGGGTCATAGCTGTACCGAGCCAGGAATTTCCGAATCCTTAATGGTCCTTGTCCCACTGGAACCTGCAGGATGAAGGACTCTTGCTGCGTTTCCGCTCCTTGGGTCTCATCTGCAGCGTCCTCCTCTGAAGGAAGGCAGGGCCCTGGGCTGTCCTCTGCCGACTCGGATTTGGAGGTGACTGTGTGGGTGGTACCTGTGGTAGTTGGTAACTGTGGCAGATGGGTAATGGCAGGGCTGGATTGCTCGCTTTTCAGCCGCTGCAGTTCCTCAGCGAGCAGCTGGAGTTGTTCAGTTTGGTGGTGGCACCGATCTTCCAGGTCAGCCACCTGGGCTCGTAACATTTGCGAGGCTTCCTCGTGCTGCCTCTTCCCTTCTGCCTGAGCCCTCTGCAAGCTCTCGAGCTCCTGCTCTTCCTTCTGGAGCGCTAGCTGTGCCTCCAGGTGTTCTCTCTCCAGCTGTGGCCCTCTGTCTGCAATTTCCTTGAGCGCTTGCAGCTGGCGCTCTGCCTCTTGCAGCTGGGCCTGAAGCTTGCTGACCTGTCGCAGGGCGGAGTTTTGCTCCTTTGCCACTTGCTGTAGCTGCCTCTTCAGGTCAGCACTTTCAGCTTGGACTTCCATCGCTGAGTCCACCTGCCCTCGGAGGCGAGAATTTTCTTCTTCCAGTCTCTTGTTTTCCTTGCTCAGCTGCGTGAGCTGGGCAACCAGCACCTCCTCCCTTGGGCTGGGGGCACTCTCGCAAGGTGGCGGCGCCTCGGCGGAGCTCTGGCTGGGCAGAGGCCCTGGAGTCTTGCTGGCCTGGTGGATGGTCTCCTGCAGGGATCTGCATTTCTCCTCCAGCTGCTCGGTAAGTACCACCAGTTTTTCTGTGGCTTCCTGGAGCTTCTGTACCTCCTGGCACGCTTCCTGGGTGCTTCCCTCTCTCAAGAGGCATTTCTTTGCCTCCAGGGCCTGGCGTAGCCTCTTCAGGTCGCTCAGGGCACGCTGGAGGCGGGTGTGCTGCTTCATCATCCCGGGGCACGTGCTGCCCGGCAGCACTAGGTCTTCGTCGGAAGGCTCTGGCACCTGCAAACACCAAATCAGAGAAAAGGTTGGCTTGGAAGGGAGCTCAAAGCCCACCTCGTTCCAGCCCCTGCCATGGGCACCACCCCTGCCCCCAGCCCAGGCCGCCCCCAGCCCCGTCCAGCCTGGCCTTGGGCCCCCCCCAGGGATGGGGCGCCCCCAGCCTGCGTTGGGGCCTCGCCGCCCTCCCGGGGAAGGATTTCTTCCTTATACCTGACCCAAACCTGCCCTTTTCTGCTTCGAGCCGTTACTCTGATCCCCCCACTGCACTCCCTGACAAAGAGTCTCTCCCCAGCTTTCCTGTAGCCCCCTTTAGGGACTGGCAGGCCGCCCTGAGGTCTCCCCGGAGCCTTGTCTTCCCCAGGCTCAACACGCCCAGCTTCCTCAGCCTGGTTCCTCACCTGGACGTGAGCGTCCTTCACAGGGTGGCGGCTGCTGCCCTGCTCTGTGCTGCAGCTTTCCTTGGCTCCCTGCTGAGGTGTGTTCTGGGAGGACGGAGCCTGTGTTGGCTTCTTTGGCTGTGCCTTGCCCCAGGGCCCTTCTCTGTCTTCTCGGCCCGTCGTCCCCTGGCTGTCCTCTTGCTCTCCCTCGAAGCCCGCCACGATGTATTTGATGAAGAGCCTCTTCTCCAGCTCCAGCTCATGCTGGAGGTAGCGGATGCGGGCGGGCTGGTCCCCGTGCGTCTCCCAGCGCAGCTCCTTGAGGACATCCTGGAGCTTGGCGTGGGCCGCCCTGTTGCTGCTGCAGGGCCTTCGCAGCTCGTCGGCCAGCTGCCGCTGCAGCTCCCGTGCTTGGTGCAGGGCAGCGTCGCGCTCCTGCTGCAGCATCTCCTGCGCCGCCAGCAGCTCGGCCTCCTTCCACCGCAGCAGCTGCCGGGTCTCCGCTGCGCGCTGCTGCCACTGCAGCTCCTGCAGCCGCTGTATGTCGAGGGCCTGCTGCTTCTCCCACTCACACTGCAGCTGCTGGACCATCAGCTGCTGCTCCCTCTTTGCCGCCTCCTTCATCTTGGAGATCTCAGCGGCGAAGTGGCGCCGCAGCTCCTGGTTGTGGAGCCGCTCGCCATCCAGTTTGGCCCGCAGTGCCTGCAGCTCCTGCCGGCGCTCCTCCTGCTGCGCAGGGTTGCCAGGGAGCTGCGCTGGGCCCCGTCGGGGCGCGGGGCGGCTGGGCCCCGTCAGTCCCCGGCCTGCAACGTCCTGCACCATGGCCGCGGGTACAAGAAATAAGTTTGTTGGCCTGTGACTGCTGTGGCCGTTGGCCACTGACGGTCACCTTCGCTGGGTCTGCGAGGGGCGGCAGCCCCTGACCCTGTAGCGTCTACTGCCTTCCGTCCCAGTCGCACAGGTGCGGAGACAGCGTCTGCTACTGGCCATGGGTGCGTGCGCGTGCAATTTATACTGTGTGCGGGCATGACGTCACAATGGAGGGCGGGGCACCATGACCTTATATGGAGATGGGCGGTGTGCCTTATATGGGGCAGCATGACGTCATACGGAGTTGGGCGGTATGGCCTTATATGGAGTTGGGCGGTATGCCTTATAAGGGGCAGCATGACCTTATGTGGAGTTGGGCGGTATGGCTTATAAGGGGCAGCATGACCTTATATGGAGTTGGGCAGTTCCTTATATGGAGTTGGGCGGTATGGCCTTATATGGGGCTGGGTGGTATGGCCTTCCGTGGTGTTGGGGTGGTTGGCCCCCCATGTTGGTGGGATGTTTGGTCGCCCATTGCCTTGGGGTGTTTGGCATTTCATGGTGTTGGGAGGTGTGGTGTCGCGTGGTGTCAGGATGTAAGGCCTCATATGCTGTGAGGATGAATGGCGTTCCCATTAGGCGTTCGGCTAAATCGCCTTCTTTTGTCCTGTAATCATAGAGTCATAGCAAGGTGGAAGGGACCCACAACGATCATCAGGTCCAACTCCTGGCTCCACACAGAACCACCCATTACTCACAGAATCACAGAATCATCTAAGTTGGCAGAGACCTCCAAGATCACCGAGTCCAACCTCGGACCTAACACTAACAGTCCTCCACTAAACCATATCACTAAGCTCTGCCATGTGTCTGAGATCATTGTCCAAACGCTTCTTGAACTCTGGCAGCCTTTGTGCCATGCAACCTTTCAGCGGGAGCTAGTTCCAGAGCCAGACCACATTTCTAAGTAAGGACACATTTCCTGATATTCAGCCTGAACGTCTCCTCTTGCAGCCTCACGTTGTTGCCTCTGGATGTTTTCAAAAAAAAAAAAAAACGAAACAAAAACCAAACAAACCAACCAGCCCTAAGAGCATGTTTGTGGAGCAAACCATCAGTTCAGAACAGTTTTCATTTTGGAATAGCACGGCCATGAAAAGCACGGTCGTGTTGTGTGTGGGGTTGTGTAAAGGCTCCCCAAGGGAGTTCGGGTGTACCCAAAGGCTTCTGTTGGGAGCACTTTTGGATGGGAGAAAGTGGCGCCGTCCGTGTTGTCTTGGGTCCTACTTAGGGTTCGGCTCAGTGTTCCGGTTAGGGTTACGTTTCGGGTTGTTTGGAAAGAGAGAAGGCGCAGAGTCCTGTTGCTTGTGGGGTTGCGTAAGGGGTCCCCAAGGGAGTCCAGGTGTACCCAAAGGCTTCCGTTGGGAGCACTTTTTGATGGGAGAAAGTGACGGCGTACGTGTTTTCTGGGGTCCTAATTAGGGTTAGGGTTAGGGTTACCTCAGCTACACGGGGGCCTTTTAGGGTTAGGGTTAGGGTTAGGCTTAGGGTAAGGGTTCCAGTTAGGGTTAGGGATAGCTCCGTGGGGGCATTTTAGGGTTAGGGTTAGAGTTAGAGTTTCAAAGGTGGGCTGCGGCCTTGGCCCACGCTGACAGCAATATCCCCAAACACCGCGTTTTGTCACAATAAAGCTAATAAATAATAATAAAAAGGCGCACAGAGCCCTGCCCCGCTGCCCGGGAGAGCCTGGCAGTAACGGGAGGAGTGGTGGCTGCGGTCTTGGCCTGTACTGACAGAAATAGCCCCAAAACCATGCGTTTTGTCACAAGAAAGCTAATAAATAATAATAATAAGGCGCACAGAGCTCTGCCCCGCTGCCCGGGAGAGCCTGGCAGTAACAGGAGGAGCTCCCCCTCGGCGTGGTGGCTCCGGCCTCTGAAGGGTTTGGGCGCCCACTGCCCCGGGCTGTGACAAGTCCCCGTGACACGAGCTGGTGATGGGGAGCTTCCACAACCCGTGAAAGGGGCCCCGCAGGCCCTGTGGCCCTCCAGAGTGCCCCGAGGAGGTCTGAGGCTCTGCAGGGCCTCGCTGGGGGTCTCTTTTCCGTCCCCAGAATCAGAGGTTGAGGGAAGGGAGCTCTGAGTCCGCCTGTCCCAACCCCACCTCTGGCAGGGCCACCCAGAGCAGGTCCCCAGGACCGCATCCAGGTGGCTTTTGAAGGCCTCCAAGAACTCAACCGCCTCTCTGGCCAACCTGTTCCAGCGTGCAGTTAGCTGCAGGGCAAAGAAATGCTTTTCCATTTCTATAAACATTCTGGAGAAGAATCACCTAGGCCAGGTTCATCATTATCCACAGTTTATTGATTTTTGAAACCCTCGGCACCCCCATCCCGATCTTCTTCCTCGTCCTCCAAAATGGGTGACAGACAGAAAGGGTAGCGGGAATAACTGTTTCCTGCACTGAAGGTTTCTTCTTCCTCTTTTGGCCCATCACACAGCTCCTCCAGGAAGGCTTCTGCAAGGGGCTCTTCAGCCAGCGCACGGGGACAGATTGGCCCATCACACAGCTCCTTCAGGAAGGCTTCTGCAAAGGCCTCTGCAGCCAGCGTACCGGGAAAGATTGGCCCATCACACAGCTCCTCCAGGAGGGCTTTTGCAAGGGCCTCTTCAGCCAGCGCACGGGGACTGATTGGCCCATCACGCAGCTCCTTCAGGAAGGCTTCTGCAAGGGCCTCTTCAGCCAGCGCACCGGGACAGATTTCTTTGTCCGGATCATCCCCGGCTTCGCCACTGCTGCTGCAGCTGTCGGTGGAACTCTCCTCATCGTCTGTGTCCAGAAGGAGATCCCTTAGCTCTGGAGGCACTGGCGTCAAGGTGAGGTCATCGAGAACTTCTTCCACCAGATTGGAGGGGACGAACCCTCTTCTGCCGTCCGTCCGCTCTCCTATATACCAGCCATCCTCATCCATCTCCCCAACGACATAAACAAACTGTCCTGCGGTGAGGGGAAGCTCTAGCTTCGGATGCTCGTTGGGACTATCAGCAGGGTCATAGCTGTACCGAGCCAGGAATTTCCGAATCCTTAATGGTCCTTGTCCCACTGGAACCTGCAGGATGAAGGACTCTTGCTGCGTTTCCGCTCCTTGGGTCTCATCTGCAGCGTCCTCCTCTGAAGGAAGGCAGGGCCCTGGGCTGTCCTCTGCCGACTCGGATTTGGAGGTGACTGTGTGGGTGGTACCTGTGGTAGTTGGTAACTGTGGCAGATGGGTAATGGCAGGGCTGGATTGCTCGCTTTTCAGCCGCTGCAGTTCCTCAGCGAGCAGCTGGAGTTGTTCAGTTTGGTGGTGGCACCGATCTTCCAGGTCAGCCACCTGGGCTCGTAACATTTGCGAGGCTTCCTCGTGCTGCCTCTTCCCTTCTGCCTGAGCCCTCTGCAAGCTCTCGAGCTCCTGCTCTTCCTTCTGGAGCGCTAGCTGTGCCTCCAGGTGTTCTCTCTCCAGCTGTGGCCCTCTGTCTGCAATTTCCTTGAGCGCTTGCAGCTGGCGCTCTGCCTCTTGCAGCTGGGCCTGAAGCTTGCTGACCTGTCGCAGGGCGGAGTTTTGCTCCTTTGCCACTTGCTGTAGCTGCCTCTTCAGGTCAGCACTTTCAGCTTGGACTTCCATCGCTGAGTCCACCTGCCCTCGGAGGCGAGAATTTTCTTCTTCCAGTCTCTTGTTTTCCTTGCTCAGCTGCGTGAGCTGGGCAACCAGCACCTCCTCCCTTGGGCTGGGGGCACTCTCGCAAGGTGGCGGCGCCTCGGCGGAGCTCTGGCTGGGCAGAGGCCCTGGAGTCTTGCTGGCCTGGTGGATGGTCTCCTGCAGGGATCTGCATTTCTCCTCCAGCTGCTCGGTAAGTACCACCAGTTTTTCTGTGGCTTCCTGGAGCTTCTGTACCTCCTGGCACGCTTCCTGGGTGCTTCCCTCTCTCAAGGGGCATTTCTTTGCCTCCAGGGCCTGGCGTAGCCTCTTCAGGTCGCTCAGGGCACGCTGGAGGCGGGTGTGCTGCTTCATCATCCCGGGGCACGTGCTGCCCGGCAGCACCAGGTCTTCGTCGGAAGGCTCTGGCACCTGCAAACACCAAATCAGAGAAAAGGTTGGCTTGGAAGGGAGCTCAAAGCCCACCTCGTTCCAGCCCCTGCCATGGGCACCACCCCTGCCCCCAGCCCAGGCCGCCCCCAGCCCCGTCCAGCCTGGCCTTGGGCCCCCCCCAGGGATGGGGCGCCCCCAGCCTGCGTTGGGGCCTCGCCGCCCTCCCGGGGAAGGATTTCTTCCTTATACCTGACCCAAACCTGCCCTTTTCTGCTTCGAGCCGTTACTCTGATCCCCCCACTGCACTCCCTGACAAAGAGTCTCTCCCCAGCTTTCCTGTAGCCCCCTTTAGGGACTGGCAGGCCGCCCTGAGGTCTCCCCGGAGCCTTGTCTTCCCCAGGCTCAACACGCCCAGCTTCCTCAGCCTGGTTCCTCACCTGGACGTGAGCGTCCTTCACAGGGTGGCGGCTGCTGCCCTGCTCTGTGCTGCAGCTTTCCTTGGCTCCCTGCTGAGGTGTGTTCTGGGAGGACGGAGCCTGTGTTGGCTTCTTTGGCTGTGCCTTGCCCCAGGGCCCTTCTCTGTCTTCTCGGCCCGTCGTCCCCTGGCTGTCCTCTTGCTCTCCCTCGAAGCCCGCCACGATGTATTTGATGAAGAGCCTCTTCTCCAGCTCCAGCTCATGCTGGAGGTAGCGGATGCGGGCGGGCTGGTCCCCGTGCGTCTCCCAGCGCAGCTCCTTGAGGACATCCTGGAGCTTGGCGTGGGCCGCCCTGTTGCTGCTGCAGGGCCTTCGCAGCTCGTCGGCCAGCTGCCGCTGCAGCTCCCGTGCTTGGTGCAGGGCAGCGTCGCGCTCCTGCTGCAGCATCTCCTGCGCCGCCAGCAGCTCGGCCTCCTTCCACCGCAGCAGCTGCCGGGTCTCCGCTGCGCGCTGCTGCCACTGCAGCTCCTGCAGCCGCTGTATGTCGAGGGCCTGCTGCTTCTCCCACTCACACTGCAGCTGCTGGACCATCAGCTGCTGCTCCCTCTTTGCCGCCTCCTTCATCTTGGAGATCTCAGCGGCGAAGTGGCGCCGCAGCTCCTGGTTGTGGAGCCGCTCGCCATCCAGTTTGGCCCGCAGTGCCTGCAGCTCCTGCCGGCGCTCCTCCTGCTGCGCAGGGTTGCCAGGGAGCTGCGCTGGGCCCCGTCGGGGCGCGGGGCGGCTGGGCCCCGTCAGTCCCCGGCCTGCAACGTCCCGCACCATGGCCGCGGGTACAAGAAATAAGTTTGTTGGCCTGTGACTGCTGTGGCCGTTGGCCACTGACGGTCACCTTCGCTGGGTCTGCGAGGGGCGGCAGCCCCTGACCCTGTAGCGTCTACTGCCTTCCGTCCCAGTCGCACAGGTGCGGAGACAGCGTCTGCTACTGGCCATGGGTGCGTGCGCGTGCAATTTATACTGTGTGCGGGCATGACGTCACAATGGAGGGCGGGGCACCATGACCTTATATGGAGATGGGCGGTGTGCCTTATATGGGGCAGCATGACGTCATATGGAGTTGGGCGGTATGGCCTTATATGGAGTTGGGCGGTATGCCTTATAAGGGGCAGCATGACCTTATGTGGAGTTGGGCGGTATGGCTTATAAGGGGCAGCATGACCTTATATGGAGTTGGGCAGTTCCTTATATGGAGTTGGGCGGTATGGCCTTATATGGGGCTGGGTGGTATGGCCTTCCGTGGTGTTGGGGTGGTTGGCCCCCCATGTTGATGGGATGTTTGGTCGCCCATTGCCTTGGGGTGTTTGGCATTTCATGGTGTTGGGAGGTGTGGTGTCGCGTGGTGTCAGGATGTAAGGCCTCATATGCTGTGAGGATGAATGGCGTTCCCATTAGGCGTTCGGCTAAATCGCCTTCTTTTGTCCTGTAATCATAGAGTCATAGCAAGGTGGAAGGGACCCACAACGATCATCAGGTCCAACTCCTGGCTCCACACAGAACCACCCATTACTCACAGAATCACAGAATCATCTAAGTTGGCAGAGACCTCCAAGATCACCGAGTCCAACCTCGGACCTAACACTAACAGTCCTCCACTAAACCATATCACTAAGCTCTGCCATGTGTCTGAGATCATTGTCCAAACGCTTCTTGAACTCTGGCAGCCTTTGTGCCATGCAACCTTTCAGCGGGAGCTAGTTCCAGAGCCAGACCACATTTCTAAGTAAGGACACATTTCCTGATATTCAGCCTGAACGTCTCCTCTTGCAGCCTCACGTTGTTGCCTCTGGATGTTTTCAAAAAAAAAAAAACCGAAACAAAAACCAAACAAACCAACCAGCCCTAAGAGCATGTTTGTGGAGCAAACCATCAGTTCAGAACAGTTTTCATTTTGGAATAGCACGGCCATGAAAAGCACGGTCGTGTTGTGTGTGGGGTTGTGTAAAGGCTCCCCAAGGGAGTTCGGGTGTACCCAAAGGCTTCTGTTGGGAGCACTTTTGGATGGGAGAAAGTGGCGCCGTCCGTGTTGTCTTGGGTCCTACTTAGGGTTTGGCTCAGTGTTCCGGTTAGGGTTACGTTTCGGGTTGTTTGGAAAGAGAGAAGGCGCAGAGTCCTGTTGCTTGTGGGGTTGCGTAAGGGGTCCCCAAGGGAGTCCAGGTGTACCCAAAGGCTTCCGTTGGGAGCACTTTTTGATGGGAGAAAGTGACGGCGTACGTGTTTTCTGGGGTCCTAATTAGGGTTAGGGTTAGGGTTACCTCAGCTACACGGGGGCCTTTTAGGGTTAGGGTTAGGGTTAGGCTTAGGGTAAGGGTTCCAGTTAGGGTTAGGGATAGCTCCGTGGGGGCATTTTAGGGTTAGGGTTAGAGTTAGAGTTTCAAAGGTGGGCTGCGGCCTTGGCCCACGCTGACAGCAATATCCCCAAACACCGCGTTTTGTCACAATAAAGCTAATAAATAATAATAAAAAGGCGCACAGAGCCCTGCCCCGCTGCCCGGGAGAGCCTGGCAGTAACGGGAGGAGTGGTGGCTGCGGTCTTGGCCTGTACTGACAGAAATAGCCCCAAAACCATGCGTTTTGTCACAAGAAAGCTAATAAATAATAATAATAAGGCGCACAGAGCTCTGCCCCGCTGCCCGGGAGAGCCTGGCAGTAACAGGAGGAGCTCCCCCTCGGCGTGGTGGCTCCGGCCTCTGAAGGGTTTGGGCGCCCACTGCCCCGGGCTGTGACAAGTCCCCGTGACACGAGCTGGTGATGGGGAGCTTCCACAACCCGTGAAAGGGGCCCCGCAGGCCCTGTGGCCCTCCAGAGTGCCCCGAGGAGGTCTGAGGCTCTGCAGGGCCTCGCTGGGGGTCTCTTTTCCGTCCCCAGAATCAGAGGTTGAGGGAAGGGAGCTCTGAGTCCGCCTGTCCCAACCCCACCTCTGGCAGGGCCACCCAGAGCAGGTCCCCAGGACCGCATCCAGGTGGCTTTTGAAGGCCTCCAAGAACTCAACCGCCTCTCTGGCCAACCTGTTCCAGCGTGCAGTTAGCTGCAGGGCAAAGAAATGCTTTTCCATTTCTATAAACATTCTGGAGAAGAATCACCTAGGCCAGGTTCATCATTATCCACAGTTTATTGATTTTTGAAACCCTCGGCACCCCCATCCCGATCTTCTTCCTCGTCCTCCAAAATGGGTGACAGACAGAAAGGGTAGCGGGAATAACTGTTTCCTGCACTGAAGGTTTCTTCTTCCTCTTTTGGCCCATCACACAGCTCCTCCAGGAAGGCTTCTGCAAGGGGCTCTTCAGCCAGCGCACGGGGACAGATTGGCCCATCACACAGCTCCTTCAGGAAGGCTTCTGCAAAGGCCTCTGCAGCCAGCGTACCGGGAAAGATTGGCCCATCACACAGCTCCTCCAGGAGGGCTTTTGCAAGGGCCTCTTCAGCCAGCGCACGGGGACTGATTGGCCCATCACGCAGCTCCTTCAGGAAGGCTTCTGCAAGGGCCTCTTCAGCCAGTGCACCGGGACAGATTTCTTTGTCCGGATCATCCCCGGCTTCGCCACTGCTGCTGCAGCTGTCGGTGGAACTCTCCTCATCGTCTGTGTCCAGAAGGAGATCCCTTAGCTCTGGAGGCACTGGCGTCAAGGTGAGGTCATCGAGAACTTCTTCCACCAGATTGGAGGGGACGAACCCTCTTCTGCCGTCCGTCCGCTCTCCTATATACCAGCCATCCTCATCCATCTCCCCAACGACATAAACAAACTGTCCTGCGGTGAGGGGAAGCTCTAGCTTCGGATGCTCGTTGGGACTATCAGCAGGGTCATAGCTGTACCGAGCCAGGAATTTCCGAATCCTTAATGGTCCTTGTCCCACTGGAACCTGCAGGATGAAGGACTCTTGCTGCGTTTCTGCTCCTTGGGTCTCATCTGCAGCGTCCTCCTCTGAAGGAAGGCAGGGCCCTGGGCTGTCCTCTGCCGACTCGGATTTGGAGGTGACTGTGTGGGTGGTACCTGTGGTAGTTGGTAACTGTGGCAGATGGGTAATGGCAGGGCTGGATTGCTCGCTTTTCAGCCGCTGCAGTTCCTCAGCGAGCAGCTGGAGTTGTTCAGTTTGGTGGTGGCACCGATCTTCCAGGTCAGCCACCTGGGCTCGTAACATTTGCGAGGCTTCCTCGTGCTGCCTCTTCCCTTCTGCCTGAGCCCTCTGCAAGCTCTCGAGCTCCTGCTCTTCCTTCTGGAGCGCTAGCTGTGCCTCCAGGTGTTCTCTCTCCAGCTGTGGCCCTCTGTCTGCAATTTCCTTGAGCGCTTGCAGCTGGCGCTCTGCCTCTTGCAGCTGGGCCTGAAGCTTGCTGACCTGTCGCAGGGCGGAGTTTTGCTCCTTTGCCACTTGCTGTAGCTGCCTCTTCAGGTCAGCACTTTCAGCTTGGACTTCCATCGCTGAGTCCACCTGCCCTCGGAGGCGAGAATTTTCTTCTTCCAGTCTCTTGTTTTCCTTGCTCAGCTGCGTGAGCTGGGCAACCAGCACCTCCTCCCTTGGGCTGGGGGCACTCTCGCAAGGTGGCGGCGCCTCGGCGGAGCTCTGGCTGGGCAGAGGCCCTGGAGTCTTGCTGGCCTGGTGGATGGTCTCCTGCAGGGATCTGCATTTCTCCTCCAGCTGCTCGGTAAGTACCACCAGTTTTTCTGTGGCTTCCTGGAGCTTCTGTACCTCCTGGCACGCTTCCTGGGTGCTTCCCTCTCTCAAGAGGCATTTCTTTGCCTCCAGGGCCTGGCGTAGCCTCTTCAGGTCGCTCAGGGCACGCTGGAGGCGGGTGTGCTGCTTCATCATCCCGGGGCACGTGCTGCCCGGCAGCACTAGGTCTTCGTCGGAAGGCTCTGGCACCTGCAAACACCAAATCAGAGAAAAGGTTGGCTTGGAAGGGAGCTCAAAGCCCACCTCGTTCCAGCCCCTGCCATGGGCACCACCCCTGCCCCCAGCCCAGGCCGCCCCCAGCCCCGTCCAGCCTGGCCTTGGGCCCCCCCCAGGGATGGGGCGCCCCCAGCCTGCGTTGGGGCCTCGCCGCCCTCCCGGGGAAGGATTTCTTCCTTATACCTGACCCAAACCTGCCCTTTTCTGCTTCGAGCCGTTACTCTGATCCCCCCACTGCACTCCCTGACAAAGAGTCTCTCCCCAGCTTTCCTGTAGCCCCCTTTAGGGACTGGCAGGCCGCCCTGAGGTCTCCCCGGAGCCTTGTCTTCCCCAGGCTCAACACGCCCAGCTTCCTCAGCCTGTTTCCTCACCTGGACGTGAGCGTCCTTCACAGGGTGGCGGCTGCTGCCCTGCTCTGTGCTGCAGCTTTCCTTGGCTCCCTGCTGAGGTGTGTTCTGGGAGGACGGAGCCTGTGTTGGCTTCTTTGGCTGTGCCTTGCCCCAGGGCCCTTCTCTGTCTTCTCGGCCCGTCGTCCCCTGGCTGTCCTCTTGCTCTCCCTCGAAGCCCGCCACGATGTATTTGATGAAGAGCCTCTTCTCCAGCTCCAGCTCATGCTGGAGGTAGCGGATGCGGGCGGGCTGGTCCCCGTGCGTCTCCCAGCGCAGCTCCTTGAGGACATCCTGGAGCTTGGCGTGGGCCGCCCTGTTGCTGCTGCAGGGCCTTCGCAGCTCGTCGGCCAGCTGCCGCTGCAGCTCCCGTGCTTGGTGCAGGGCAGCGTCGCGCTCCTGCTGCAGCATCTCCTGCGCCGCCAGCAGCTCGGCCTCCTTCCACCGCAGCAGCTGCCGGGTCTCCGCTGCGCGCTGCTGCCACTGCAGCTCCTGCAGCCGCTGTATGTCGAGGGCCTGCTGCTTCTCCCACTCACACTGCAGCTGCTGGACCATCAGCTGCTGCTCCCTCTTTGCCGCCTCCTTCATCTTGGAGATCTCAGCGGCGAAGTGGCGCCGCAGCTCCTGGTTGTGGAGCCGCTCGCCATCCAGTTTGGCCCGCAGTGCCTGCAGCTCCTGCCGGCGCTCCTCCTGCTGCGCAGGGTTGCCAGGGAGCTGCGCTGGGCCCCGTCGGGGCGCGGGGCGGCTGGGCCCCGTCAGTCCCCGGCCTGCAACGTCCCGCACCATGGCCGCGGGTACAAGAAATAAGTTTGTTGGCCTGTGACTGCTGTGGCCGTTGGCCACTGACGGTCACCTTCGCTGGGTCTGCGAGGGGCGGCAGCCCCTGACCCTGTAGCGTCTACTGCCTTCCGTCCCAGTCGCACAGGTGCGGAGACAGCATCTGCTACTGGCCATGGGTGCGTGCGCGTGCAATTTATACTGTGTGCGGGCATGACGTCACAATGGAGGGCGGGGCACCATGACCTTATATGGAGATGGGCGGTGTGCCTTATATGGGGCAGCATGACGTCATATGGAGTTGGGCGGTATGGCCTTATATGGAGTTGGGCGGTATGCCTTATAAGGGGCAGCATGACCTTATGTGGAGTTGGGCGGTATGGCTTATAAGGGGCAGCATGACCTTATATGGAGTTGGGCAGTTCCTTATATGGAGTTGGGCGGTATGGCCTTATATGGGGCTGGGTGGTATGGCCTTCCGTGGTGTTGGGGTGGTTGGCCCCCCATGTTGGTGGGATGTTTGGTCGCCCATTGCCTTGGGGTGTTTGGCATTTCATGGTGTTGGGAGGTGTGGTGTCGCGTGGTGTCAGGATGTAAGGCCTCATATGCTGTGAGGATGAATGGCGTTCCCATTAGGCGTTCGGCTAAATCGCCTTCTTTTGTCCTGTAATCATAGAGTCATAGCAAGGTGGAAGGGACCCACAACGATCATCAGGTCCAACTCCTGGCTCCACACAGAACCACCCATTACTCACAGAATCACAGAATCATCTAAGTTGGCAGAGACCTCCAAGATCACCGAGTCCAACCTCGGACCTAACACTAACAGTCCTCCACTAAACCATATCACTAAGCTCTGCCATGTGTCTGAGATCATTGTCCAAACGCTTCTTGAACTCTGGCAGCCTTTGTGCCATGCAACCTTTCAGCGGGAGCTAGTTCCAGAGCCAGACCACATTTCTAAGTAAGGACACATTTCCTGATATTCAGCCTGAACGTCTCCTCTTGCAGCCTCACGTTGTTGCCTCTGGATGTTTTCAAAGAAAAAAAAAAACGAAACAAAAACCAAACAAACCAACCAGCCCTAAGAGCATGTTTGTGGAGCAAACCATCAGTTCAGAACAGTTTTCATTTTGGAATAGCACGGCCATGAAAAGCACGGTCGTGTTGTGTGTGGGGTTGTGTAAAGGCTCCCCAAGGGAGTTCGGGTGTACCCAAAGGCTTCTGTTGGGAGCACTTTTGGATGGGAGAAAGTGGCGCCGTCCGTGTTGTCTTGGGTCCTACTTAGGGTTCGGCTCAGTGTTCCGGTTAGGGTTACGTTTCGGGTTGTTTGGAAAGAGAGAAGGCGCAGAGTCCTGTTGCTTGTGGGGTTGTGTAAGGGGTCCCCAAGGGAGTCCAGGTGTACCCAAAGGCTTCCGTTGGGAGCACTTTTTGATGGGAGAAAGTGACGGCGTACGTGTTTTCTGGGGTCCTAATTAGGGTTAGGGTTAGGGTTACCTCAGCTACACGGGGGCCTTTTAGGGTTAGGGTTAGGGTTAGGCTTAGGGTAAGGGTTCCAGTTAGGGTTAGGGATAGCTCCGTGGGGCCATTTTAGGGTTAGGGTTAGAGTTAGAGTTTCAAAGGTGGGCTGCGGCCTTGGCCCACGCTGACAGCAATATCCCCAAACACCGCGTTTTGTCACAATAAAGCTAATAAATAATAATAAAAAGGCGCACAGAGCCCTGCCCCGCTGCCCGGGAGAGCCTGGCAGTAACGGGAGGAGTGGTGGCTGCGGTCTTGGCCTGTACTGACAGAAATAGCCCCAAAACCATGCGTTTTGTCACAAGAAAGCTAATAAATAATAATAATAAGGCGCACAGAGCTCTGCCCCGCTGCCCGGGAGAGCCTGGCAGTAACAGGAGGAGCTCCCCCTCGGCGTGGTGGCTCCGGCCTCTGAAGGGTTTGGGCGCCCACTGCCCCGGGCTGTGACAAGTCCCCGTGACACGAGCTGGTGATGGGGAGCTTCCACAACCCGTGAAAGGGGCCCCGCAGGCCCTGTGGCCCTCCAGAGTGCCCCGAGGAGGTCTGAGGCTCTGCAGGGCCTCGCTGGGGGTCTCTTTTCCGTCCCCAGAATCAGAGGTTGAGGGAAGGGAGCTCTGAGTCCGCCTGTCCCAACCCCACCTCTGGCAGGGCCACCCAGAGCAGGTCCCCAGGACCGCATCCAGGTGGCTTTTGAAGGCCTCCAAGAACTCAACCGCCTCTCTGGCCAACCTGTTCCAGCGTGCAGTTAGCTGCAGGGCAAAGAAATGCTTTTCCATTTCTATAAACATTCTGGAGAAGAATCACCTAGGCCAGGTTCATCATTATCCACAGTTTATTGATTTTTGAAACCCTCGGCACCCCCATCCCGATATTCTTCCTCGTGCTCCAAAATGGGTGACAGACAGAAAGGGTAGCGGGAATAACTGTTTCCTGCACTGAAGGTTTCTTCTTCCTCTTTTGGCCCATCACACAGCTCCTCCAGGAAGGCTTCTGCAAGGGGCTCTTCAGCCAGCGCACGGGGACAGATTGGCCCATCACACAGCTCCTTCAGGAAGGCTTCTGCAAAGGCCTCTGCAGCCAGCGTACCGGGAAAGATTGGCCCATCACACAGCTCCTCCAGGAGGGCTTTTGCAAGGGCCTCTTCAGCCAGCGCACGGGGACTGATTGGCCCATCACGCAGCTCCTTCAGGAAGGCTTCTGCAAGGGCCTCTTCAGCCAGCGCACCGGGACAGATTTCTTTGTCCGGATCATCCCCGGCTTCGCCACTGCTGCTGCAGCTGTCGGTGGAACTCTCCTCATCGTCTGTGTCCAGAAGGAGATCCCTTAGCTCTGGAGGCACTGGCGTCAAGGTGAGGTCATCGAGAACTTCTTCCACCAGATTGGAGGGGACGAACCCTCTTCTGCCGTCCGTCCGCTCTCCTATATACCAGCCATCCTCATCCATCTCCCCAACGACATAAACAAACTGTCCTGCGGTGAGGGGAAGCTCTAGCTTCGGATGCTCGTTGGGACTATCAGCAGGGTCATAGCTGTACCGAGCCAGGAATTTCCGAATCCTTAATGGTCCTTGTCCCACTGGAACCTGCAGGATGAAGGACTCTTGCTGCGTTTCCGCTCCTTGGGTCTCATCTGCAGCGTCCTCCTCTGAAGGAAGGCAGGGCCCTGGGCTGTCCTCTGCCGACTCGGATTTGGAGGTGACTGTGTGGGTGGTACCTGTGGTAGTTGGTAACTGTGGCAGATGGGTAATGGCAGGGCTGGATTGCTCGCTTTTCAGCCGCTGCAGTTCCTCAGCGAGCAGCTGGAGTTGTTCAGTTTGGTGGTGGCACCGATCTTCCAGGTCAGCCACCTGGGCTCGTAACATTTGCGAGGCTTCCTCGTGCTGCCTCTTCCCTTCTGCCTGAGCCCTCTGCAAGCTCTCGAGCTCCTGCTCTTCCTTCTGGAGCGCTAGCTGTGCCTCCAGGTGTTCTCTCTCCAGCTGTGGCCCTCTGTCTGCAATTTCCTTGAGCGCTTGCAGCTGGCGCTCTGCCTCTTGCAGCTGGGCCTGAAGCTTGCTGACCTGTCGCAGGGCGGAGTTTTGCTCCTTTGCCACTTGCTGTAGCTGCCTCTTCAGGTCAGCACTTTCAGCTTGGACTTCCATCGCTGAGTCCACCTGCCCTCGGAGGCGAGAATTTTCTTCTTCCAGTCTCTTGTTTTCCTTGCTCAGCTGCGTGAGCTGGGCAACCAGCACCTCCTCCCTTGGGCTGGGGGCACTCTCGCAAGGTGGCGGCGCCTCGGCGGAGCTCTGGCTGGGCAGAGGCCCTGGAGTCTTGCTGGCCTGGTGGATGGTCTCCTGCAGGGATCTGCATTTCTCCTCCAGCTGCTCGGTAAGTACCACCAGTTTTTCTGTGGCTTCCTGGAGCTTCTGTACCTCCTGGCACGCTTCCTGGGTGCTTCCCTCTCTCAAGAGGCATTTCTTTGCCTCCAGGGCCTGGCGTAGCCTCTTCAGGTCGCTCAGGGCACGCTGGAGGCGGGTGTGCTGCTTCATCATCCCGGGGCACGTGCTGCCCGGCAGCACTAGGTCTTCGTCGGAAGGCTCTGGCACCTGCAAACACCAAATCAGAGAAAAGGTTGGCTTGGAAGGGAGCTCAAAGCCCACCTCGTTCCAGCCCCTGCCATGGGCACCACCCCTGCCCCCAGCCCAGGCCGCCCCCAGCCCCGTCCAGCCTGGCCTTGGGCCCCCCCCAGGGATGGGGCGCCCCCAGCCTGCGTTGGGGCCTCGCCGCCCTCCCGGGGAAGGATTTCTTCCTTATACCTGACCCAAACCTGCCCTTTTCTGCTTCGAGCCGTTACTCTGATCCCCCCACTGCACTCCCTGACAAAGAGTCTCTCCCCAGCTTTCCTGTAGCCCCCTTTAGGGACTGGCAGGCCGCCCTGAGGTCTCCCCGGAGCCTTGTCTTCCCCAGGCTCAACACGCCCAGCTTCCTCAGCCTGGTTCCTCACCTGGACGTGAGCGTCCTTCACAGGGTGGCGGCTGCTGCCCTGCTCTGTGCTGCAGCTTTCCTTGGCTCCCTGCTGAGGTGTGTTCTGGGAGGACGGAGCCTGTGTTGGCTTCTTTGGCTGTGCCTTGCCCCAGGGCCCTTCTCTGTCTTCTCGGCCCGTCGTCCCCTGGCTGTCCTCTTGCTCTCCCTCGAAGCCCGCCACGATGTATTTGATGAAGAGCCTCTTCTCCAGCTCCAGCTCATGCTGGAGGTAGCGGATGCGGGCGGGCTGGTCCCCGTGCGTCTCCCAGCGCAGCTCCTTGAGGACATCCTGGAGCTTGGCGTGGGCCGCCCTGTTGCTGCTGCAGGGCCTTCGCAGCTCGTCGGCCAGCTGCCGCTGCAGCTCCCGTGCTTGGTGCAGGGCAGCGTCGCGCTCCTGCTGCAGCATCTCCTGCGCCGCCAGCAGCTCGGCCTCCTTCCACCGCAGCAGCTGCCGGGTCTCCGCTGCGCGCTGCTGCCACTGCAGCTCCTGCAGCCGCTGTATGTCGAGGGCCTGCTGCTTCTCCCACTCACACTGCAGCTGCTGGACCATCAGCTGCTGCTCCCTCTTTGCCGCCTCCTTCATCTTGGAGATCTCAGCGGCGAAGTGGCGCCGCAGCTCCTGGTTGTGGAGCCGCTCGCCATCCAGTTTGGCCCGCAGTGCCTGCAGCTCCTGCCGGCGCTCCTCCTGCTGCGCAGGGTTGCCAGGGAGCTGCGCTGGGCCCCGTCGGGGCGCGGGGCGGCTGGGCCCCGTCAGTCCCCGGCCTGCAACGTCCCGCACCATGGCCGCGGGTACAAGAAATAAGTTTGTTGGCCTGTGACTGCTGTGGCCGTTGGCCACTGACGGTCACCTTCGCTGGGTCTGCGAGGGGCGGCAGCCCCTGACCCTGTAGCGTCTACTGCCTTCCGTCCCAGTCGCACAGGTGCGGAGACAGCATCTGCTACTGGCCATGGGTGCGTGCGCGTGCAATTTATACTGTGTGCGGGCATGACGTCACAATGGAGGGCGGGGCACCATGACCTTATATGGAGATGGGCGGTGTGCCTTATATGGGGCAGCATGACGTCATATGGAGTTGGGCGGTATGGCCTTATATGGAGTTGGGCGGTATGCCTTATAAGGGGCAGCATGACCTTATGTGGAGTTGGGCGGTATGGCTTATAAGGGGCAGCATGACCTTATATGGAGTTGGGCAGTTCCTTATATGGAGTTGGGCGGTATGGCCTTATATGGGGCTGGGTGGTATGGCCTTCCGTGGTGTTGGGGTGGTTGGCCCCCCATGTTGGTGGGATGTTTGGTCGCCCATTGCCTTGGGGTGTTTGGCATTTCATGGTGTTGGGAGGTGTGGTGTCGCGTGGTGTCAGGATGTAAGGCCTCATATGCTGTGAGGATGAATGGCGTTCCCATTAGGCGTTCGGCTAAATCGCCTTCTTTTGTCCTGTAATCATAGAGTCATAGCAAGGTGGAAGGGACCCACAACGATCATCAGGTCCAACTCCTGGCTCCACACAGAACCACCCATTACTCACAGAATCACAGAATCATCTAAGTTGGCAGAGACCTCCAAGATCACCGAGTCCAACCTCGGACCTAACACTAACAGTCCTCCACTAAACCATATCACTAAGCTCTGCCATGTGTCTGAGATCATTGTCCAAACGCTTCTTGAACTCTGGCAGCCTTTGTGCCATGCAACCTTTCAGCGGGAGCTAGTTCCAGAGCCAGACCACATTTCTAAGTAAGGACACATTTCCTGATATTCAGCCTGAACGTCTCCTCTTGCAGCCTCACGTTGTTGCCTCTGGATGTTTTCAAAAAAAAAAAAAACGAAACAAAAACCAAACAAACCAACCAGCCCTAAGAGCATGTTTGTGGAGCAAACCATCAGTTCAGAACAGTTTTCATTTTGGAATAGCACGGCCATGAAAAGCACGGTCGTGTTGTGTGTGGGGTTGTGTAAAGGCTCCCCAAGGGAGTTCGGGTGTACCCAAAGGCTTCTGTTGGGAGCACTTTTGGATGGGAGAAAGTGGCGCCGTCCGTGTTGTCTTGGGTCCTACTTAGGGTTCGGCTCAGTGTTCCGGTTAGGGTTACGTTTCGGGTTGTTTGGAAAGAGAGAAGGCGCAGAGTCCTGTTGCTTGTGGGGTTGCGTAAGGGGTCCCCAAGGGAGTCCAGGTGTACCCAAAGGCTTCCGTTGGGAGCACTTTTTGATGGGAGAAAGTGACGGCGTACGTGTTTTCTGGGGTCCTAATTAGGGTTAGGGTTAGGGTTACCTCAGCTACACGGGGGCCTTTTAGGGTTAGGGTTAGGCTTAGGCTTAGGGTAAGGGTTCCAGTTAGGGTTAGGGATAGCTCCGTGGGGGCATTTTAGGGTTAGGGTTAGAGTTAGAGTTTCAAAGGTGGGCTGCGGCCTTGGCCCACGCTGACAGCAATATCCCCAAACACCGCGTTTTGTCACAATAAAGCTAATAAATAATAATAAAAAGGCGCACAGAGCCCTGCCCCGCTGCCCGGGAGAGCCTGGCAGTAACGGGAGGAGTGGTGGCTGCGGTCTTGGCCTGTACTGACAGAAATAGCCCCAAAACCATGCGTTTTGTCACAAGAAAGCTAATAAATAATAATAATAAGGCGCACAGAGCTCTGCCCCGCTGCCCGGGAGAGCCTGGCAGTAACAGGAGGAGCTCCCCCTCGGCGTGGTGGCTCCGGCCTCTGAAGGGTTTGGGCGCCCACTGCCCCGGGCTGTGACAAGTCCCCGTGACACGAGCTGGTGATGGGGAGCTTCCACAACCCGTGAAAGGGGCCCCGCAGGCCCTGTGGCCCTCCAGAGTGCCCCGAGGAGGTCTGAGGCTCTGCAGGGCCTCGCTGGGGGTCTCTTTTCCGTCCCCAGAATCAGAGGTTGAGGGAAGGGAGCTCTGAGTCCGCCTGTCCCAACCCCACCTCTGGCAGGGCCACCCAGAGCAGGTCCCCAGGACCGCATCCAGGTGGCTTTTGAAGGCCTCCAAGAACTCAACCGCCTCTCTGGCCAACCTGTTCCAGCGTGCAGTTAGCTGCAGGGCAAAGAAATGCTTTTCCATTTCTATAAACATTCTGGAGAAGAATCACCTAGGCCAGGTTCATCATTATCCACAGTTTATTGATTTTTGAAACCCTCGGCACCCCCATCCCGATATTCTTCCTCGTCCTCCAAAATGGGTGACAGACAGAAAGGGTAGCGGGAATAACTGTTTCCTGCACTGAAGGTTTCTTCTTCCTCTTTTGGCCCATCACACAGCTCCTCCAGGAAGGCTTCTGCAAGGGGCTCTTCAGCCAGCGCACGGGGACAGATTGGCCCATCACACAGCTCCTTCAGGAAGGCTTCTGCAAAGGCCTCTGCAGCCAGCGTACCGGGAAAGATTGGCCCATCACACAGCTCCTCCAGGAGGGCTTTTGCAAGGGCCTCTTCAGCCAGCGCACGGGGACTGATTGGCCCATCACGCAGCTCCTTCAGGAAGGCTTCTGCAAGGGCCTCTTCAGCCAGCGCACCGGGGCAGATTTCTTTGTCCGGATCATCCCCGGCTTCGCCACTGCTGCTGCAGCTGTCGGTGGAACTCTCCTCATCGTCTGTGTCCAGAAGGAGATCCCTTAGCTCTGGAGGCACTGGCGTCAAGGTGAGGTCATCGAGAACTTCTTCCACCAGATTGGAGGGGACGAACCCTCTTCTGCCGTCCGTCCGCTCTCCTATATACCAGCCATCCTCATCCATCTCCCCAATGACATAAACAAACTGTCCTGCGGTGAGGGGAAGCTCTAGCTTCGGATGCTCGTTGGGACTATCAGCAGGGTCATAGCTGTACCGAGCCAGGAATTTCCGAATCCTTAATGGTCCTTGTCCCACTGGAACCTGCAGGATGAAGGACTCTTGCTGCGTTTCCGCTCCTTGGGTCTCATCTGCAGCGTCCTCCTCTGAAGGAAGGCAGGGCCCTGGGCTGTCCTCTGCCGACTCGGATTTGGAGGTGACTGTGTGGGTGGTACCTGTGGTAGTTGGTAACTGTGGCAGATGGGTAATGGCAGGGCTGGATTGCTCGCTTTTCAGCCGCTGCAGTTCCTCAGCGAGCAGCTGGAGTTGTTCAGTTTGGTGGTGGCACCGATCTTCCAGGTCAGCCACCTGGGCTCGTAACATTTGCGAGGCTTCCTCGTGCTGCCTCTTCCCTTCTGCCTGAGCCCTCTGCAAGCTCTCGAGCTCCTGCTCTTCCTTCTGGAGCGCTAGCTGTGCCTCCAGGTGTTCTCTCTCCAGCTGTGGCCCTCTGTCTGCAATTTCCTTGAGCGCTTGCAGCTGGCGCTCTGCCTCTTGCAGCTGGGCCTGAAGCTTGCTGACCTGTCGCAGGGCGGAGTTTTGCTCCTTTGCCACTTGCTGTAGCTGCCTCTTCAGGTCAGCACTTTCAGCTTGGACTTCCATCGCTGAGTCCACCTGCCCTCGGAGGCGAGAATTTTCTTCTTCCAGTCTCTTGTTTTCCTTGCTCAGCTGCGTGAGCTGGGCAACCAGCACCTCCTCCCTTGGGCTGGGGGCACTCTCGCAAGGTGGCGGCGCCTCGGCGGAGCTCTGGCTGGGCAGAGGCCCTGGAGTCTTGCTGGCCTGGTGGATGGTCTCCTGCAGGGATCTGCATTTCTCCTCCAGCTGCTCGGTAAGTACCACCAGTTTTTCTGTGGCTTCCTGGAGCTTCTGTACCTCCTGGCACGCTTCCTGGGTGCTTCCCTCTCTCAAGAGGCATTTCTTTGCCTCCAGGGCCTGGCGTAGCCTCTTCAGGTCGCTCAGGGCACGCTGGAGGCGGGTGTGCTGCTTCATCATCCCGGGGCACGTGCTGCCCGGCAGCAGCAGGTCTTCGTCGGAAGGCTCTGGCACCTGCAAACACCAAATCAGAGAAAAGGTTGGCTTGGAAGGGAGCTCAAAGCCCACCTCGTTCCAGCCCCTGCCATGGGCACCACCCCTGCCCCCAGCCCAGGCCGCCCCCAGCCCCGTCCAGCCTGGCCTTGGGCCCCCCCCAGGGATGGGGCGCCCCCAGCCTGCGTTGGGGCCTCGCCGCCCTCCCGGGGAAGGATTTCTTCCTTATACCTGACCCAAACCTGCCCTTTTCTGCTTCGAGCCGTTACTCTGATCCCCCCACTGCACTCCCTGACAAAGAGTCTCTCCCCAGCTTTCCTGTAGCCCCCTTTAGGGACTGGCAGGCCGCCCTGAGGTCTCCCCGGAGCCTTGTCTTCCCCAGGCTCAACACGCCCAGCTTCCTCAGCCTGGTTCCTCACCTGGACGTGAGCGTCCTTCACAGGGTGGCGGCTGCTGCCCTGCTCTGTGCTGCAGCTTTCCTTGGCTCCCTGCTGAGGTGTGTTCTGGGAGGACGGAGCCTGTGTTGGCTTCTTTGGCTGTGCCTTGCCCCAGGGCCCTTCTCTGTCTTCTCGGCCCGTCGTCCCCTGGCTGTCCTCTTGCTCTCCCTCGAAGCCCGCCACGATGTATTTGATGAAGAGCCTCTTCTCCAGCTCCAGCTCATGCTGGAGGTAGCGGATGCGGGCGGGCTGGTCCCCGTGCGTCTCCCAGCGCAGCTCCTTGAGGACATCCTGGAGCTTGGCGTGGGCCGCCCTGTTGCTGCTGCAGGGCCTTCGCAGCTCGTCGGCCAGCTGCCGCTGCAGCTCCCGTGCTTGGTGCAGGGCAGCGTCGCGCTCCTGCTGCAGCATCTCCTGCGCCGCCAGCAGCTCGGCCTCCTTCCACCGCAGCAGCTGCCGGGTCTCCGCTGCGCGCTGCTGCCACTGCAGCTCCTGCAGCCGCTGTATGTCGAGGGCCTGCTGCTTCTCCCACTCACACTGCAGCTGCTGGACCATCAGCTGCTGCTCCCTCTTTGCCGCCTCCTTCATCTTGGAGATCTCAGCGGCGAAGTGGCGCCGCAGCTCCTGGTTGTGGAGCCGCTCGCCATCCAGTTTGGCCCGCAGTGCCTGCAGCTCCTGCCGGCGCTCCTCCTGCTGCGCAGGGTTGCCAGGGAGCTGCGCTGGGCCCCGTCGGGGCGCGGGGCGGCTGGGCCCCGTCAGTCCCCGGCCTGCAACGTCCCGCACCATGGCCGCGGGTACAAGAAATAAGTTTGTTGGCCTGTGACTGCTGTGGCCGTTGGCCACTGACGGTCACCTTCGCTGGGTCTGCGAGGGGCGGCAGCCCCTGACCCTGTAGCGTCTACTGCCTTCCGTCCCAGTCGCACAGGTGCGGAGACAGCATCTGCTACTGGCCATGGGTGCGTGCGCGTGCAATTTATACTGTGTGCGGGCATGACGTCACAATGGAGGGCGGGGCACCATGACCTTATATGGAGATGGGCGGTGTGCCTTATATGGGGCAGCATGACGTCATATGGAGTTGGGCGGTATGGCCTTATATGGAGTTGGGCGGTATGCCTTATAAGGGGCAGCATGACCTTATGTGGAGTTGGGCGGTATGGCTTATAAGGGGCAGCATGACCTTATATGGAGTTGGGCAGTTCCTTATATGGAGTTGGGCGGTATGGCCTTATATGGGGCTGGGTGGTATGGCCTTCCGTGGTGTTGGGGTGGTTGGCCCCCCATGTTGGTGGGATGTTTGGTCGCCCATTGCCTTGGGGTGTTTGGCATTTCATGGTGTTGGGAGGTGTGGTGTCGCGTGGTGTCAGGATGTAAGGCCTCATATGCTGTGAGGATGAATGGCGTTCCCATTAGGCGTTCGGCTAAATCGCCTTCTTTTGTCCTGTAATCATAGAGTCATAGCAAGGTGGAAGGGACCCACAACGATCATCAGGTCCAACTCCTGGCTCCACACAGAACCACCCATTACTCACAGAATCACAGAATCATCTAAGTTGGCAGAGACCTCCAAGATCACCGAGTCCAACCTCGGACCTAACACTAACAGTCCTCCACTAAACCATATCACTAAGCTCTGCCATGTGTCTGAGATCATTGTCCAAACGCTTCTTGAACTCTGGCAGCCTTTGTGCCATGCAACCTTTCAGCGGGAGCTAGTTCCAGAGCCAGACCACATTTCTAAGTAAGGACACATTTCCTGATATTCAGCCTGAACGTCTCCTCTTGCAGCCTCACGTTGTTGCCTCTGGATGTTTTCAAAAAAAAAAAAAAAACGAAACAAAAACCAAACAAACCAACCAGCCCTAAGAGCATGTTTGTGGAGCAAACCATCAGTTCAGAACAGTTTTCATTTTGGAATAGCACGGCCATGAAAAGCACGGTCGTGTTGTGTGTGGGGTTGTGTAAAGGCTCCCCAAGGGAGTTCGGGTGTACCCAAAGGCTTCTGTTGGGAGCACTTTTGGATGGGAGAAAGTGGCGCCGTCCGTGTTGTCTTGGGTCCTACTTAGGGTTCGGCTCAGTGTTCCGGTTAGGGTTACGTTTCGGGTTGTTTGGAAAGAGAGAAGGCGCAGAGTCCTGTTGCTTGTGGGGTTGTGTAAGGGGTCCCCAAGGGAGTCCAGGTGTACCCAAAGGCTTCCGTTGGGAGCACTTTTTGATGGGAGAAAGTGACGGCGTACGTGTTTTCTGGGGTCCTAATTAGGGTTAGGGTTAGGGTTACCTCAGCTACACGGGGGCCTTTTAGGGTTAGGGTTAGGGTTAGGCTTAGGGTAAGGGTTCCAGTTAGGGTTAGGGATAGCTCCGTGGGGGCATTTTAGGGTTAGGGTTAGAGTTAGAGTTTCAAAGGTGGGCTGCGGCCTTGGCCCACGCTGACAGCAATATCCCCAAACACCGCGTTTTGTCACAATAAAGCTAATAAATAATAATAAAAAGGCGCACAGAGCCCTGCCCCGCTGCCCGGGAGAGCCTGGCAGTAACGGGAGGAGTGGTGGCTGCGGTCTTGGCCTGTACTGACAGAAATAGCCCCAAAACCATGCGTTTTGTCACAAGAAAGCTAATAAATAATAATAATAAGGCGCACAGAGCTCTGCCCCGCTGCCCGGGAGAGCCTGGCAGTAACAGGAGGAGCTCCCCCTCGGCGTGGTGGCTCCGGCCTCTGAAGGGTTTGGGCGCCCACTGCCCCGGGCTGTGACAAGTCCCCGTGACACGAGCTGGTGATGGGGAGCTTCCACAACCCGTGAAAGGGGCCCCGCAGGCCCTGTGGCCCTCCAGAGTGCCCCGAGGAGGTCTGAGGCTCTGCAGGGCCTCGCTGGGGGTCTCTTTTCCGTCCCCAGAATCAGAGGTTGAGGGAAGGGAGCTCTGAGTCCGCCTGTCCCAACCCCACCTCTGGCAGGGCCACCCAGAGCAGGTCCCCAGGACCGCATCCAGGTGGCTTTTGAAGGCCTCCAAGAACTCAACCGCCTCTCTGGCCAACCTGTTCCAGCGTGCAGTTAGCTGCAGGGCAAAGAAATGCTTTTCCATTTCTATAAACATTCTGGAGAAGAATCACCTAGGCCAGGTTCATCATTATCCACAGTTTATTGATTTTTGAAACCCTCGGCACCCCCATCCCGATCTTCTTCCTCGTCCTCCAAAATGGGTGACAGACAGAAAGGGTAGCGGGAATAACTGTTTCCTGCACTGAAGGTTTCTTCTTCCTCTTTGGCCCATCACACAGCTCCTCCAGGAAGGCTTCTGCAAGGGGCTCTTCAGCCAGCGCACGGGGACAGATTGGCCCATCACGCAGCTCCTTCAGGAAGGCTTCTGCAAGGGCCTCTTCAGCCAGCGCACCGGGACAGATTTCTTTGTCCGGATCATCCCCGGCTTCGCCACTGCTGCTGCAGCTGTCGGTGGAACTCTCCTCATCGTCTGTGTCCAGAAGGAGATCCCTTAGCTCTGGAGGCACTGGCGTCAAGGTGAGGTCATCGAGAACTTCTTCCACCAGATTGGAGGGGACGAACCCTCTTCTGCCGTCCGTCCGCTCTCCTATATACCAGCCATCCTCATCCATCTCCCCAACGACATAAACAAACTGTCCTGCGGTGAGGGGAAGCTCTAGCTTCGGATGCTCGTTGGGACTATCAGCAGGGTCATAGCTGTACCGAGCCAGGAATTTCCGAATCCTTAATGGTCCTTGTCCCACTGGAACCTGCAGGATGAAGGACTCTTGCTGCGTTTCCGCTCCTTGGGTCTCATCTGCAGCGTCCTCCTCTGAAGGAAGGCAGGGCCCTGGGCTGTCCTCTGCCGACTCGGATTTGGAGGTGACTGTGTGGGTGGTACCTGTGGTAGTTGGTAACTGTGGCAGATGGGTAATGGCAGGGCTGGATTGCTCGCTTTTCAGCCGCTGCAGTTCCTCAGCGAGCAGCTGGAGTTGTTCAGTTTGGTGGTGGCACCGATCTTCCAGGTCAGCCACCTGGGCTCGTAACATTTGCGAGGCTTCCTCGTGCTGCCTCTTCCCTTCTGCCTGAGCCCTCTGCAAGCTCTCGAGCTCCTGCTCTTCCTTCTGGAGCGCTAGCTGTGCCTCCAGGTGTTCTCTCTCCAGCTGTGGCCCTCTGTCTGCAATTTCCTTGAGCGCTTGCAGCTGGCGCTCTGCCTCTTGCAGCTGGGCCTGAAGCTTGCTGACCTGTCGCAGGGCGGAGTTTTGCTCCTTTGCCACTTGCTGTAGCTGCCTCTTCAGGTCAGCACTTTCAGCTTGGACTTCCATCGCTGAGTCCACCTGCCCTCGGAGGCGAGAATTTTCTTCTTCCAGTCTCTTGTTTTCCTTGCTCAGCTGCGTGAGCTGGGCAACCAGCACCTCCTCCCTTGGGCTGGGGGCACTCTCGCAAGGTGGCGGCGCCTCGGCGGAGCTCTGGCTGGGCAGAGGCCCTGGAGTCTTGCTGGCCTGGTGGATGGTCTCCTGCAGGGATCTGCATTTCTCCTCCAGCTGCTCGGTAAGTACCACCAGTTTTTCTGTGGCTTCCTGGAGCTTCTGTACCTCCTGGCACGCTTCCTGGGTGCTTCCCTCTCTCAAGAGGCATTTCTTTGCCTCCAGGGCCTGGCGTAGCCTCTTCAGGTCGCTCAGGGCACGCTGGAGGCGGGTGTGCTGCTTCATCATCCCGGGGCACGTGCTGCCCGGCAGCACTAGGTCTTCGTCGGAAGGCTCTGGCACCTGCAAACACCAAATCAGAGAAAAGGTTGGCTTGGAAGGGAGCTCAAAGCCCACCTCGTTCCAGCCCCTGCCATGGGCACCACCCCTGCCCCCAGCCCAGGCCGCCCCCAGCCCCGTCCAGCCTGGCCTTGGGCCCCCCCCAGGGATGGGGCGCCCCCAGCCTGCGTTGGGGCCTCGCCGCCCTCCCGGGGAAGGATTTCTTCCTTATACCTGACCCAAACCTGCCCTTTTCTGCTTCGAGCCGTTACTCTGATCCCCCCACTGCACTCCCTGACAAAGAGTCTCTCCCCAGCTTTCCTGTAGCCCCCTTTAGGGACTGGCAGGCCGCCCTGAGGTCTCCCCGGAGCCTTGTCTTCCCCAGGCTCAACACGCCCAGCTTCCTCAGCCTGTTTCCTCACCTGGACGTGAGCGTCCTTCACAGGGTGGCGGCTGCTGCCCTGCTCTGTGCTGCAGCTTTCCTTGGCTCCCTGCTGAGGTGTGTTCTGGGAGGACGGAGCCTGTGTTGGCTTCTTTGGCTGTGCCTTGCCCCAGGGCCCTTCTCTGTCTTCTCGGCCCGTCGTCCCCTGGCTGTCCTCTTGCTCTCCCTCGAAGCCCGCCACGATGTATTTGATGAAGAGCCTCTTCTCCAGCTCCAGCTCATGCTGGAGGTAGCGGATGCGGGCGGGCTGGTCCCCGTGCGTCTCCCAGCGCAGCTCCTTGAGGACATCCTGGAGCTTGGCGTGGGCCGCCCTGTTGCTGCTGCAGGGCCTTCGCAGCTCGTCGGCCAGCTGCCGCTGCAGCTCCCGTGCTTGGTGCAGGGCAGCGTCGCGCTCCTGCTGCAGCATCTCCTGCGCCGCCAGCAGCTCGGCCTCCTTCCACCGCAGCAGCTGCCGGGTCTCCGCTGCGCGCTGCTGCCACTGCAGCTCCTGCAGCCGCTGTATGTCGAGGGCCTGCTGCTTCTCCCACTCACACTGCAGCTGCTGGACCATCAGCTGCTGCTCCCTCTTTGCCGCCTCCTTCATCTTGGAGATCTCAGCGGCGAAGTGGCGCCGCAGCTCCTGGTTGTGGAGCCGCTCGCCATCCAGTTTGGCCCGCAGTGCCTGCAGCTCCTGCCGGCGCTCCTCCTGCTGCGCAGGGTTGCCAGGGAGCTGCGCTGGGCCCCGTCGGGGCGCGGGGCGGCTGGGCCCCGTCAGTCCCCGGCCTGCAACGTCCCGCACCATGGCCGCGGTTACAAGAAATAAGTTTGTTGGCCTGTGACTGCTGTGGCCGTTGGCCACTGACGGTCACCTTCGCTGGGTCTGCGAGGGGCGGCAGCCCCTGACCCTGTAGCGTCTACTGCCTTCCGTCCCAGTCGCACAGGTGCGGAGACAGCGTCTGCTACTGGCCATGGGTGCGTGCGCGTGCAATTTATACTGTGTGCGGGCATGACGTCACAATGGAGGGCGGGGCACCATGACCTTATATGGAGATGGGCGGTGTGCCTTATATGGGGCAGCATGACGTCATATGGAGTTGGGCGGTATGGCCTTATATGGAGTTGGGCGGTATGCCTTATAAGGGGCAGCATGACCTTATGTGGAGTTGGGCGGTATGGCTTATAAGGGGCAGCATGACCTTATATGGAGTTGGGCAGTTCCTTATATGGAGTTGGGCGGTATGGCCTTATATGGGGCTGGGTGGTATGGCCTTCCGTGGTGTTGGGGTGGTTGGCCCCCCATGTTGGTGGGATGTTTGGTCGCCCATTGCCTTGGGGTGTTTGGCATTTCATGGTGTTGGGAGGTGTGGTGTCGCGTGGTGTCAGGATGTAAGGCCTCATATGCTGTGAGGATGAATGGCGTTCCCATTAGGCGTTCGGCTAAATCGCCTTCTTTTGTCCTGTAATCATAGAGTCATAGCAAGGTGGAAGGGACCCACAACGATCATCAGGTCCAACTCCTGGCTCCACACAGAACCACCCATTACTCACAGAATCACAGAATCATCTAAGTTGGCAGAGACCTCCAAGATCACCGAGTCCAACCTCGGACCTAACACTAACAGTCCTCCACTAAACCATATCACTAAGCTCTGCCATGTGTCTGAGATCATTGTCCAAACGCTTCTTGAACTCTGGCAGCCTTTGTGCCATGCAACCTTTCAGCGGGAGCTAGTTCCAGAGCCAGACCACATTTCTAAGTAAGGACACATTTCCTGATATTCAGCCTGAACGTCTCCTCTTGCAGCCTCACGTTGTTGCCTCTGGATGTTTTCAAAAAAAAAAAAAAAAGAAACAAAAACCAACCAAACCAACCAGCCCTAAGAGCATGTTTGTGGAGCAAACCATCAGTTCAGAACAGTTTTCATTTTGGAATAGCACGGCCATGAAAAGCACGGTCGTGTTGTGTGTGGGGTTGTGTAAAGGCTCCCCAAGGGAGTTCGGGTGTACCCAAAGGCTTCTGTTGGGAGCACTTTTGGATGGGAGAAAGTGGCGCCGTCCGTGTTGTCTTGGGTCCTACTTAGGGTTCGGCTCAGTGTTCCGGTTAGGGTTACGTTTCGGGTTGTTTGGAAAGAGAGAAGGCGCAGAGTCCTGTTGCTTGTGGGGTTGCGTAAGGGGTCCCCAAGGGAGTCCAGGTGTACCCAAAGGCTTCCGTTGGGAGCACTTTTTGATGGGAGAAAGTGACGGCGTACGTGTTTTCTGGGGTCCTAATTAGGGTTAGGGTTAGGGTTACCTCAGCTACACGGGGGCCTTTTAGGGTTAGGGTTAGGGTTAGGCTTAGGGTAAGGGTTCCAGTTAGGGTTAGGGATAGCTCCGTGGGGGCATTTTAGGGTTAGGGTTAGAGTTAGAGTTTCAAAGGTGGGCTGCGGCCTTGGCCCACGCTGACAGCAATATCCCCAAACACCGCGTTTTGTCACAATAAAGCTGATAAATAATAATAAAAAGGCGCACAGAGCCCTGCCCTGCTGCCCGGGAGAGCCTGGCAGTAACGGGAGGAGTGGTGGCTGCGGTCTTGGCCTGTACTGACAGAAATAGCCCCAAAACCATGTGTTTTGTCACAAGAAAGCTAATAAATAATAATAATAAGGCGCACAGAGCTCTGCCCCGCTGCCCGGGAGAGCCTGGCAGTAACAGGAGGAGCTCCCCCTCGGCGTGGTGGCTCCGGCCTCTGAAGGGTTTGGGCGCCCACTGCCCCGGGCTGTGACAAGTCCCCGTGACACGAGCTGGTGATGGGGAGCTTCCACGACCCGTGAAAGGGGCCCCGCAGGCCCTGTGGCCCTCCAGAGTGCCCCGAGGAGGTCTGAGGCTCTGCAGGGCCTCGCTGGGGGTCTCTTTTCCGTCCCCAGAATCAGAGGTTGAGGGAAGGGAGCTCTGAGTCCGCCTGTCCCAACCCCACCTCTGGCAGGGCCACCCAGAGCAGGTCCCCAGGACCGCATCCAGGTGGCTTTTGAAGGCCTCCAAGAACTCGACCGCCTCTCTGGCCAACCTGTTCCAGCGTGCAGTTAGCTGCAGGGCAAAGAAATGCTTTTCCATTTCTATAAACATTCTGGAGAAGAATCACCTAGGCCAGGTTCATCATTATCCACAGTTTATTGATTTTTGAAACCCTCGGCACCCCCATCCCGATCTTCTTCCTCGTCCTCCAAAATGGGTGACAGACAGAAAGGGTAGCGGGAATAACTGTTTCCTGCACTGAAGGTTTCTTCTTCCTCTTTTGGCCCATCACACAGCTCCTCCAGGAAGGCTTCTGCAAGGGGCTCTTCAGCCAGCGCACGGGGACAGATTGGCCCATCACACAGCTCCTTCAGGAAGGCTTCTGCAAAGGCCTCTGCAGCCAGCGTACCGGGCAAGATTGGCCCATCACACAGCTCCTCCAGGAAGGCTTTTGCAAGGGCCTCTTCAGCCAGCGCACGGGGACTGATTGGCCCATCACGCAGCTCCTTCAGGAAGGCTTCTGCAAGGGCCTCTTCAGCCAGCGCACCGGGACAGATTTCTTTGTCCGGATCATCCCCGGCTTCGCCACTGCTGCTGCAGCTGTCGGTGGAACTCTCCTCATCGTCTGTGTCCAGAAGGAGATCCCTTAGCTCTGGAGGCACTGGCGTCAAGGTGAGGTCATCGAGAACTTCTTCCACCAGATTGGAGGGGACGAACCCTCTTCTGCCGTCCGTCCGCTCTCCTATATACCAGCCATCCTCATCCATCTCCCCAACGACATAAACAAACTGTCCTGCGGTGAGGGGAAGCTCTAGCTTCGGATGCTCGTTGGGACTATCAGCAGGGTCATAGCTGTACCGAGCCAGGAATTTCCGAATCCTTAATGGTCCTTGTCCCACTGGAACCTGCAGGATGAAGGACTCTTGCTGCGTTTCCGCTCCTTGGGTCTCATCTGCAGCGTCCTCCTCTGAAGGAAGGCAGGGCCCTGGGCTGTCCTCTGCCGACTCGGATTTGGAGGTGACTGTGTGGGTGGTACCTGTGGTAGTTGGTAACTGTGGCAGATGGGTAATGGCAGGGCTGGATTGCTCGCTTTTCAGCCGCTGCAGTTCCTCAGCGAGCAGCTGGAGTTGTTCAGTTTGGTGGTGGCACCGATCTTCCAGGTCAGCCACCTGGGCTCGTAACATTTGCGAGGCTTCCTCGTGCTGCCTCTTCCCTTCTGCCTGAGCCCTCTGCAAGCTCTCGAGCTCCTGCTCTTCCTTCTGGAGCGCTAGCTGTGCTTCCAGGTGTTCTCTCTCCAGCTGTGGCCCTCTGTCTGCAATTTCCTTGAGCGCTTGCAGCTGGCGCTCTGCCTCTTGCAGCTGGGCCTGAAGCTTGCTGACCTGTCGCAGGGCGGAGTTTTGCTCCTTTGCCACTTGCTGTAGCTGCCTCTTCAGGTCAGCACTTTCAGCTTGGACTTCCATCGCTGAGTCCACCTGCCCTCGGAGGCGAGAATTTTCTTCTTCCAGTCTCTTGTTTTCCTTGCTCAGCTGCGTGAGCTGGGCAACCAGCACCTCCTCCCTTGGGCTGGGGGCACTCTCGCAAGGTGGCGGCGCCTCGGCGGAGCTCTGGCTGGGCAGAGGCCCTGGAGTCTTGCTGGCCTGGTGGATGGTCTCCTGCAGGGATCTGCATTTCTCCTCCAGCTGCTCGGTAAGTACCACCAGTTTTTCTGTGGCTTCCTGGAGCTTCTGTACCTCCTGGCACGCTTCCTGGGTGCTTCCCTCTCTCAAGAGGCATTTCTTTGCCTCCAGGGCCTGGCGTAGCCTCTTCAGGTCGCTCAGGGCACGCTGGAGGCGGGTGTGCTGCTTCATCATCCCGGGGCACGTGCTGCCCGGCAGCACTAGGTCTTCGTCGGAAGGCTCTGGCACCTGCAAACACCAAATCAGAGAAAAGGTTGGCTTGGAAGGGAGCTCAAAGCCCACCTCGTTCCAGCCCCTGCCATGGGCACCACCCCTGCCCCCAGCCCAGGCCGCCCCCAGCCCCGTCCAGCCTGGCCTTGGGCCCCCCCCAGGGATGGGGCGCCCCCAGCCTGCGTTGGGGCCTCGCCGCCCTCCCGGGGAAGGATTTCTTCCTTATACCTGACCCAAACCTGCCCTTTTCTGCTTCGAGCCGTTACTCTGATCCCCCCACTGCACTCCCTGACAAAGAGTCTCTCCCCAGCTTTCCTGTAGCCCCCTTTAGGGACTGGCAGGCCGCCCTGAGGTCTCCCCGGAGCCTTGTCTTCCCCAGGCTCAACACGCCCAGCTTCCTCAGCCTGTTTCCTCACCTGGACGTGAGCGTCCTTCACAGGGTGGCGGCTGCTGCCCTGCTCTGTGCTGCAGCTTTCCTTGGCTCCCTGCTGAGGTGTGTTCTGGGAGGACGGAGCCTGTGTTGGCTTCTTTGGCTGTGCCTTGCCCCAGGGCCCTTCTCTGTCTTCTCGGCCCGTCGTCCCCTGGCTGTCCTCTTGCTCTCCCTCGAAGCCCGCCACGATGTATTTGATGAAGAGCCTCTTCTCCAGCTCCAGCTCATGCTGGAGGTAGCGGATGCGGGCGGGCTGGTCCCCGTGCGTCTCCCAGCGCAGCTCCTTGAGGACATCCTGGAGCTTGGCGTGGGCCGCCCTGTTGCTGCTGCAGGGCCTTCGCAGCTCGTCGGCCAGCTGCCGCTGCAGCTCCCGTGCTTGGTGCAGGGCAGCGTCGCGCTCCTGCTGCAGCATCTCCTGCGCCGCCAGCAGCTCGGCCTCCTTCCACCGCAGCAGCTGCCGGGTCTCCGCTGCGCGCTGCTGCCACTGCAGCTCCTGCAGCCGCTGTATGTCGAGGGCCTGCTGCTTCTCCCACTCACACTGCAGCTGCTGGACCATCAGCTGCTGCTCCCTCTTTGCCGCCTCCTTCATCTTGGAGATCTCAGCGGCGAAGTGGCGCCGCAGCTCCTGGTTGTGGAGCCGCTCGCCATCCAGTTTGGCCCGCAGTGCCTGCAGCTCCTGCCGGCGCTCCTCCTGCTGCGCAGGGTTGCCAGGGAGCTGCGCTGGGCCCCGTCGGGGCGCGGGGCGGCTGGGCCCCGTCAGTCCCCGGCCTGCAACGTCCCGCACCATGGCCGCGGGTACAAGAAATAAGTTTGTTGGCCTGTGACTGCTGTGGCCGTTGGCCACTGACGGTCACCTTCGCTGGGTCTGCGAGGGGCGGCAGCCCCTGACCCTGTAGCGTCTACTGCCTTCCGTCCCAGTCGCACAGGTGCGGAGACAGCGTCTGCTACTGGCCATGGGTGCGTGCGCGTGCAATTTATACTGTGTGCGGGCATGACGTCACAATGGAGGGCGGGGCACCATGACCTTATATGGAGATGGGCGGTGTGCCTTATATGGGGCAGCATGACGTCATATGGAGTTGGGCGGTATGGCCTTATATGGAGTTGGGCGGTATGCCTTATAAGGGGCAGCATGACCTTATGTGGAGTTGGGCGGTATGGCTTATAAGGGGCAGCATGACCTTATATGGAGTTGGGCAGTTCCTTATATGGAGTTGGGCGGTATGGCCTTATATGGGGCTGGGTGGTATGGCCTTCCGTGGTGTTGGGGTGGTTGGCCCCCCATGTTGGTGGGATGTTTGGTCGCCCATTGCCTTGGGGTGTTTGGCATTTCATGGTGTTGGGAGGTGTGGTGTCGCGTGGTGTCAGGATGTAAGGCCTCATATGCTGTGAGGATGAATGGCGTTCCCATTAGGCGTTCGGCTAAATCGCCTTCTTTTGTCCTGTAATCATAGAGTCATAGCAAGGTGGAAGGGACCCACAACGATCATCAGGTCCAACTCCTGGCTCCACACAGAACCACCCATTACTCACAGAATCACAGAATCATCTAAGTTGGCAGAGACCTCCAAGATCACCGAGTCCAACCTCGGACCTAACACTAACAGTCCTCCACTAAACCATATCACTAAGCTCTGCCATGTGTCTGAGATCATTGTCCAAACGCTTCTTGAACTCTGGCAGCCTTTGTGCCATGCAACCTTTCAGCGGGAGCTAGTTCCAGAGCCAGACCACATTTCTAAGTAAGGACACATTTCCTGATATTCAGCCTGAACGTCTCCTCTTGCAGCCTCACGTTGTTGCCTCTGGATGTTTTCAAAAAAAAAAAAAAAACGAAACAAAAACCAACCAAACCAACCAGCCCTAAGAGCATGTTTGTGGAGCAAACCATCAGTTCAGAACAGTTTTCATTTTGGAATAGCACGGCCATGAAAAGCACGGTCGTGTTGTGTGTGGGGTTGTGTAAAGGCTCCCCAAGGGAGTTCGGGTGTACCCAAAGGCTTCTGTTGGGAGCACTTTTGGATGGGAGAAAGTGGCGCCGTCCGTGTTGTCTTGGGTCCTACTTAGGGTTCGGCTCAGTGTTCCGGTTAGGGTTACGTTTCGGGTTGTTTGGAAAGAGAGAAGGCGCAGAGTCCTGTTGCTTGTGGGGTTGCGTAAGGGGTCCCCAAGGGAGTCCAGGTGTACCCAAAGGCTTCCGTTGGGAGCACTTTTTGATGGGAGAAAGTGACGGCGTACGTGTTTTCTGGGGTCCTAATTAGGGTTAGGGTTAGGGTTACCTCAGCTACACGGGGGCCTTTTAGGGTTAGGGTTAGGGTTAGGCTTAGGGTAAGGGTTCCAGTTAGGGTTAGGGATAGCTCCGTGGGGGCATTTTAGGGTTAGGGTTAGAGTTAGAGTTTCAAAGGTGGGCTGCGGCCTTGGCCCACGCTGACAGCAATATCCCCAAACACCGCGTTTTGTCACAATAAAGCTAATAAATAATAATAAAAAGGCGCACAGAGCCCTGCCCCGCTGCCCGGGAGAGCCTGGCAGTAACGGGAGGAGTGGTGGCTGCGGTCTTGGCCTGTACTGACAGAAATAGCCCCAAAACCATGCGTTTTGTCACAAGAAAGCTAATAAATAATAATAATAAGGCGCACAGAGCTCTGCCCCGCTGCCCGGGAGAGCCTGGCAGTAACAGGAGGAGCTCCCCCTCGGCGTGGTGGCTCCGGCCTCTGAAGGGTTTGGGCGCCCACTGCCCCGGGCTGTGACAAGTCCCCGTGACACGAGCTGGTGATGGGGAGCTTCCACAACCCGTGAAAGGGGCCCCGCAGGCCCTGTGGCCCTCCAGAGTGCCCCGAGGAGGTCTGAGGCTCTGCAGGGCCTCGCTGGGGGTCTCTTTTCCGTCCCCAGAATCAGAGGTTGAGGGAAGGGAGCTCTGAGTCCGCCTGTCCCAACCCCACCTCTGGCAGGGCCACCCAGAGCAGGTCCCCAGGACCGCATCCAGGTGGCTTTTGAAGGCCTCCAAGAACTCGACCGCCTCTCTGGCCAACCTGTTCCAGCGTGCAGTTAGCTGCAGGGCAAAGAAATGCTTTTCCATTTCTATAAACATTCTGGAGAAGAATCACCTAGGCCAGGTTCATCATTATCCACAGTTTATTGATTTTTGAAACCCTCGGCACCCCCATCCCGATCTTCTTCCTCGTCCTCCAAAATGGGTGACAGACAGAAAGGGTAGCGGGAATAACTGTTTCCTGCACTGAAGGTTTCTTCTTCCTCTTTTGGCCCATCACACAGCTCCTCCAGGAAGGCTTCTGCAAGGGGCTCTTCAGCCAGCGCACGGGGACAGATTGGCCCATCACACAGCTCCTTCAGGAAGGCTTCTGCAAAGGCCTCTGCAGCCAGCGTACCGGGAAAGATTGGCCCATCACACAGCTCCTCCAGGAAGGCTTTTGCAAGGGCCTCTTCAGCCAGCGCACGGGGACTGATTGGCCCATCACGCAGCTCCTTCAGGAAGGCTTCTGCAAGGGCCTCTTCAGCCAGCTCACCGGGACAGATTTCTTTGTCCGGATCATCCCCGGCTTCGCCACTGCTGCTGCAGCTGTCGGTGGAACTCTCCTCATCGTCTGTGTCCAGAAGGAGATCCCTTAGCTCTGGAGGCACTGGCGTCAAGGTGAGGTCATCGAGAACTTCTTCCACCAGATTGGAGGGGACGAACCCTCTTCTGCCGTCCGTCCGCTCTCCTATATACCAGCCATCCTCATCCATCTCCCCAACGACATAAACAAACTGTCCTGCGGTGAGGGGAAGCTCTAGCTTCGGATGCTCGTTGGGACTATCAGCAGGGTCATAGCTGTACCGAGCCAGGAATTTCCGAATCCTTAATGGTCCTTGTCCCACTGGAACCTGCAGGATGAAGGACTCTTGCTGCGTTTCCGCTCCTTGGGTCTCATCTGCAGCGTCCTCCTCTGAAGGAAGGCAGGGCCCTGGGCTGTCCTCTGCCGACTCGGATTTGGAGGTGACTGTGTGGGTGGTACCTGTGGTAGTTGGTAACTGTGGCAGATGGGTAATGGCAGGGCTGGATTGCTCGCTTTTCAGCCGCTGCAGTTCCTCAGCGAGCAGCTGGAGTTGTTCAGTTTGGTGGTGGCACCGATCTTCCAGGTCAGCCACCTGGGCTCGTAACATTTGCGAGGCTTCTTCGTGCTGCCTCTTCCCTTCTGCCTGAGCCCTCTGCAAGCTCTCGAGCTCCTGCTCTTCCTTCTGGAGCGCTAGCTGTGCCTCCAGGTGTTCTCTCTCCAGCTGTGGCCCTCTGTCTGCAATTTCCTTGAGCGCTTGCAGCTGTTGCTCTGCCTCTTGCAGCTGGGCCTGAAGCTTGCTGACCTGTCGCAGGGCGGAGTTTTGCTCCTTTGCCACTTGCTGTAGCTGCCTCTTCAGGTCAGCACTTTCAGCTTGGACTTCCATCGCTGAGTCCACCTGCCCTCGGAGGCGAGAATTTTCTTCTTCCAGTCTCTTGTTTTCCTTGCTCAGCTGCGTGAGCTGGGCAACCAGCACCTCCTCCCTTGGGCTGGGGGCACTCTCGCAAGGTGGCGGCGCCTCGGCGGAGCTCTGGCTGGGCAGAGGCCCTGGAGTCTTGCTGGCCTGGTGGATGGTCTCCTGCAGGGATCTGCATTTCTCCTCCAGCTGCTCGGTAAGTACCACCAGTTTTTCTGTGGCTTCCTGGAGCTTCTGTACCTCCTGGCACGCTTCCTGGGTGCTTCCCTCTCTCAAGAGGCATTTCTTTGCCTCCAGGGCCTGGCGTAGCCTCTTCAGGTCGCTCAGGGCACGCTGGAGGCGGGTGTGCTGCTTCATCATCCCGGGGCACGTGCTGCCCGGCAGCACTAGGTCTTCGTCGGAAGGCTCTGGCACCTGCAAACACCAAATCAGAGAAAAGGTTGGCTTGGAAGGGAGCTCAAAGCCCACCTCGTTCCAGCCCCTGCCATGGGCACCACCCCTGCCCCCAGCCCAGGCCGCCCCCAGCCCCGTCCAGCCTGGCCTTGGGCCCCCCCCAGGGATGGGGCGCCCCCAGCCTGCGTTGGGGCCTCGCCGCCCTCCCGGGGAAGGATTTCTTCCTTATACCTGACCCAAACCTGCCCTTTTCTGCTTCGAGCCGTTACTCTGATCCCCCCACTGCACTCCCTGACAAAGAGTCTCTCCCCAGCTTTCCTGTAGCCCCCTTTAGGGACTGGCAGGCCGCCCTGAGGTCTCCCCGGAGCCTTGTCTTCCCCAGGCTCAACACGCCCAGCTTCCTCAGCCTGTTTCCTCACCTGGACGTGAGCGTCCTTCACAGGGTGGCGGCTGCTGCCCTGCTCTGTGCTGCAGCTTTCCTTGGCTCCCTGCTGAGGTGTGTTCTGGGAGGACGGAGCCTGTGTTGGCTTCTTTGGCTGTGCCTTGCCCCAGGGCCCTTCTCTGTCTTCTCGGCCCGTCGTCCCCTGGCTGTCCTCTTGCTCTCCCTCGAAGCCCGCCACGATGTATTTGATGAAGAGCCTCTTCTCCAGCTCCAGCTCATGCTGGAGGTAGCGGATGCGGGCGGGCTGGTCCCCGTGCGTCTCCCAGCGCAGCTCCTTGAGGACATCCTGGAGCTTGGCGTGGGCCGCCCTGTTGCTGCTGCAGGGCCTTCGCAGCTCGTCGGCCAGCTGCCGCTGCAGCTCCCGTGCTTGGTGCAGGGCAGCGTCGCGCTCCTGCTGCAGCATCTCCTGCGCCGCCAGCAGCTCGGCCTCCTTCCACCGCAGCAGCTGCCGGGTCTCCGCTGCGCGCTGCTGCCACTGCAGCTCCTGCAGCCGCTGTATGTCGAGGGCCTGCTGCTTCTCCCACTCACACTGCAGCTGCTGGACCATCAGCTGCTGCTCCCTCTTTGCCGCCTCCTTCATCTTGGAGATCTCAGCGGCGAAGTGGCGCCGCAGCTCCTGGTTGTGGAGCCGCTCGCCATCCAGTTTGGCCCGCAGTGCCTGCAGCTCCTGCCGGCGCTCCTCCTGCTGCGCAGGGTTGCCAGGGAGCTGCGCTGGGCCCCGTCGGGGCGCGGGGCGGCTGGGCCCCGTCAGTCCCCGGCCTGCAACGTCCCGCACCATGGCCGCGGTTACAAGAAATAAGTTTGTTGGCCTGTGACTGCTGTGGCCGTTGGCCACTGACGGTCACCTTCGCTGGGTCTGCGAGGGGCGGCAGCCCCTGACCCTGTAGCGTCTACTGCCTTCCGTCCCAGTCGCACAGGTGCGGAGACAGCGTCTGCTACTGGCCATGGGTGCGTGCGCGTGCAATTTATACTGTGTGCGGGCATGACGTCACAATGGAGGGCGGGGCACCATGACCTTATATGGAGATGGGCGGTGTGCCTTATATGGGGCAGCATGACGTCATATGGAGTTGGGCGGTATGGCCTTATATGGAGTTGGGCGGTATGCCTTATAAGGGGCAGCATGACCTTATGTGGAGTTGGGCGGTATGGCTTATAAGGGGCAGCATGACCTTATATGGAGTTGGGCAGTTCCTTATATGGAGTTGGGCGGTATGGCCTTATATGGGGCTGGGTGGTATGGCCTTCCGTGGTGTTGGGGTGGTTGGCCCCCCATGTTGGTGGGATGTTTGGTCGCCCATTGCCTTGGGGTGTTTGGCATTTCATGGTGTTGGGAGGTGTGGTGTCGCGTGGTGTCAGGATGTAAGGCCTCATATGCTGTGAGGATGAATGGCGTTCCCATTAGGCGTTCGGCTAAATCGCCTTCTTTTGTCCTGTAATCATAGAGTCATAGCAAGGTGGAAGGGACCCACAACGATCATCAGGTCCAACTCCTGGCTCCACACAGAACCACCCATTACTCACAGAATCACAGAATCATCTAAGTTGGCAGAGACCTCCAAGATCACCGAGTCCAACCTCGGACCTAACACTAACAGTCCTCCACTAAACCATATCACTAAGCTCTGCCATGTGTCTGAGATCATTGTCCAAACGCTTCTTGAACTCTGGCAGCCTTTGTGCCATGCAACCTTTCAGCGGGAGCTAGTTCCAGAGCCAGACCACATTTCTAAGTAAGGACACATTTCCTGATATTCAGCCTGAACGTCTCCTCTTGCAGCCTCACGTTGTTGCCTCTGGATGTTTTCAAAAAAAAAAAAAAACGAAACAAAAACCAAACAAACCAACCAGCCCTAAGAGCATGTTTGTGGAGCAAACCATCAGTTCAGAACAGTTTTCATTTTGGAATAGCACGGCCATGAAAAGCACGGTCGTGTTGTGTGTGGGGTTGTGTAAAGGCTCCCCAAGGGAGTTCGGGTGTACCCAAAGGCTTCTGTTGGGAGCACTTTTGGATGGGAGAAAGTGGCGCCGTCCGTGTTGTCTTGGGTCCTACTTAGGGTTCGGCTCAGTGTTCCGGTTAGGGTTACGTTTCGGGTTGTTTGGAAAGAGAGAAGGCGCAGAGTCCTGTTGCTTGTGGGGTTGCGTAAGGGGTCCCCAAGGGAGTCCAGGTGTACCCAAAGGCTTCCGTTGGGAGCACTTTTTGATGGGAGAAAGTGACGGCGTACGTGTTTTCTGGGGTCCTAATTAGGGTTAGGGTTAGGGTTACCTCAGCTACACGGGGGCCTTTTAGGGTTAGGGTTAGGGTTAGGCTTAGGGTAAGGGTTCCAGTTAGGGTTAGGGATAGCTCCGTGGGGGCATTTTAGGGTTAGGGTTAGAGTTAGAGTTTCAAAGGTGGGCTGCGGCCTTGGCCCACGCTGACAGCAATATCCCCAAACACCGCGTTTTGTCACAATAAAGCTAATAAATAATAATAAAAAGGCGCACAGAGCCCTGCCCCGCTGCCCGGGAGAGCCTGGCAGTAACGGGAGGAGTGGTGGCTGCGGTCTTGGCCTGTACTGACAGAAATAGCCCCAAAACCATGCGTTTTGTCACAAGAAAGCTAATAAATAATAATAATAAGGCGCACAGAGCTCTGCCCCGCTGCCCGGGAGAGCCTGGCAGTAACAGGAGGAGCTCCCCCTCGGCGTGGTGGCTCCGGCCTCTGAAGGGTTTGGGCGCCCACTGCCCCGGGCTGTGACAAGTCCCCGTGACACGAGCTGGTGATGGGGAGCTTCCACAACCCGTGAAAGGGGCCCCGCAGGCCCTGTGGCCCTCCAGAGTGCCCCGAGGAGGTCTGAGGCTCTGCAGGGCCTCGCTGGGGGTCTCTTTTCCGTCCCCAGAATCAGAGGTTGAGGGAAGGGAGCTCTGAGTCCGCCTGTCCCAACCCCACCTCTGGCAGGGCCACCCAGAGCAGGTCCCCAGGACCGCATCCAGGTGGCTTTTGAAGGCCTCCAAGAACTCGACCGCCTCTCTGGCCAACCTGTTCCAGCGTGCAGTTAGCTGCAGGGCAAAGAAATGCTTTTCCATTTCTATAAACATTCTGGAGAAGAATCACCTAGGCCAGGTTCATCATTATCCACAGTTTATTGATTTTTGAAACCCTCGGCACCCCCATCCCGATCTTCTTCCTCGTCCTCCAAAATGGGTGACAGACAGAAAGGGTAGCGGGAATAACTGTTTCCTGCACTGAAGGTTTCTTCTTCCTCTTTTGGCCCATCACACAGCTCCTCCAGGAAGGCTTCTGCAAGGGGCTCTTCAGCCAGCGCACGGGGACAGATTGGCCCATCACACAGCTCCTTCAGGAAGGCTTCTGCAAAGGCCTCTGCAGCCAGCGTACCGGGAAAGATTGGCCCATCACACAGCTCCTCCAGGAAGGCTTTTGCAAGGGCCTCTTCAGCCAGCGCACGGGGACTGATTGGCCCATCACGCAGCTCCTTCAGGAAGGCTTCTGCAAGGGCCTCTTCAGCCAGCTCACCGGGACAGATTTCTTTGTCCGGATCATCCCCGGCTTCGCCACTGCTGCTGCAGCTGTCGGTGGAACTCTCCTCATCGTCTGTGTCCAGAAGGAGATCCCTTAGCTCTGGAGGCACTGGCGTCAAGGTGAGGTCATCGAGAACTTCTTCCACCAGATTGGAGGGGACGAACCCTCTTCTGCCGTCCGTCCGCTCTCCTATATACCAGCCATCCTCATCCATCTCCCCAACGACATAAACAAACTGTCCTGCGGTGAGGGGAAGCTCTAGCTTCGGATGCTCGTTGGGACTATCAGCAGGGTCATAGCTGTACCGAGCCAGGAATTTCCGAATCCTTAATGGTCCTTGTCCCACTGGAACCTGCAGGATGAAGGACTCTTGCTGCGTTTCCGCTCCTTGGGTCTCATCTGCAGCGTCCTCCTCTGAAGGAAGGCAGGGCCCTGGGCTGTCCTCTGCCGACTCGGATTTGGAGGTGACTGTGTGGGTGGTACCTGTGGTAGTTGGTAACTGTGGCAGATGGGTAATGGCAGGGCTGGATTGCTCGCTTTTCAGCCGCTGCAGTTCCTCAGCGAGCAGCTGGAGTTGTTCAGTTTGGTGGTGGCACCGATCTTCCAGGTCAGCCACCTGGGCTCGTAACATTTGCGAGGCTTCTTCGTGCTGCCTCTTCCCTTCTGCCTGAGCCCTCTGCAAGCTCTCGAGCTCCTGCTCTTCCTTCTGGAGCGCTAGCTGTGCCTCCAGGTGTTCTCTCTCCAGCTGTGGCCCTCTGTCTGCAATTTCCTTGAGCGCTTGCAGCTGTTGCTCTGCCTCTTGCAGCTGGGCCTGAAGCTTGCTGACCTGTCGCAGGGCGGAGTTTTGCTCCTTTGCCACTTGCTGTAGCTGCCTCTTCAGGTCAGCACTTTCAGCTTGGACTTCCATCGCTGAGTCCACCTGCCCTCGGAGGCGAGAATTTTCTTCTTCCAGTCTCTTGTTTTCCTTGCTCAGCTGCGTGAGCTGGGCAACCAGCACCTCCTCCCTTGGGCTGGGGGCACTCTCGCAAGGTGGCGGCGCCTCGGCGGAGCTCTGGCTGGGCAGAGGCCCTGGAGTCTTGCTGGCCTGGTGGATGGTCTCCTGCAGGGATCTGCATTTCTCCTCCAGCTGCTCGGTAAGTACCACCAGTTTTTCTGTGGCTTCCTGGAGCTTCTGTACCTCCTGGCACGCTTCCTGGGTGCTTCCCTCTCTCAAGAGGCATTTCTTTGCCTCCAGGGCCTGGCGTAGCCTCTTCAGGTCGCTCAGGGCACGCTGGAGGCGGGTGTGCTGCTTCATCATCCCGGGGCACGTGCTGCCCGGCAGCACTAGGTCTTCGTCGGAAGGCTCTGGCACCTGCAAACACCAAATCAGAGAAAAGGTTGGCTTGGAAGGGAGCTCAAAGCCCACCTCGTTCCAGCCCCTGCCATGGGCACCACCCCTGCCCCCAGCCCAGGCCGCCCCCAGCCCCGTCCAGCCTGGCCTTGGGCCCCCCCCAGGGATGGGGCGCCCCCAGCCTGCGTTGGGGCCTCGCCGCCCTCCCGGGGAAGGATTTCTTCCTTATACCTGACCCAAACCTGCCCTTTTCTGCTTCGAGCCGTTACTCTGATCCCCCCACTGCACTCCCTGACAAAGAGTCTCTCCCCAGCTTTCCTGTAGCCCCCTTTAGGGACTGGCAGGCCGCCCTGAGGTCTCCCCGGAGCCTTGTCTTCCCCAGGCTCAACACGCCCAGCTTCCTCAGCCTGTTTCCTCACCTGGACGTGAGCGTCCTTCACAGGGTGGCGGCTGCTGCCCTGCTCTGTGCTGCAGCTTTCCTTGGCTCCCTGCTGAGGTGTGTTCTGGGAGGACGGAGCCTGTGTTGGCTTCTTTGGCTGTGCCTTGCCCCAGGGCCCTTCTCTGTCTTCTCGGCCCGTCGTCCCCTGGCTGTCCTCTTGCTCTCCCTCGAAGCCCGCCACGATGTATTTGATGAAGAGCCTCTTCTCCAGCTCCAGCTCATGCTGGAGGTAGCGGATGCGGGCGGGCTGGTCCCCGTGCGTCTCCCAGCGCAGCTCCTTGAGGACATCCTGGAGCTTGGCGTGGGCCGCCCTGTTGCTGCTGCAGGGCCTTCGCAGCTCGTCGGCCAGCTGCCGCTGCAGCTCCCGTGCTTGGTGCAGGGCAGCGTCGCGCTCCTGCTGCAGCATCTCCTGCGCCGCCAGCAGCTCGGCCTCCTTCCACCGCAGCAGCTGCCGGGTCTCCGCTGCGCGCTGCTGCCACTGCAGCTCCTGCAGCCGCTGTATGTCGAGGGCCTGCTGCTTCTCCCACTCACACTGCAGCTGCTGGACCATCAGCTGCTGCTCCCTCTTTGCCGCCTCCTTCATCTTGGAGATCTCAGCGGCGAAGTGGCGCCGCAGCTCCTGGTTGTGGAGCCGCTCGCCATCCAGTTTGGCCCGCAGTGCCTGCAGCTCCTGCCGGCGCTCCTCCTGCTGCGCAGGGTTGCCAGGGAGCTGCGCTGGGCCCCGTCGGGGCGCGGGGCGGCTGGGCCCCGTCAGTCCCCGGCCTGCAACGTCCCGCACCATGGCCGCGGTTACAAGAAATAAGTTTGTTGGCCTGTGACTGCTGTGGCCGTTGGCCACTGACGGTCACCTTCGCTGGGTCTGCGAGGGGCGGCAGCCCCTGACCCTGTAGCGTCTACTGCCTTCCGTCCCAGTCGCACAGGTGCGGAGACAGCGTCTGCTACTGGCCATGGGTGCGTGCGCGTGCAATTTATACTGTGTGCGGGCATGACGTCACAATGGAGGGCGGGGCACCATGACCTTATATGGAGATGGGCGGTGTGCCTTATATGGGGCAGCATGACGTCATATGGAGTTGGGCGGTATGGCCTTATATGGAGTTGGGCGGTATGCCTTATAAGGGGCAGCATGACCTTATGTGGAGTTGGGCGGTATGGCTTATAAGGGGCAGCATGACCTTATATGGAGTTGGGCAGTTCCTTATATGGAGTTGGGCGGTATGGCCTTATATGGGGCTGGGTGGTATGGCCTTCCGTGGTGTTGGGGTGGTTGGCCCCCCATGTTGGTGGGATGTTTGGTCGCCCATTGCCTTGGGGTGTTTGGCATTTCATGGTGTTGGGAGGTGTGGTGTCGCGTGGTGTCAGGATGTAAGGCCTCATATGCTGTGAGGATGAATGGCGTTCCCATTAGGCGTTCGGCTAAATCGCCTTCTTTTGTCCTGTAATCATAGAGTCATAGCAAGGTGGAAGGGACCCACAACGATCATCAGGTCCAACTCCTGGCTCCACACAGAACCACCCATTACTCACAGAATCACAGAATCATCTAAGTTGGCAGAGACCTCCAAGATCACCGAGTCCAACCTCGGACCTAACACTAACAGTCCTCCACTAAACCATATCACTAAGCTCTGCCATGTGTCTGAGATCATTGTCCAAACGCTTCTTGAACTCTGGCAGCCTTTGTGCCATGCAACCTTTCAGCGGGAGCTAGTTCCAGAGCCAGACCACATTTCTAAGTAAGGACACATTTCCTGATATTCAGCCTGAACGTCTCCTCTTGCAGCCTCACGTTGTTGCCTCTGGATGTTTTCAAAAAAAAAAAAAAACGAAACAAAAACCAAACAAACCAACCAGCCCTAAGAGCATGTTTGTGGAGCAAACCATCAGTTCAGAACAGTTTTCATTTTGGAATAGCACGGCCATGAAAAGCACGGTCGTGTTGTGTGTGGGGTTGTGTAAAGGCTCCCCAAGGGAGTTCGGGTGTACCCAAAGGCTTCTGTTGGGAGCACTTTTGGATGGGAGAAAGTGGCGCCGTCCGTGTTGTCTTGGGTCCTACTTAGGGTTCGGCTCAGTGTTCCGGTTAGGGTTACGTTTCGGGTTGTTTGGAAAGAGAGAAGGCGCAGAGTCCTGTTGCTTGTGGGGTTGCGTAAGGGGTCCCCAAGGGAGTCCAGGTGTACCCAAAGGCTTCCGTTGGGAGCACTTTTTGATGGGAGAAAGTGACGGCGTACGTGTTTTCTGGGGTCCTAATTAGGGTTAGGGTTAGGGTTACCTCAGCTACACGGGGGCCTTTTAGGGTTAGGGTTAGGGTTAGGCTTAGGGTAAGGGTTCCAGTTAGGGTTAGGGATAGCTCCGTGGGGGCATTTTAGGGTTAGGGTTAGAGTTAGAGTTTCAAAGGTGGGCTGCGGCCTTGGCCCACGCTGACAGCAATATCCCCAAACACCGCGTTTTGTCACAATAAAGCTAATAAATAATAATAAAAAGGCGCACAGAGCCCTGCCCCGCTGCCCGGGAGAGCCTGGCAGTAACGGGAGGAGTGGTGGCTGCGGTCTTGGCCTGTACTGACAGAAATAGCCCCAAAACCATGCGTTTTGTCACAAGAAAGCTAATAAATAATAATAATAAGGCGCACAGAGCTCTGCCCCGCTGCCCGGGAGAGCCTGGCAGTAACAGGAGGAGCTCCCCCTCGGCGTGGTGGCTCCGGCCTCTGAAGGGTTTGGGCGCCCACTGCCCCGGGCTGTGACAAGTCCCCGTGACACGAGCTGGTGATGGGGAGCTTCCACAACCCGTGAAAGGGGCCCCGCAGGCCCTGTGGCCCTCCAGAGTGCCCCGAGGAGGTCTGAGGCTCTGCAGGGCCTCGCTGGGGGTCTCTTTTCCGTCCCCAGAATCAGAGGTTGAGGGAAGGGAGCTCTGAGTCCGCCTGTCCCAACCCCACCTCTGGCAGGGCCACCCAGAGCAGGTCCCCAGGACCGCATCCAGGTGGCTTTTGAAGGCCTCCAAGAACTCAACCGCCTCTCTGGCCAACCTGTTCCAGCGTGCAGTTAGCTGCAGGGCAAAGAAATGCTTTTCCATTTCTATAAACATTCTGGAGAAGAATCACCTAGGCCAGGTTCATCATTATCCACAGTTTATTGATTTTTGAAACCCTCGGCACCCCCATCCCGATATTCTTCCTCGTCCTCCAAAATGGGTGACAGACAGAAAGGGTAGCGGGAATAACTGTTTCCTGCACTGGAGGTTTCTTCTTCCTCTTTTGGCCCATCACACAGCTCCTCCAGGAAGGCTTCTGCAAGGGGCTCTTCAGCCAGCGCACGGGGACAGATTGGCCCATCACACAGCTCCTTCAGGAAGGCTTCTGCAAAGGCCTCTGCAGCCAGCGTACCGGGAAAGATTGGCCCATCACACAGCTCCTCCAGGAGGGCTTTTGCAAGGGCCTCTTCAGCCAGCGCACGGGGACTGATTGGCCCATCACGCAGCTCCTTCAGGAAGGCTTCTGCAAGGGCCTCTTCAGCCAGCGCACCGGGGCAGATTTCTTTGTCCGGATCATCCCCGGCTTCGCCACTGCTGCTGCAGCTGTCGGTGGAACTCTCCTCATCGTCTGTGTCCAGAAGGAGATCCCTTAGCTCTGGAGGCACTGGCGTCAAGGTGAGGTCATCGAGAACTTCTTCCACCAGATTGGAGGGGACGAACCCTCTTCTGCCGTCCGTCCGCTCTCCTATATACCAGCCATCCTCATCCATCTCCCCAACGACATAAACAAACTGTCCTGCGGTGAGGGGAAGCTCTAGCTTCGGATGCTCGTTGGGACTATCAGCAGGGTCATAGCTGTACCGAGCCAGGAATTTCCGAATCCTTAATGGTCCTTGTCCCACTGGAACCTGCAGGATGAAGGACTCTTGCTGCGTTTCCGCTCCTTGGGTCTCATCTGCAGCGTCCTCCTCTGAAGGAAGGCAGGGCCCTGGGCTGTCCTCTGCCGACTCGGATTTGGAGGTGACTGTGTGGGTGGTACCTGTGGTAGTTGGTAACTGTGGCAGATGGGTAATGGCAGGGCTGGATTGCTCGCTTTTCAGCCGCTGCAGCTCCTCAGCGAGCAGCTGGAGTTGTTCAGTTTGGTGGTGGCACCGATCTTCCAGGTCAGCCACCTGGGCTCGTAACATTTGCGAGGCTTCCTCGTGCTGCCTCTTCCCTTCTGCCTGAGCCCTCTGCAAGCTCTCGAGCTCCTGCTCTTCCTTCTGGAGCGCTAGCTGTGCCTCCAGGTGTTCTCTCTCCAGCTGTGGCCCTCTGTCTGCAATTTCCTTGAGCGCTTGCAGCTGGCGCTCTGCCTCTTGCAGCTGGGCCTGAAGCTTGCTGACCTGTCGCAGGGCGGAGTTTTGCTCCTTTGCCACTTGCTGTAGCTGCCTCTTCAGGTCAGCACTTTCAGCTTGGACTTCCATCGCTGAGTCCACCTGCCCTCGGAGGCGAGAATTTTCTTCTTCCAGTCTCTTGTTTTCCTTGCTCAGCTGCGTGAGCTGGGCAACCAGCACCTCCTCCCTTGGGCTGGGGGCACTCTCGCAAGGTGGCGGCGCCTCGGCGGAGCTCTGGCTGGGCAGAGGCCCTGGAGTCTTGCTGGCCTGGTGGATGGTCTCCTGCAGGGATCTGCATTTCTCCTCCAGCTGCTCGGTAAGTACCACCAGTTTTTCTGTGGCTTCCTGGAGCTTCTGTACCTCCTGGCACGCTTCCTGGGTGCTTCCCTCTCTCAAGAGGCATTTCTTTGCCTCCAGGGCCTGGCGTAGCCTCTTCAGGTCGCTCAGGGCACGCTGGAGGCGGGTGTGCTGCTTCATCATCCCGGGGCACGTGCTGCCCGGCAGCACCAGGTCTTCGTCGGAAGGCTCTGGCACCTGCAAACACCAAATCAGAGAAAAGGTTGGCTTGGAAGGGAGCTCAAAGCCCACCTCGTTCCAGCCCCTGCCATGGGCACCACCCCTGCCCCCAGCCCAGGCCGCCCCCAGCCCCGTCCAGCCTGGCCTTGGGCCCCCCCCAGGGATGGGGCGCCCCCAGCCTGCGTTGGGGCCTCGCCGCCCTCCCGGGGAAGGATTTCTTCCTTATACCTGACCCAAACCTGCCCTTTTCTGCTTCGAGCCGTTACTCTGATCCCCCCACTGCACTCCCTGACAAAGAGTCTCTCCCCAGCTTTCCTGTAGCCCCCTTTAGGGACTGGCAGGCCGCCCTGAGGTCTCCCCGGAGCCTTGTCTTCCCCAGGCTCAACACGCCCAGCTTCCTCAGCCTGTTTCCTCACCTGGACGTGAGCGTCCTTCACAGGGTGGCGGCTGCTGCCCTGCTCTGTGCTGCAGCTTTCCTTGGCTCCCTGCTGAGGTGTGTTCTGGGAGGACGGAGCCTGTGTTGGCTTCTTTGGCTGTGCCTTGCCCCAGGGCCCTTCTCTGTCTTCTCGGCCCGTCGTCCCCTGGCTGTCCTCTTGCTCTCCCTCGAAGCCCGCCACGATGTATTTGATGAAGAGCCTCTTCTCCAGCTCCAGCTCATGCTGGAGGTAGCGGATGCGGGCGGGCTGGTCCCCGTGCGTCTCCCAGCGCAGCTCCTTGAGGACATCCTGGAGCTTGGCGTGGGCCGCCCTGTTGCTGCTGCAGGGCCTTCGCAGCTCGTCGGCCAGCTGCCGCTGCAGCTCCCGTGCTTGGTGCAGGGCAGCGTCGCGCTCCTGCTGCAGCATCTCCTGCGCCGCCAGCAGCTCGGCCTCCTTCCACCGCAGCAGCTGCCGGGTCTCCGCTGCGCGCTGCTGCCACTGCAGCTCCTGCAGCCGCTGTATGTCGAGGGCCTGCTGCTTCTCCCACTCACACTGCAGCTGCTGGACCATCAGCTGCTGCTCCCTCTTTGCCGCCTCCTTCATCTTGGAGATCTCAGCGGCGAAGTGGCGCCGCAGCTCCTGGTTGTGGAGCCGCTCGCCATCCAGTTTGGCCCGCAGTGCCTGCAGCTCCTGCCGGCGCTCCTCCTGCTGCGCAGGGTTGCCAGGGAGCTGCGCTGGGCCCCGTCGGGGCGCGGGGCGGCTGGGCCCCGTCAGTCCCCGGCCTGCAACGTCCCGCACCATGGCCGCGGTTACAAGAAATAAGTTTGTTGGCCTGTGACTGCTGTGGCCGTTGGCCACTGACGGTCACCTTCGCTGGGTCTGCGAGGGGCGGCAGCCCCTGACCCTGTAGCGTCTACTGCCTTCCGTCCCAGTCGCACAGGTGCGGAGACAGCGTCTGCTACTGGCCATGGGTGCGTGCGCGTGCAATTTATACTGTGTGCGGGCATGACGTCACAATGGAGGGCGGGGCACCATGACCTTATATGGAGATGGGCGGTGTGCCTTATATGGGGCAGCATGACGTCATATGGAGTTGGGCGGTATGGCCTTATATGGAGTTGGGCGGTATGCCTTATAAGGGGCAGCATGACCTTATGTGGAGTTGGGCGGTATGGCTTATAAGGGGCAGCATGACCTTATATGGAGTTGGGCAGTTCCTTATATGGAGTTGGGCGGTATGGCCTTATATGGGGCTGGGTGGTATGGCCTTATATGGGGCTGGGTGGTATGGCCTTCCGTGGTGTTGGGGTGGTTGGCCCCCCATGTTGGTGGGATGTTTGGTCGCCCATTGCCTTGGGGTGTTTGGCATTTCATGGTGTTGGGAGGTGTGGTGTCGCGTGGTGTCAGGATGTAAGGCCTCATATGCTGTGAGGATGAATGGCGTTCCCATTAGGCGTTCGGCTAAATCGCCTTCTTTTGTCCTGTAATCATAGAGTCATAGCAAGGTGGAAGGGACCCACAACGATCATCAGGTCCAACTCCTGGCTCCACACAGAACCACCCATTACTCACAGAATCACAGAATCATCTAAGTTGGCAGAGACCTCCAAGATCACCGAGTCCAACCTCGGACCTAACACTAACAGTCCTCCACTAAACCATATCACTAAGCTCTGCCATGTGTCTGAGATCATTGTCCAAACGCTTCTTGAACTCTGGCAGCCTTTGTGCCATGCAACCTTTCAGCGGGAGCTAGTTCCAGAGCCAGACCACATTTCTAAGTAAGGACACATTTCCTGATATTCAGCCTGAACGTCTCCTCTTGCAGCCTCACGTTGTTGCCTCTGGATGTTTTCAAAGAAAAAAAAAAACGAAACAAAAACCAAACAAACCAACCAGCCCTAAGAGCATGTTTGTGGAGCAAACCATCAGTTCAGAACAGTTTTCATTTTGGAATAGCACGGCCATGAAAAGCACGGTCGTGTTGTGTGTGGGGTTGTGTAAAGGCTCCCCAAGGGAGTTCGGGTGTACCCAAAGGCTTCTGTTGGGAGCACTTTTGGATGGGAGAAAGTGGCGCCGTCCGTGTTGTCTTGGGTCCTACTTAGGGTTCGGCTCAGTGTTCCGGTTAGGGTTACGTTTCGGGTTGTTTGGAAAGAGAGAAGGCGCAGAGTCCTGTTGCTTGTGGGGTTGCGTAAGGGGTCCCCAAGGGAGTCCAGGTGTACCCAAAGGCTTCCGTTGGGAGCACTTTTTGATGGGAGAAAGTGACGGCGTACGTGTTTTCTGGGGTCCTAATTAGGGTTAGGGTTAGGGTTACCTCAGCTACACGGGGGCCTTTTAGGGTTAGGGTTAGGGTTAGGCTTAGGGTAAGGGTTCCAGTTAGGGTTAGGGATAGCTCCGTGGGGGCATTTTAGGGTTAGGGTTAGAGTTAGAGTTTCAAAGGTGGGCTGCGGCCTTGGCCCACGCTGACAGCAATATCCCCAAACACCGCGTTTTGTCACAATAAAGCTAATAAATAATAATAAAAAGGCGCACAGAGCCCTGCCCCGCTGCCCGGGAGAGCCTGGCAGTAACGGGAGGAGTGGTGGCTGCGGTCTTGGCCTGTACTGACAGAAATAGCCCCAAAACCATGCGTTTTGTCACAAGAAAGCTAATAAATAATAATAATAAGGCGCACAGAGCTCTGCCCCGCTGCCCGGGAGAGCCTGGCAGTAACAGGAGGAGCTCCCCCTCGGCGTGGTGGCTCCGGCCTCTGAAGGGTTTGGGCGCCCACTGCCCCGGGCTGTGACAAGTCCCCGTGACACGAGCTGGTGATGGGGAGCTTCCACAACCCGTGAAAGGGGCCCCGCAGGCCCTGTGGCCCTCCAGAGTGCCCCGAGGAGGTCTGAGGCTCTGCAGGGCCTCGCTGGGGGTCTCTTTTCCGTCCCCAGAATCAGAGGTTGAGGGAAGGGAGCTCTGAGTCCGCCTGTCCCAACCCCACCTCTGGCAGGGCCACCCAGAGCAGGTCCCCAGGACCGCATCCAGGTGGCTTTTGAAGGCCTCCAAGAACTCAACCGCCTCTCTGGCCAACCTGTTCCAGCGTGCAGTTAGCTGCAGGGCAAAGAAATGCTTTTCCATTTCTATAAACATTCTGGAGAAGAATCACCTAGGCCAGGTTCATCATTATCCACAGTTTATTGATTTTTGAAACCCTCGGCACCCCCATCCCGATCTTCTTCCTCGTCCTCCAAAATGGGTGACAGACAGAAAGGGTAGCGGGAATAACTGTTTCCTGCACTGAAGGTTTCTTCTTCCTCTTTTGGCCCATCACACAGCTCCTCCAGGAAGGCTTCTGCAAGGGGCTCTTCAGCCAGCGCACGGGGACAGATTGGCCCATCACACAGCTCCTTCAGGAAGGCTTCTGCAAAGGCCTCTGCAGCCAGCGTACCGGGAAAGATTGGCCCATCACACAGCTCCTCCAGGAGGGCTTTTGCAAGGGCCTCTTCAGCCAGCGCACGGGGACTGATTGGCCCATCACGCAGCTCCTTCAGGAAGGCTTCTGCAAGGAGCTCTTCAGCCAGCGCACCGGGACAGATTTCTTTGTCCGGATCATCCCCGGCTTCGCCACTGCTGCTGCAGCTGTCGGTGGAACTCTCCTCATCGTCTGTGTCCAGAAGGAGATCCCTTAGCTCTGGAGGCACTGGCGTCAAGGTGAGGTCATCGAGAACTTCTTCCACCAGATTGGAGGGGACGAACCCTCTTCTGCCGTCCGTCCGCTCTCCTATATACCAGCCATCCTCATCCATCTCCCCAACGACATAAACAAACTGTCCTGCGGTGAGGGGAAGCTCTAGCTTCGGATGCTCGTTGGGACTATCAGCAGGGTCATAGCTGTACCGAGCCAGGAATTTCCGAATCCTTAATGGTCCTTGTCCCACTGGAACCTGCAGGATGAAGGACTCTTGCTGCGTTTCCGCTCCTTGGGTCTCATCTGCAGCGTCCTCCTCTGAAGGAAGGCAGGGCCCTGGGCTGTCCTCTGCCGACTCGGATTTGGAGGTGACTGTGTGGGTGGTACCTGTGGTAGTTGGTAACTGTGGCAGATGGGTAATGGCAGGGCTGGATTGCTCGCTTTTCAGCCGCTGCAGTTCCTCAGCGAGCAGCTGGAGTTGTTCAGTTTGGTGGTGGCACCGATCTTCCAGGTCAGCCACCTGGGCTCGTAACATTTGCGAGGCTTCCTCGTGCTGCCTCTTCCCTTCTGCCTGAGCCCTCTGCAAGCTCTCGAGCTCCTGCTCTTCCTTCTGGAGCGCTAGCTGTGCCTCCAGGTGTTCTCTCTCCAGCTGTGGCCCTCTGTCTGCAATTTCCTTGAGCGCTTGCAGCTGGCGCTCTGCCTCTTGCAGCTGGGCCTGAAGCTTGCTGACCTGTCGCAGGGCGGAGTTTTGCTCCTTTGCCACTTGCTGTAGCTGCCTCTTCAGGTCAGCACTTTCAGCTTGGACTTCCATCGCTGAGTCCACCTGCCCTCGGAGGCGAGAATTTTCTTCTTCCAGTCTCTTGTTTTCCTTGCTCAGCTGCGTGAGCTGGGCAACCAGCACCTCCTCCCTTGGGCTGGGGGCACTCTCGCAAGGTGGCGGCGCCTCGGCGGAGCTCTGGCTGGGCAGAGGCCCTGGAGTCTTGCTGGCCTGGTGGATGGTCTCCTGCAGGGATCTGCATTTCTCCTCCAGCTGCTCGGTAAGTACCACCAGTTTTTCTGTGGCTTCCTGGAGCTTCTGTACCTCCTGGCACGCTTCCTGGGTGCTTCCCTCTCTCAAGAGGCATTTCTTTGCCTCCAGGGCCTGGCGTAGCCTCTTCAGGTCGCTCAGGGCACGCTGGAGGCGGGTGTGCTGCTTCATCATCCCGGGGCACGTGCTGCCCGGCAGCACTAGGTCTTCGTCGGAAGGCTCTGGCACCTGCAAACACCAAATCAGAGAAAAGGTTGGCTTGGAAGGGAGCTCAAAGCCCACCTCGTTCCAGCCCCTGCCATGGGCACCACCCCTGCCCCCAGCCCAGGCCGCCCCCAGCCCCGTCCAGCCTGGCCTTGGGCCCCCCCCAGGGATGGGGCGCCCCCAGCCTGCGTTGGGGCCTCGCCGCCCTCCCGGGGAAGGATTTCTTCCTTATACCTGACCCAAACCTGCCCTTTTCTGCTTCGAGCCGTTACTCTGATCCCCCCACTGCACTCCCTGACAAAGAGTCTCTCCCCAGCTTTCCTGTAGCCCCCTTTAGGGACTGGCAGGCCGCCCTGAGGTCTCCCCGGAGCCTTGTCTTCCCCAGGCTCAACACGCCCAGCTTCCTCAGCCTGTTTCCTCACCTGGACGTGAGCGTCCTTCACAGGGTGGCGGCTGCTGCCCTGCTCTGTGCTGCAGCTTTCCTTGGCTCCCTGCTGAGGTGTGTTCTGGGAGGACGGAGCCTGTGTTGGCTTCTTTGGCTGTGCCTTGCCCCAGGGCCCTTCTCTGTCTTCTCGGCCCGTCGTCCCCTGGCTGTCCTCTTGCTCTCCCTCGAAGCCCGCCACGATGTATTTGATGAAGAGCCTCTTCTCCAGCTCCAGCTCATGCTGGAGGTAGCGGATGCGGGCGGGCTGGTCCCCGTGCGTCTCCCAGCGCAGCTCCTTGAGGACATCCTGGAGCTTGGCGTGGGCCGCCCTGTTGCTGCTGCAGGGCCTTCGCAGCTCGTCGGCCAGCTGCCGCTGCAGCTCCCGTGCTTGGTGCAGGGCAGCGTCGCGCTCCTGCTGCAGCATCTCCTGCGCCGCCAGCAGCTCGGCCTCCTTCCACCGCAGCAGCTGCCGGGTCTCCGCTGCGCGCTGCTGCCACTGCAGCTCCTGCAGCCGCTGTATGTCGAGGGCCTGCTGCTTCTCCCACTCACACTGCAGCTGCTGGACCATCAGCTGCTGCTCCCTCTTTGCCGCCTCCTTCATCTTGGAGATCTCAGCGGCGAAGTGGCGCCGCAGCTCCTGGTTGTGGAGCCGCTCGCCATCCAGTTTGGCCCGCAGTGCCTGCAGCTCCTGCCGGCGCTCCTCCTGCTGCGCAGGGTTGCCAGGGAGCTGCGCTGGGCCCCGTCGGGGCGCGGGGCGGCTGGGCCCCGTCAGTCCCCGGCCTGCAACGTCCCGCACCATGGCCGCGGGTACAAGAAATAAGTTTGTTGGCCTGTGACTGCTGTGGCCGTTGGCCACTGACGGTCACCTTCGCTGGGTCTGCGAGGGGCGGCAGCCCCTGACCCTGTAGCGTCTACTGCCTTCCGTCCCAGTCGCACAGGTGCGGAGACAGCGTCTGCTACTGGCCATGGGTGCGTGCGCGTGCAATTTATACTGTGTGCGGGCATGACGTCACAATGGAGGGCGGGGCACCATGACCTTATATGGAGATGGGCGGTGTGCCTTATATGGGGCAGCATGACGTCATATGGAGTTGGGCGGTATGGCCTTATATGGAGTTGGGCGGTATGCCTTATAAGGGGCAGCATGACCTTATGTGGAGTTGGGCGGTATGGCTTATAAGGGGCAGCATGACCTTATATGGAGTTGGGCAGTTCCTTATATGGAGTTGGGCGGTATGGCCTTATATGGGGCTGGGTGGTATGGCCTTCCGTGGTGTTGGGGTGGTTGGCCCCCCATGTTGGTGGGATGTTTGGTCGCCCATTGCCTTGGGGTGTTTGGCATTTCATGGTGTTGGGAGGTGTGGTGTCGCGTGGTGTCAGGATGTAAGGCCTCATATGCTGTGAGGATGAATGGCGTTCCCATTAGGCGTTCGGCTAAATCGCCTTCTTTTGTCCTGTAATCATAGAGTCATAGCAAGGTGGAAGGGACCCACAACGATCATCAGGTCCAACTCCTGGCTCCACACAGAACCACCCATTACTCACAGAATCACAGAATCATCTAAGTTGGCAGAGACCTCCAAGATCACCGAGTCCAACCTCGGACCTAACACTAACAGTCCTCCACTAAACCATATCACTAAGCTCTGCCATGTGTCTGAGATCATTGTCCAAACGCTTCTTGAACTCTGGCAGCCTTTGTGCCATGCAACCTTTCAGCGGGAGCTAGTTCCAGAGCCAGACCACATTTCTAAGTAAGGACACATTTCCTGATATTCAGCCTGAACGTCTCCTCTTGCAGCCTCACGTTGTTGCCTCTGGATGTTTTCAAAAAAAAAAAAAAACGAAACAAAAACCAAACAAACCAACCAGCCCTAAGAGCATGTTTGTGGAGCAAACCATCAGTTCAGAACAGTTTTCATTTTGGAATAGCACGGCCATGAAAAGCACGGTCGTGTTGTGTGTGGGGTTGTGTAAAGGCTCCCCAAGGGAGTTCGGGTGTACCCAAAGGCTTCTGTTGGGAGCACTTTTGGATGGGAGAAAGTGGCGCCGTCCGTGTTGTCTTGGGTCCTACTTAGGGTTCGGCTCAGTGTTCCGGTTAGGGTTACGTTTCGGGTTGTTTGGAAAGAGAGAAGGCGCAGAGTCCTGTTGCTTGTGGGGTTGCGTAAGGGGTCCCCAAGGGAGTCCAGGTGTACCCAAAGGCTTCCGTTGGGAGCACTTTTTGATGGGAGAAAGTGACGGCGTACGTGTTTTCTGGGGTCCTAATTAGGGTTAGGGTTAGGGTTACCTCAGCTACACGGGGGCCTTTTAGGGTTAGGGTTAGGCTTAGGCTTAGGGTAAGGGTTCCAGTTAGGGTTAGGGATAGCTCCGTGGGGGCATTTTAGGGTTAGGGTTAGAGTTAGAGTTTCAAAGGTGGGCTGCGGCCTTGGCCCACGCTGACAGCAATATCCCCAAACACCGCGTTTTGTCACAATAAAGCTAATAAATAATAATAAAAAGGCGCACAGAGCCCTGCCCCGCTGCCCGGGAGAGCCTGGCAGTAACGGGAGGAGTGGTGGCTGCGGTCTTGGCCTGTACTGACAGAAATAGCCCCAAAACCATGCGTTTTGTCACAAGAAAGCTAATAAATAATAATAATAAGGCGCACAGAGCTCTGCCCCGCTGCCCGGGAGAGCCTGGCAGTAACAGGAGGAGCTCCCCCTCGGCGTGGTGGCTCCGGCCTCTGAAGGGTTTGGGCGCCCACTGCCCCGGGCTGTGACAAGTCCCCGTGACACGAGCTGGTGATGGGGAGCTTCCACAACCCGTGAAAGGGGCCCCGCAGGCCCTGTGGCCCTCCAGAGTGCCCCGAGGAGGTCTGAGGCTCTGCAGGGCCTCGCTGGGGGTCTCTTTTCCGTCCCCAGAATCAGAGGTTGAGGGAAGGGAGCTCTGAGTCCGCCTGTCCCAACCCCACCTCTGGCAGGGCCACCCAGAGCAGGTCCCCAGGACCGCATCCAGGTGGCTTTTGAAGGCCTCCAAGAACTCAACCGCCTCTCTGGCCAACCTGTTCCAGCGTGCAGTTAGCTGCAGGGCAAAGAAATGCTTTTCCATTTCTATAAACATTCTGGAGAAGAATCACCTAGGCCAGGTTCATCATTATCCACAGTTTATTGATTTTTGAAACCCTCGGCACCCCCATCCCGATATTCTTCCTCGTCCTCCAAAATGGGTGACAGACAGAAAGGGTAGCGGGAATAACTGTTTCCTGCACTGAAGGTTTCTTCTTCCTCTTTTGGCCCATCACACAGCTCCTCCAGGAAGGCTTCTGCAAGGGGCTCTTCAGCCAGCGCACGGGGACAGATTGGCCCATCACACAGCTCCTTCAGGAAGGCTTCTGCAAAGGCCTCTGCAGCCAGCGTACCGGGCAAGATTGGCCCATCACACAGCTCCTCCAGGAAGGCTTTTGCAAGGGCCTCTTCAGCCAGCGCACGGGGACTGATTGGCCCATCACGCAGCTCCTTCAGGAAGGCTTCTGCAAGGGCCTCTTCAGCCAGCGCACCGGGACAGATTTCTTTGTCCGGATCATCCCCGGCTTCGCCACTGCTGCTGCAGCTGTCGGTGGAACTCTCCTCATCGTCTGTGTCCAGAAGGAGATCCCTTAGCTCTGGAGGCACTGGCGTCAAGGTGAGGTCATCGAGAACTTCTTCCACCAGATTGGAGGGGACGAACCCTCTTCTGCCGTCCGTCCGCTCTCCTATATACCAGCCATCCTCATCCATCTCCCCAACGACATAAACAAACTGTCCTGCGGTGAGGGGAAGCTCTAGCTTCGGATGCTCGTTGGGACTATCAGCAGGGTCATAGCTGTACCGAGCCAGGAATTTCCGAATCCTTAATGGTCCTTGTCCCACTGGAACCTGCAGGATGAAGGACTCTTGCTGCGTTTCCGCTCCTTGGGTCTCATCTGCAGCGTCCTCCTCTGAAGGAAGGCAGGGCCCTGGGCTGTCCTCTGCCGACTCGGATTTGGAGGTGACTGTGTGGGTGGTACCTGTGGTAGTTGGTAACTGTGGCAGATGGGTAATGGCAGGGCTGGATTGCTCGCTTTTCAGCCGCTGCAGTTCCTCAGCGAGCAGCTGGAGTTGTTCAGTTTGGTGGTGGCACCGATCTTCCAGGTCAGCCACCTGGGCTCGTAACATTTGCGAGGCTTCCTCGTGCTGCCTCTTCCCTTCTGCCTGAGCCCTCTGCAAGCTCTCGAGCTCCTGCTCTTCCTTCTGGAGCGCTAGCTGTGCCTCCAGGTGTTCTCTCTCCAGCTGTGGCCCTCTGTCTGCAATTTCCTTGAGCGCTTGCAGCTGGCGCTCTGCCTCTTGCAGCTGGGCCTGAAGCTTGCTGACCTGTCGCAGGGCGGAGTTTTGCTCCTTTGCCACTTGCTGTAGCTGCCTCTTCAGGTCAGCACTTTCAGCTTGGACTTCCATCGCTGAGTCCACCTGCCCTCGGAGGCGAGAGTTTTCTTCTTCCAGTCTCTTGTTTTCCTTGCTCAGCTGCGTGAGCTGGGCAACCAGCACCTCCTCCCTTGGGCTGGGGGCACTCTCGCAAGGTGGCGGCGCCTCGGCGGAGCTCTGGCTGGGCAGAGGCCCTGGAGTCTTGCTGGCCTGGTGGATGGTCTCCTGCAGGGATCTGCATTTCTCCTCCAGCTGCTCGGTAAGTACCACCAGTTTTTCTGTGGCTTCCTGGAGCTTCTGTACCTCCTGGCACGCTTCCTGGGTGCTTCCCTCTCTCAAGAGGCATTTCTTTGCCTCCAGGGCCTGGCGTAGCCTCTTCAGGTCGCTCAGGGCACGCTGGAGGCGGGTGTGCTGCTTCATCATCCCGGGGCACGTGCTGCCCGGCAGCACTAGGTCTTCGTCGGAAGGCTCTGGCACCTGCAAACACCAAATCAGAGAAAAGGTTGGCTTGGAAGGGAGCTCAAAGCCCACCTCGTTCCAGCCCCTGCCATGGGCACCACCCCTGCCCCCAGCCCAGGCCGCCCCCAGCCCCGTCCAGCCTGGCCTTGGGCCCCCCCCAGGGATGGGGCGCCCCCAGCCTGCGTTGGGGCCTCGCCGCCCTCCCGGGGAAGGATTTCTTCCTTATACCTGACCCAAACCTGCCCTTTTCTGCTTCGAGCCGTTACTCTGATCCCCCCACTGCACTCCCTGACAAAGAGTCTCTCCCCAGCTTTCCTGTAGCCCCCTTTAGGGACTGGCAGGCCGCCCTGAGGTCTCCCCGGAGCCTTGTCTTCCCCAGGCTCAACACGCCCAGCTTCCTCAGCCTGTTTCCTCACCTGGACGTGAGCGTCCTTCACAGGGTGGCGGCTGCTGCCCTGCTCTGTGCTGCAGCTTTCCTTGGCTCCCTGCTGAGGTGTGTTCTGGGAGGACGGAGCCTGTGTTGGCTTCTTTGGCTGTGCCTTGCCCCAGGGCCCTTCTCTGTCTTCTCGGCCCGTCGTCCCCTGGCTGTCCTCTTGCTCTCCCTCGAAGCCCGCCACGATGTATTTGATGAAGAGCCTCTTCTCCAGCTCCAGCTCATGCTGGAGGTAGCGGATGCGGGCGGGCTGGTCCCCGTGCGTCTCCCAGCGCAGCTCCTTGAGGACATCCTGGAGCTTGGCGTGGGCCGCCCTGTTGCTGCTGCAGGGCCTTCGCAGCTCGTCGGCCAGCTGCCGCTGCAGCTCCCGTGCTTGGTGCAGGGCAGCGTCGCGCTCCTGCTGCAGCATCTCCTGCGCCGCCAGCAGCTCGGCCTCCTTCCACCGCAGCAGCTGCCGGGTCTCCGCTGCGCGCTGCTGCCACTGCAGCTCCTGCAGCCGCTGTATGTCGAGGGCCTGCTGCTTCTCCCACTCACACTGCAGCTGCTGGACCATCAGCTGCTGCTCCCTCTTTGCCGCCTCCTTCATCTTGGAGATCTCAGCGGCGAAGTGGCGCCGCAGCTCCTGGTTGTGGAGCCGCTCGCCATCCAGTTTGGCCCGCAGTGCCTGCAGCTCCTGCCAGCGCTCCTCCTGCTGCGCAGGGTTGCCAGGGAGCTGCGCTGGGCCCCGTCGGGGCGCGGGGCGGCTGGGCCCCGTCAGTCCCCGGCCTGCAACGTCCCGCACCATGGCCGCGGGTACAAGAAATAAGTTTGTTGGCCTGTGACTGCTGTGGCCGTTGGCCACTGACGGTCACCTTCGCTGGGTCTGCGAGGGGCGGCAGCCCCTGACCCTGTAGCGTCTACTGCCTTCCGTCCCAGTCGCACAGGTGCGGAGACAGTGTCTGCTACTGGCCATGGGTGCGTGCGCGTGCAATTTATACTGTGTGCGGGCATGACGTCACAATGGAGGGCGGGGCACCATGACCTTATATGGAGATGGGCGGTGTGCCTTATATGGGGCAGCATGACGTCATATGGAGTTGGGCGGTATGGCCTTATATGGAGTTGGGCGGTATGCCTTATAAGGGGCAGCATGACCTTATATGGAGTTGGGCGGTATGGCTTATAAGGGGCAGCATGACCTTATATGGAGTTGGGCGGTATGGCTTATAAGGGGCAGCATGACCTTATATGGGGCTGGGTGGTATGGCCTTATATGGGGCTGGGTGGTATGGCCTTCCGTGGTGTTGGGGTGGTTGGCCCCCCATGTTGGTGGGATGTTTGGTCGCCCATTGCCTTGGGGTGTTTGGCATTTCATGGTGTTGGGAGGTGTGGTGTCGCGTGGTGTCAGGATGTAAGGCCTCATATGCTGTGAGGATGAATGGCGTTCCCATTAGGCGTTCGGCTAAATCGCCTTCTTTTGTCCTGTAATCATAGAGTCATAGCAAGGTGGAAGGGACCCACAACGATCATCAGGTCCAACTCCTGGCTCCACACAGAACCACCCATTACTCACAGAATCACAGAATCATCTAAGTTGGCAGAGACCTCCAAGATCACCGAGTCCAACCTCGGACCTAACACTAACAGTCCTCCACTAAACCATATCACTAAGCTCTGCCATGTGTCTGAGATCATTGTCCAAACGCTTCTTGAACTCTGGCAGCCTTTGTGCCATGCAACCTTTCAGTGGGAGCTAGTTCCAGAGCCAGACCACATTTCTAAGTAAGGACACATTTCCTGATATTCAGCCTGAACGTCTCCTCTTGCAGCCTCACGTTGTTGCCTCTGGATGTTTTCAAAAAAAAAAAAAAAACGAAACAAAAACCAAACAAACCAACCAGCCCTAAGAGCATGTTTGTGGAGCAAACCATCAGTTCAGAACAGTTTTCATTTTGGAATAGCACGGCCATGAAAAGCACGGTCGTGTTGTGTGTGGGGTTGTGTAAAGGCTCCCCAAGGGAGTTCGGGTGTACCCAAAGGCTTCTGTTGGGAGCACTTTTGGATGGGAGAAAGTGGCGCCGTCCGTGTTGTCTTGGGTCCTACTTAGGGTTCGGCTCAGTGTTCCAGTTAGGGTTACGTTTCGGGTTGTTTGGAAAGAGAGAAGGCGCAGAGTCCTGTTGCTTGTGGGGTTGCGTAAGGGGTCCCCAAGGGAGTCCAGGTGTACCCAAAGGCTTCCGTTGGGAGCACTTTTTGATGGGAGAAAGTGACGGCGTACGTGTTTTCTGGGGTCCTAATTAGGGTTAGGGTTAGGGTTACCTCAGCTACACGGGGGCCTTTTAGGGTTAGGGTTAGGGTTAGGCTTAGGGTAAGGGTTCCAGTTAGGGTTAGGGATAGCTCCGTGGGGGCATTTTAGGGTTAGGGTTAGAGTTAGAGTTTCAAAGGTGGGCTGCGGCCTTGGCCCACGCTGACAGCAATATCCCCAAACACCGCGTTTTGTCACAATAAAGCTAATAAATAATAATAAAAAGGCGCACAGAGCCCTGCCCCGCTGCCCGGGAGAGCCTGGCAGTAACGGGAGGAGTGGTGGCTGCGGTCTTGGCCTGTACTGACAGAAATAGCCCCAAAACCATGCGTTTTGTCACAAGAAAGCTAATAAATAATAATAATAAGGCGCACAGAGCTCTGCCCCGCTGCCCGGGAGAGCCTGGCAGTAACAGGAGGAGCTCCCCCTCGGCGTGGTGGCTCCGGCCTCTGAAGGGTTTGGGCGCCCACTGCCCCGGGCTGTGACAAGTCCCCGTGACACGAGCTGGTGATGGGGAGCTTCCACAACCCGTGAAAGGGGCCCCGCAGGCCCTGTGGCCCTCCAGAGTGCCCCGAGGAGGTCTGAGGCTCTGCAGGGCCTCGCTGGGGGTCTCTTTTCCGTCCCCAGAATCAGAGGTTGAGGGAAGGGAGCTCTGAGTCCGCCTGTCCCAACCCCACCTCTGGCAGGGCCACCCAGAGCAGGTCCCCAGGACCGCATCCAGGTGGCTTTTGAAGGCCTCCAAGAACTCAACCGCCTCTCTGGCCAACCTGTTCCAGCATGCAGTTAGCTGCAGGGCAAAGAAATGCTTTTCCATTTCTATAAACATTCTGGAGAAGAATCACCTAGGCCAGGTTCATAATTATCCACAGTTTATTGATTTTTGAAACCCTCGGCACCCCCATCCCGATATTCTTCCTCGTCCTCCAAAATGGGTGACAGACAGAAAGGGTAGCGGGAATAACTGTTTCCTGCACTGGAGGTTTCTTCTTCCTCTTTTGGCCCATCACACAGCTCCTCCAGGAAGGCTTCTGCAAGGGGCTCTTCAGCCAGCGCACGGGGACAGATTGGCCCATCACACAGCTCCTTCAGGAAGGCTTCTGCAAAGGCCTCTGCAGCCAGCGTACCGGGAAAGATTGGCCCATCACACAGCTCCTCCAGGAGGGCTTTTGCAAGGGCCTCTTCAGCCAGCGCACGGGGACTGATTGGCCCATCACGCAGCTCCTTCAGGAAGGCTTCTGCAAGGGCCTCTTCAGCCAGCGCACCGGGGCAGATTTCTTTGTCCGGATCATCCCCGGCTTCGCCACTGCTGCTGCAGCTGTCGGTGGAACTCTCCTCATCGTCTGTGTCCAGAAGGAGATCCCTTAGCTCTGGAGGCACTGGCGTCAAGGTGAGGTCATCGAGAACTTCTTCCACCAGATTGGAGGGGACGAACCCTCTTCTGCCGTCCGTCCGCTCTCCTATATACCAGCCATCCTCATCCATCTCCCCAACGACATAAACAAACTGTCCTGCGGTGAGGGGAAGCTCTAGCTTCGGATGCTCGTTGGGACTATCAGCAGGGTCATAGCTGTACCGAGCCAGGAATTTCCGAATCCTTAATGGTCCTTGTCCCACTGGAACCTGCAGGATGAAGGACTCTTGCTGCGTTTCCGCTCCTTGGGTCTCATCTGCAGCGTCCTCCTCTGAAGGAAGGCAGGGCCCTGGGCTGTCCTCTGCCGACTCGGATTTGGAGGTGACTGTGTGGGTGGTACCTGTGGTAGTTGGTAACTGTGGCAGATGGGTAATGGCAGGGCTGGATTGCTCGCTTTTCAGCCGCTGCAGCTCCTCAGCGAGCAGCTGGAGTTGTTCAGTTTGGTGGTGGCACCGATCTTCCAGGTCAGCCACCTGGGCTCGTAACATTTGCGAGGCTTCCTCGTGCTGCCTCTTCCCTTCTGCCTGAGCCCTCTGCAAGCTCTTGAGCTCCTGCTCTTCCTTCTGGAGCGCTAGCTGTGCCTCCAGGTGTTCTCTCTCCAGCTGTGGCCCTCTGTCTGCAATTTCCTTGAGCGCTTGCAGCTGGCGCTCTGCCTCTTGCAGCTGGGCCTGAAGCTTGCTGACCTGTCGCAGGGCGGAGTTTTGCTCCTTTGCCACTTGCTGTAGCTGCCTCTTCAGGTCAGCACTTTCAGCTTGGACTTCCATCGCTGAGTCCACCTGCCCTCGGAGGCGAGAATTTTCTTCTTCCAGTCTCTTGTTTTCCTTGCTCAGCTGCGTGAGCTGGGCAACCAGCACCTCCTCCCTTGGGCTGGGGGCACTCTCGCAAGGTGGCGGCGCCTCGGCGGAGCTCTGGCTGGGCAGAGGCCCTGGAGTCTTGCTGGCCTGGTGGATGGTCTCCTGCAGGGATCTGCATTTCTCCTCCAGCTGCTCGGTAAGTACCACCAGTTTTTCTGTGGCTTCCTGGAGCTTCTGTACCTCCTGGCACGCTTCCTGGGTGCTTCCCTCTCTCAAGAGGCATTTCTTTGCCTCCAGGGCCTGGCGTAGCCTCTTCAGGTCGCTCAGGGCACGCTGGAGGCGGGTGTGCTGCTTCATCATCCCGGGGCACGTGCTGCCCGGCAGCAGCAGGTCTTCGTCGGAAGGCTCTGGCACCTGCAAACACCAAATCAGAGAAAAGGTTGGCTTGGAAGGGAGCTCAAAGCCCACCTCGTTCCAGCCCCTGCCATGGGCACCACCCCTGCCCCCAGCCCAGGCCGCCCCCAGCCCCGTCCAGCCTGGCCTTGGGCCCCCCCCAGGGATGGGGCGCCCCCAGCCTGCGTTGGGGCCTCGCCGCCCTCCCGGGGAAGGATTTCTTCCTTATACCTGACCCAAACCTGCCCTTTTCTGCTTCGAGCCGTTACTCTGATCCCCCCACTGCACTCCCTGACAAAGAGTCTCTCCCCAGCTTTCCTGTAGCCCCCTTTAGGGACTGGCAGGCCGCCCTGAGGTCTCCCCGGAGCCTTGTCTTCCCCAGGCTCAACACGCCCAGCTTCCTCAGCCTGTTTCCTCACCTGGACGTGAGCGTCCTTCACAGGGTGGCGGCTGCTGCCCTGCTCTGTGCTGCAGCTTTCCTTGGCTCCCTGCTGAGGTGTGTTCTGGGAGGACGGAGCCTGTGTTGGCTTCTTTGGCTGTGCCTTGCCCCAGGGCCCTTCTCTGTCTTCTCGGCCCGTCGTCCCCTGGCTGTCCTCTTGCTCTCCCTCGAAGCCCGCCACGATGTATTTGATGAAGAGCCTCTTCTCCAGCTCCAGCTCATGCTGGAGGTAGCGGATGCGGGCGGGCTGGTCCCCGTGCGTCTCCCAGCGCAGCTCCTTGAGGACATCCTGGAGCTTGGCGTGGGCCGCCCTGTTGCTGCTGCAGGGCCTTCGCAGCTCGTCGGCCAGCTGCCGCTGCAGCTCCCGTGCTTGGTGCAGGGCAGCGTCGCGCTCCTGCTGCAGCATCTCCTGCGCCGCCAGCAGCTCGGCCTCCTTCCACCGCAGCAGCTGCCGGGTCTCCGCTGCGCGCTGCTGCCACTGCAGCTCCTGCAGCCGCTGTATGTCGAGGGCCTGCTGCTTCTCCCACTCACACTGCAGCTGCTGGACCATCAGCTGCTGCTCCCTCTTTGCCGCCTCCTTCATCTTGGAGATCTCAGCGGCGAAGTGGCGCCGCAGCTCCTGGTTGTGGAGCCGCTCGCCATCCAGTTTGGCCCGCAGTGCCTGCAGCTCCTGCCGGCGCTCCTCCTGCTGCGCAGGGTTGCCAGGGAGCTGCGCTGGGCCCCGTCGGGGCGCGGGGAGGCTGGGCCCCGTCAGTCCCCGGCCTGCAACCATGTCCCGCACCATGGCCGCGGGTACAAGAAATAAGTTTGTTGGCCTGTGACTGCTGTGGCCGTTGGCCACTGACGGTCACCTTCGCTGGGTCTGCGAGGGGCGGCAGCCCCTGACCCTGTAGCGTCTACTGCCTTCCGTCCCAGTCGCACAGGTGCGGAGACAGCGTCTGCTACTGGCCATGGGTGCGTGCGCGTGCAATTTATACTGTGTGCGGGCATGACGTCACAATGGAGGGCGGGGCACCATGACCTTATATGGAGATGGGCGGTGTGCCTTATATGGGGCAGCATGACGTCATACGGAGTTGGGCGGTATGGCCTTATATGGAGTTGGGCGGTATGCCTTATAAGGGGCAGCATGACCTTATGTGGAGTTGGGCGGTATGGCTTATAAGGGGCAGCATGACCTTATATGGAGTTGGGCAGTTCCTTATATGGAGTTGGGCGGTATGGCCTTATATGGGGCTGGGTGGTATGGCCTTATATGGGGCTGGGTGGTATGGCCTTCCGTGGTGTTGGGGTGGTTGGCCCCCCATGTTGGTGGGATGTTTGGTCGCCCATTGCCTTGGGGTGTTTGGCATTTCATGGTGTTGGGAGGTGTGGTGTCGCGTGGTGTCAGGATGTAAGGCCTCATATGCTGTGAGGATGAATGGCGTTCCCATTAGGCGTTCGGCTAAATCGCCTTCTTTTGTCCTGTAATCATAGAGTCATAGCAAGGTGGAAGGGACCCACAACGATCATCAGGTCCAACTCCTGGCTCCACACAGAACCACCCATTACTCACAGAATCACAGAATCATCTAAGTTGGCAGAGACCTCCAAGATCACCGAGTCCAACCTCGGACCTAACACTAACAGTCCTCCACTAAACCATATCACTAAGCTCTGCCATGTGTCTGAGATCATTGTCCAAACGCTTCTTGAACTCTGGCAGCCTTTGTGCCATGCAACCTTTCAGCGGGAGCTAGTTCCAGAGCCAGACCACATTTCTAAGTAAGGACACATTTCCTGATATTCAGCCTGAACGTCTCCTCTTGCAGCCTCACGTTGTTGCCTCTGGATGTTTTCAAAAAAAAAAAAAACGAAACAAAAACCAAACAAACCAACCAGCCCTAAGAGCATGTTTGTGGAGCAAACCATCAGTTCAGAACAGTTTTCATTTTGGAATAGCACGGCCATGAAAAGCACGGTCGTGTTGTGTGTGGGGTTGTGTAAAGGCTCCCCAAGGGAGTTCGGGTGTACCCAAAGGCTTCTGTTGGGAGCACTTTTGGATGGGAGAAAGTGGCGCCGTCCGTGTTGTCTTGGGTCCTACTTAGGGTTCGGCTCAGTGTTCCGGTTAGGGTTACGTTTCGGGTTGTTTGGAAAGAGAGAAGGCGCAGAGTCCTGTTGCTTGTGGGGTTGCGTAAGGGGTCCCCAAGGGAGTCCAGGTGTACCCAAAGGCTTCCGTTGGGAGCACTTTTTGATGGGAGAAAGTGACGGCGTACGTGTTTTCTGGGGTCCTAATTAGGGTTAGGGTTAGGGTTACCTCAGCTACACGGGGGCCTTTTAGGGTTAGGGTTAGGGTTAGGCTTAGGGTAAGGGTTCCAGTTAGGGTTAGGGATAGCTCCGTGGGGGCATTTTAGGGTTAGGGTTAGAGTTAGAGTTTCAAAGGTGGGCTGCGGCCTTGGCCCACGCTGACAGCAATATCCCCAAACACCGCGTTTTGTCACAATAAAGCTAATAAATAATAATAAAAAGGCGCACAGAGCCCTGCCCCGCTGCCCGGGAGAGCCTGGCAGTAACGGGAGGAGTGGTGGCTGCGGTCTTGGCCTGTACTGACAGAAATAGCCCCAAAACCATGCGTTTTGTCACAAGAAAGCTAATAAATAATAATAATAAGGCGCACAGAGCTCTGCCCCGCTGCCCGGGAGAGCCTGGCAGTAACAGGAGGAGCTCCCCCTCGGCGTGGTGGCTCCGGCCTCTGAAGGGTTTGGGCGCCCACTGCCCCGGGCTGTGACAAGTCCCCGTGACACGAGCTGGTGATGGGGAGCTTCCACAACCCGTGAAAGGGGCCCCGCAGGCCCTGTGGCCCTCCAGAGTGCCCCGAGGAGGTCTGAGGCTCTGCAGGGCCTCGCTGGGGGTCTCTTTTCCGTCCCCAGAATCAGAGGTTGAGGGAAGGGAGCTCTGAGTCCGCCTGTCCCAACCCCACCTCTGGCAGGGCCACCCAGAGCAGGTCCCCAGGACCGCATCCAGGTGGCTTTTGAAGGCCTCCAAGAACTCAACCGCCTCTCTGGCCAACCTGTTCCAGCGTGCAGTTAGCTGCAGGGCAAAGAAATGCTTTTCCATTTCTATAAACATTCTGGAGAAGAATCACCTAGGCCAGGTTCATCATTATCCACAGTTTATTGATTTTTGAAACCCTCGGCACCCCCATCCCGATATTCTTCCTCGTCCTCCAAAATGGGTGACAGACAGAAAGGGTAGCGGGAATAACTGTTTCCTGCACTGAAGGTTTCTTCTTCCTCTTTTGGCCCATCACACAGCTCCTCCAGGAAGGCTTCTGCAAGGGGCTCTGCAGCCAGCGTACCGGGAAAGATTGGCCCATCACACAGCTCCTCCAGGAGGGCTTTTGCAAGGGCCTCTTCAGCCAGCGCACGGGGACTGATTGGCCCATCACGCAGCTCCTTCAGGAAGGCTTCTGCAAGGGCCTCTTCAGCCAGCGCACCGGGACAGATTTCTTTGTCCGGATCATCCCCGGCTTCGCCACTGCTGCTGCAGCTGTCGGTGGAACTCTCCTCATCGTCTGTGTCCAGAAGGAGATCCCTTAGCTCTGGAGGCACTGGCGTCAAGGTGAGGTCATCGAGAACTTCTTCCACCAGATTGGAGGGGACGAACCCTCTTCTGCCGTCCGTCCGCTCTCCTATATACCAGCCATCCTCATCCATCTCCCCAACGACATAAACAAACTGTCCTGCGGTGAGGGGAAGCTCTAGCTTCGGATGCTCGTTGGGACTATCAGCAGGGTCATAGCTGTACCGAGCCAGGAATTTCCGAATCCTTAATGGTCCTTGTCCCACTGGAACCTGCAGGATGAAGGACTCTTGCTGCGTTTCCGCTCCTTGGGTCTCATCTGCAGCGTCCTCCTCTGAAGGAAGGCAGGGCCCTGGGCTGTCCTCTGCCGACTCGGATTTGGAGGTGACTGTGTGGGTGGTACCTGTGGTAGTTGGTAACTGTGGCAGATGGGTAATGGCAGGGCTGGATTGCTCGCTTTTCAGCCGCTGCAGTTCCTCAGCGAGCAGCTGGAGTTGTTCAGTTTGGTGGTGGCACCGATCTTCCAGGTCAGCCACCTGGGCTCGTAACATTTGCGAGGCTTCCTCGTGCTGCCTCTTCCCTTCTGCCTGAGCCCTCTGCAAGCTCTCGAGCTCCTGCTCTTCCTTCTGGAGCGCTAGCTGTGCCTCCAGGTGTTCTCTCTCCAGCTGTGGCCCTCTGTCTGCAATTTCCTTGAGCGCTTGCAGCTGGCGCTCTGCCTCTTGCAGCTGGGCCTGAAGCTTGCTGACCTGTCGCAGGGCGGAGTTTTGCTCCTTTGCCACTTGCTGTAGCTGCCTCTTCAGGTCAGCACTTTCAGCTTGGACTTCCATCGCTGAGTCCACCTGCCCTCGGAGGCGAGAATTTTCTTCTTCCAGTCTCTTGTTTTCCTTGCTCAGCTGCGTGAGCTGGGCAACCAGCACCTCCTCCCTTGGGCTGGGGGCACTCTCGCAAGGTGGCGGCGCCTCGGCGGAGCTCTGGCTGGGCAGAGGCCCTGGAGTCTTGCTGGCCTGGTGGATGGTCTCCTGCAGGGATCTGCATTTCTCCTCCAGCTGCTCGGTAAGTACCACCAGTTTTTCTGTGGCTTCCTGGAGCTTCTGTACCTCCTGGCACGCTTCCTGGGTGCTTCCCTCTCTCAAGAGGCATTTCTTTGCCTCCAGGGCCTGGCGTAGCCTCTTCAGGTCGCTCAGGGCACGCTGGAGGCGGGTGTGCTGCTTCATCATCCCGGGGCACGTGCTGCCCGGCAGCACTAGGTCTTCGTCGGAAGGCTCTGGCACCTGCAAACACCAAATCAGAGAAAAGGTTGGCTTGGAAGGGAGCTCAAAGCCCACCTCGTTCCAGCCCCTGCCATGGGCACCACCCCTGCCCCCAGCCAAGGCCGCCCCCAGCCCCGTCCAGCCTGGCCTTGGGCCCCCCCCAGGGATGGGGCGCCCCCAGCCTGCGTTGGGGCCTCGCCGCCCTCCCGGGGAAGGATTTCTTCCTTATACCTGACCCAAACCTGCCCTTTTCTGCTTCGAGCCGTTACTCTGATCCCCCCACTGCACTCCCTGACAAAGAGTCTCTCCCCAGCTTTCCTGTAGCCCCCTTTAGGGACTGGCAGGCCGCCCTGAGGTCTCCCCGGAGCCTTGTCTTCCCCAGGCTCAACACGCCCAGCTTCCTCAGCCTGGTTCCTCACCTGGACGTGAGCGTCCTTCACAGGGTGGCGGCTGCTGCCCTGCTCTGTGCTGCAGCTTTCCTTGGCTCCCTGCTGAGGTGTGTTCTGGGAGGACGGAGCCTGTGTTGGCTTCTTTGGCTGTGCCTTGCCCCAGGGCCCTTCTCTGTCTTCTCGGCCCGTCGTCCCCTGGCTGTCCTCTTGCTCTCCCTCGAAGCCCGCCACGATGTATTTGATGAAGAGCCTCTTCTCCAGCTCCAGCTCATGCTGGAGGTAGCGGATGCGGGCGGGCTGGTCCCCGTGCGTCTCCCAGCGCAGCTCCTTGAGGACATCCTGGAGCTTGGCGTGGGCCGCCCTGTTGCTGCTGCAGGGCCTTCGCAGCTCGTCGGCCAGCTGCCGCTGCAGCTCCCGTGCTTGGTGCAGGGCAGCGTCGCGCTCCTGCTGCAGCATCTCCTGTGCCGCCAGCAGCTCGGCCTCCTTCCACCGCAGCAGCTGCCGGGTCTCCGCTGCGCGCTGCTGCCACTGCAGCTCCTGCAGCCGCTGTATGTCGAGGGCCTGCTGCTTCTCCCACTCACACTGCAGCTGCTGGACCATCAGCTGCTGCTCCCTCTTTGCCGCCTCCTTCATCTTGGAGATCTCAGCGGCGAAGTGGCGCCGCAGCTCCTGGTTGTGGAGCCGCTCGCCATCCAGTTTGGCCCGCAGTGCCTGCAGCTCCTGCCGGCGCTCCTCCTGCTGCGCAGGGTTGCCAGGGAGCTGCGCTGGGCCCCGTCGGGGCGCGGGGCGGCTGGGCCCCGTCAGTCCCCGGCCTGCAACGTCCCGCACCATGGCCGCGGGTACAAGAAATAAGTTTGTTGGCCTGTGACTGCTGTGGCCGTTGGCCACTGATGGTCACCTTCGCTGGGTCTGCGAGGGGCGGCAGCCCCTGACCCTGTAGCGTCTACTGCCTTCCGTCCCAGTCGCACAGGTGCGGAGACAGCGTCTGCTACTGGCCATGGGTGCGTGCGCGTGCAATTTATACTGTGTGCGGGCATGACGTCACAATGGAGGGCGGGGCACCATGACCTTATATGGAGATGGGCGGTGTGCCTTATATGGGGCAGCATGACGTCATATGGAGTTGGGCGGTATGGCCTTATATGGAGTTGGGCGGTATGCCTTATAAGGGGCAGCATGACCTTATGTGGAGTTGGGCGGTATGGCTTATAAGGGGCAGCATGACCTTATATGGAGTTGGGCAGTTCCTTATATGGAGTTGGGCGGTATGGCCTTATATGGGGCTGGGTGGTATGGCCTTCCGTGGTGTTGGGGTGGTTGGCCCCCCATGTTGGTGGGATGTTTGGTCGCCCATTGCCTTGGGGTGTTTGGCATTTCATGGTGTTGGGAGGTGTGGTGTCGCGTGGTGTCAGGATGTAAGGCCTCATATGCTGTGAGGATGAATGGCGTTCCCATTAGGCGTTCGGCTAAATCGCCTTCTTTTGTCCTGTAATCATAGAGTCATAGCAAGGTGGAAGGGACCCACAACGATCATCAGGTCCAACTCCTGGCTCCACACAGAACCACCCATTACTCACAGAATCACAGAATCATCTAAGTTGGCAGAGACCTCCAAGATCACCGAGTCCAACCTCGGACCTAACACTAACAGTCCTCCACTAAACCATATCACTAAGCTCTGCCATGTGTCTGAGATCATTGTCCAAACGCTTCTTGAACTCTGGCAGCCTTTGTGCCATGCAACCTTTCAGCGGGAGCTAGTTCCAGAGCCAGACCACATTTCTAAGTAAGGACACATTTCCTGATATTCAGCCTGAACGTCTCCTCTTGCAGCCTCACGTTGTTGCCTCTGGATGTTTTCAAAAAAAAAAAAAAAACGAAACAAAAACCAAACAAACCAACCAGCCCTAAGAGCATGTTTGTGGAGCAAACCATCAGTTCAGAACAGTTTTCATTTTGGAATAGCACGGCCATGAAAAGCACGGTCGTGTTGTGTGTGGGGTTGTGTAAAGGCTCCCCAAGGGAGTTCGGGTGTACCCAAAGGCTTCTGTTGGGAGCACTTTTGGATGGGAGAAAGTGGCGCCGTCCGTGTTGTCTTGGGTCCTACTTAGGGTTCGGCTCAGTGTTCCGGTTAGGGTTACGTTTCGGGTTGTTTGGAAAGAGAGAAGGCGCAGAGTCCTGTTGCTTGTGGGGTTGCGTAAGGGGTCCCCAAGGGAGTCCAGGTGTACCCAAAGGCTTCCGTTGGGAGCACTTTTTGATGGGAGAAAGTGACGGCGTACGTGTTTTCTGGGGTCCTAATTAGGGTTAGGGTTAGGGTTACCTCAGCTACACGGGGGCCTTTTAGGGTTAGGGTTAGGCTTAGGCTTAGGGTAAGGGTTCCAGTTAGGGTTAGGGATAGCTCCGTGGGGGCATTTTAGGGTTAGGGTTAGAGTTAGAGTTTCAAAGGTGGGCTGCGGCCTTGGCCCACGCTGACAGCAATATCCCCAAACACCGCGTTTTGTCACAATAAAGCTAATAAATAATAATAAAAAGGCGCACAGAGCCCTGCCCCGCTGCCCGGGAGAGCCTGGCAGTAACGGGAGGAGTGGTGGCTGCGGTCTTGGCCTGTACTGACAGAAATAGCCCCAAAACCATGTGTTTTGTCACAAGAAAGCTAATAAATAATAATAATAAGGCGCACAGAGCTCTGCCCCGCTGCCCGGGAGAGCCTGGCAGTAACAGGAGGAGCTCCCCCTCGGCGTGGTGGCTCCGGCCTCTGAAGGGTTTGGGCGCCCACTGCCCCGGGCTGTGACAAGTCCCCGTGACACGAGCTGGTGATGGGGAGCTTCCACAACCCGTGAAAGGGGCCCCGCAGGCCCTGTGGCCCTCCAGAGTGCCCCGAGGAGGTCTGAGGCTCTGCAGGGCCTCGCTGGGGGTCTCTTTTCCGTCCCCAGAATCAGAGGTTGAGGGAAGGGAGCTCTGAGTCCGCCTGTCCCAACCCCACCTCTGGCAGGGCCACCCAGAGCAGGTCCCCAGGACCGCATCCAGGTGGCTTTTGAAGGCCTCCAAGAACTCAACCGCCTCTCTGGCCAACCTGTTCCAGCGTGCAGTTAGCTGCAGGGCAAAGAAATGCTTTTCCATTTCTATAAACATTCTGGAGAAGAATCACCTAGGCCAGGTTCATCATTATCCACAGTTTATTGATTTTTGAAACCCTCGGCACCCCCATCCCGATCTTCTTCCTCGTCCTCCAAAATGGGTGACAGACAGAAAGGGTAGCGGGAATAACTGTTTCCTGCACTGAAGGTTTCTTCTTCCTCTTTTGGCCCATCACACAGCTCCTCCAGGAAGGCTTCTGCAAGGGGCTCTTCAGCCAGCGCACGGGGACAGATTGGCCCATCACACAGCTCCTTCAGGAAGGCTTCTGCAAAGGCCTCTGCAGCCAGCGTACCGGGAAAGATTGGCCCATCACACAGCTCCTCCAGGAGGGCTTTTGCAAGGGCCTCTTCAGCCAGCGCACGGGGACTGATTGGCCCATCACGCAGCTCCTTCAGGAAGGCTTCTGCAAGGGCCTCTTCAGCCAGCGCACCGGGACAGATTTCTTTGTCCGGATCATCCCCGGCTTCGCCACTGCTGCTGCAGCTGTCGGTGGAACTCTCCTCATCGTCTGTGTCCAGAAGGAGATCCCTTAGCTCTGGAGGCACTGGCGTCAAGGTGAGGTCATCGAGAACTTCTTCCACCAGATTGGAGGGGACGAACCCTCTTCTGCCGTCCGTCCGCTCTCCTATATACCAGCCATCCTCATCCATCTCCCCAACGACATAAACAAACTGTCCTGCGGTGAGGGGAAGCTCTAGCTTCGGATGCTCGTTGGGACTATCAGCAGGGTCATAGCTGTACCGAGCCAGGAATTTCCGAATCCTTAATGGTCCTTGTCCCACTGGAACCTGCAGGATGAAGGACTCTTGCTGCGTTTCCGCTCCTTGGGTCTCATCTGCAGCGTCCTCCTCTGAAGGAAGGCAGGGCCCTGGGCTGTCCTCTGCCGACTCGGATTTGGAGGTGACTGTGTGGGTGGTACCTGTGGTAGTTGGTAACTGTGGCAGATGGGTAATGGCAGGGCTGGATTGCTCGCTTTTCAGCCGCTGCAGTTCCTCAGCGAGCAGCTGGAGTTGTTCAGTTTGGTGGTGGCACCGATCTTCCAGGTCAGCCACCTGGGCTCGTAACATTTGCGAGGCTTCCTCGTGCTGCCTCTTCCCTTCTGCCTGAGCCCTCTGCAAGCTCTCGAGCTCCTGCTCTTCCTTCTGGAGCGCTAGCTGTGCCTCCAGGTGTTCTCTCTCCAGCTGTGGCCCTCTGTCTGCAATTTCCTTGAGCGCTTGCAGCTGGCGCTCTGCCTCTTGCAGCTGGGCCTGAAGCTTGCTGACCTGTCGCAGGGCGGAGTTTTGCTCCTTTGCCACTTGCTGTAGCTGCCTCTTCAGGTCAGCACTTTCAGCTTGGACTTCCATCGCTGAGTCCACCTGCCCTCGGAGGCGAGAATTTTCTTCTTCCAGTCTCTTGTTTTCCTTGCTCAGCTGCGTGAGCTGGGCAACCAGCACCTCCTCCCTTGGGCTGGGGGCACTCTCGCAAGGTGGCGGCGCCTCGGCGGAGCTCTGGCTGGGCAGAGGCCCTGGAGTCTTGCTGGCCTGGTGGATGGTCTCCTGCAGGGATCTGCATTTCTCCTCCAGCTGCTCGGTAAGTACCACCAGTTTTTCTGTGGCTTCCTGGAGCTTCTGTACCTCCTGGCACGCTTCCTGGGTGCTTCCCTCTCTCAAGAGGCATTTCTTTGCCTCCAGGGCCTGGCGTAGCCTCTTCAGGTCGCTCAGGGCACGCTGGAGGCGGGTGTGCTGCTTCATCATCCCGGGGCACGTGCTGCCCGGCAGCACTAGGTCTTCGTCGGAAGGCTCTGGCACCTGCAAACACCAAATCAGAGAAAAGGTTGGCTTGGAAGGGAGCTCAAAGCCCACCTCGTTCCAGCCCCTGCCATGGGCACCACCCCTGCCCCCAGCCCAGGCCGCCCCCAGCCCCGTCCAGCCTGGCCTTGGGCCCCCCCCAGGGATGGGGCGCCCCCAGCCTGCGTTGGGGCCTCGCCGCCCTCCCGGGGAAGGATTTCTTCCTTATACCTGACCCAAACCTGCCCTTTTCTGCTTCGAGCCGTTACTCTGATCCCCCCACTGCACTCCCTGACAAAGAGTCTCTCCCCAGCTTTCCTGTAGCCCCCTTTAGGGACTGGCAGGCCGCCCTGAGGTCTCCCCGGAGCCTTGTCTTCCCCAGGCTCAACACGCCCAGCTTCCTCAGCCTGTTTCCTCACCTGGACGTGAGCGTCCTTCACAGGGTGGCGGCTGCTGCCCTGCTCTGTGCTGCAGCTTTCCTTGGCTCCCTGCTGAGGTGTGTTCTGGGAGGACGGAGCCTGTGTTGGCTTCTTTGGCTGTGCCTTGCCCCAGGGCCCTTCTCTGTCTTCTCGGCCCGTCGTCCCCTGGCTGTCCTCTTGCTCTCCCTCGAAGCCCGCCACGATGTATTTGATGAAGAGCCTCTTCTCCAGCTCCAGCTCATGCTGGAGGTAGCGGATGCGGGCGGGCTGGTCCCCGTGCGTCTCCCAGCGCAGCTCCTTGAGGACATCCTGGAGCTTGGCGTGGGCCGCCCTGTTGCTGCTGCAGGGCCTTCGCAGCTCGTCGGCCAGCTGCCGCTGCAGCTCCCGTGCTTGGTGCAGGGCAGCGTCGCGCTCCTGCTGCAGCATCTCCTGCGCCGCCAGCAGCTCGGCCTCCTTCCACCGCAGCAGCTGCCGGGTCTCCGCTGCGCGCTGCTGCCACTGCAGCTCCTGCAGCCGCTGTATGTCGAGGGCCTGCTGCTTCTCCCACTCACACTGCAGCTGCTGGACCATCAGCTGCTGCTCCCTCTTTGCCGCCTCCTTCATCTTGGAGATCTCAGCGGCGAAGTGGCGCCGCAGCTCCTGGTTGTGGAGCCGCTCGCCATCCAGTTTGGCCCGCAGTGCCTGCAGCTCCTGCCGGCGCTCCTCCTGCTGCGCAGGGTTGCCAGGGAGCTGCGCTGGGCCCCGTCGGGGCGCGGGGCGGCTGGGCCCCGTCAGTCCCCGGCCTGCAACGTCCCGCACCATGGCCGCGGGTACAAGAAATAAGTTTGTTGGCCTGTGACTGCTGTGGCCGTTGGCCACTGACGGTCACCTTCGCTGGGTCTGCGAGGGGCGGCAGCCCCTGACCCTGTAGCGTCTACTGCCTTCCGTCCCAGTCGCACAGGTGCGGAGACAGCGTCTGCTACTGGCCATGGGTGCGTGCGCGTGCAATTTATACTGTGTGCGGGCATGACGTCACAATGGAGGGCGGGGCACCATGACCTTATATGGAGATGGGCGGTGTGCCTTATATGGGGCAGCATGACGTCATATGGAGTTGGGCGGTATGGCCTTATATGGAGTTGGGCGGTATGCCTTATAAGGGGCAGCATGACCTTATGTGGAGTTGGGCGGTATGGCTTATAAGGGGCAGCATGACCTTATATGGAGTTGGGCAGTTCCTTATATGGAGTTGGGCGGTATGGCCTTATATGGGGCTGGGTGGTATGGCCTTATATGGGGCTGGGTGGTATGGCCTTCCGTGGTGTTGGGGTGGTTGGCCCCCCATGTTGGTGGGATGTTTGGTCGCCCATTGCCTTGGGGTGTTTGGCATTTCATGGTGTTGGGAGGTGTGGTGTCGCGTGGTGTCAGGATGTAAGGCCTCATATGCTGTGAGGATGAATGGCGTTCCCATTAGGCGTTCGGCTAAATCGCCTTCTTTTGTCCTGTAATCATAGAGTCATAGCAAGGTGGAAGGGACCCACAACGATCATCAGGTCCAACTCCTGGCTCCACACAGAACCACCCATTACTCACAGAATCACAGAATCATCTAAGTTGGCAGAGACCTCCAAGATCACCGAGTCCAACCTCGGACCTAACACTAACAGTCCTCCACTAAACCATATCACTAAGCTCTGCCATGTGTCTGAGATCATTGTCCAAACGCTTCTTGAACTCTGGCAGCCTTTGTGCCATGCAACCTTTCAGCGGGAGCTAGTTCCAGAGCCAGACCACATTTCTAAGTAAGGACACATTTCCTGATATTCAGCCTGAACGTCTCCTCTTGCAGCCTCACGTTGTTGCCTCTGGATGTTTTCAAAAAAAAAAAAAAATGAAACAAAAACCAAACAAACCAACCAGCCCTAAGAGCATGTTTGTGGAGCAAACCATCAGTTCAGAACAGTTTTCATTTTGGAATAGCACGGCCATGAAAAGCACGGTCGTGTTGTGTGTGGGGTTGTGTAAAGGCTCCCCAAGGGAGTTCGGGTGTACCCAAAGGCTTCTGTTGGGAGCACTTTTGGATGGGAGAAAGTGGCGCCGTCCGTGTTGTCTTGGGTCCTACTTAGGGTTCGGCTCAGTGTTCCGGTTAGGGTTACGTTTCGGGTTGTTTGGAAAGAGAGAAGGCGCAGAGTCCTGTTGCTTGTGGGGTTGTGTAAGGGGTCCCCAAGGGAGTCCAGGTGTACCCAAAGGCTTCCGTTGGGAGCACTTTTTGATGGGAGAAAGTGACGGCGTACGTGTTTTCTGGGGTCCTAATTAGGGTTAGGGTTAGGGTTACCTCAGCTACACGGGAGCCTTTTAGGGTTAGGGTTAGGGTTAGGCTTAGGGTAAGGGTTCCAGTTAGGGTTAGGGATAGCTCCGTGGGGGCATTTTAGGGTTAGGGTTAGAGTTAGAGTTTCAAAGGTGGGCTGCGGCCTTGGCCCACGCTGACAGCAATATCCCCAAACACCGCGTTTTGTCACAATAAAGCTAATAAATAATAATAAAAAGGCGCACAGAGCCCTGCCCCGCTGCCCGGGAGAGCCTGGCAGTAACGGGAGGAGTGGTGGCTGCGGTCTTGGCCTGTACTGACAGAAATAGCCCCAAAACCATGCGTTTTGTCACAAGAAAGCTAATAAATAATAATAATAAGGCGCACAGAGCTCTGCCCCGCTGCCCGGGAGAGCCTGGCAGTAACAGGAGGAGCTCCCCCTCGGCGTGGTGGCTCCGGCCTCTGAAGGGTTTGGGCGCCCACTGCCCCGGGCTGTGACAAGTCCCCGTGACACGAGCTGGTGATGGGGAGCTTCCACAACCCGTGAAAGGGGCCCCGCAGGCCCTGTGGCCCTCCAGAGTGCCCCGAGGAGGTCTGAGGCTCTGCAGGGCCTCGCTGGGGGTCTCTTTTCCGTCCCCAGAATCAGAGGTTGAGGGAAGGGAGCTCTGAGTCCGCCTGTCCCAACCCCACCTCTGGCAGGGCCACCCAGAGCAGGTCCCCAGGACCGCATCCAGGTGGCTTTTGAAGGCCTCCAAGAACTCAACCGCCTCTCTGGCCAACCTGTTCCAGCGTGCAGTTAGCTGCAGGGCAAAGAAATGCTTTTCCATTTCTATAAACATTCTGGAGAAGAATCACCTAGGCCAGGTTCATCATTATCCACAGTTTATTGATTTTTGAAACCCTCGGCACCCCCATCCCGATATTCTTCCTCGTCCTCCAAAATGGGTGACAGACAGAAAGGGTAGCGGGAATAACTGTTTCCTGCACTGGAGGTTTCTTCTTCCTCTTTTGGCCCATCACACAGCTCCTCCAGGAAGGCTTTTGCAAGGGACTCTTCAGCCAGCGCACGGGGACTGATTGGCCCATCACGCAGCTCCTTCAGGAAGGCTTCTGCAAGGGCCTCTTCAGCCAGCGCACCGGGGCAGATTTCTTTGTCCGGATCATCCCCGGCTTCGCCACTGCTGCTGCAGCTGTCGGTGGAACTCTCCTCATCGTCTGTGTCCAGAAGGAGATCCCTTAGCTCTGGAGGCACTGGCGTCAAGGTGAGGTCATCGAGAACTTCTTCCACCAGATTGGAGGGGACGAACCCTCTTCTGCCGTCCGTCCGCTCTCCTATATACCAGCCATCCTCATCCATCTCCCCAACGACATAAACAAACTGTCCTGCGGTGAGGGGAAGCTCTAGCTTCGGATGCTCGTTGGGACTATCAGCAGGGTCATAGCTGTACCGAGCCAGGAATTTCCGAATCCTTAATGGTCCTTGTCCCACTGGAACCTGCAGGATGAAGGACTCTTGCTGCGTTTCCGCTCCTTGGGTCTCATCTGCAGCGTCCTCCTCTGAAGGAAGGCAGGGCCCTGGGCTGTCCTCTGCCGACTCGGATTTGGAGGTGACTGTGTGGGTGGTACCTGTGGTAGTTGGTAACTGTGGCAGATGGGTAATGGCAGGGCTGGATTGCTCGCTTTTCAGCCGCTGCAGCTCCTCAGCGAGCAGCTGGAGTTGTTCAGTTTGGTGGTGGCACCGATCTTCCAGGTCAGCCACCTGGGCTCGTAACATTTGCGAGGCTTCCTCGTGCTGCCTCTTCCCTTCTGCCTGAGCCCTCTGCAAGCTCTCGAGCTCCTGCTCTTCCTTCTGGAGCGCTAGCTGTGCCTCCAGGTGTTCTCTCTCCAGCTGTGGCCCTCTGTCTGCAATTTCCTTGAGCGCTTGCAGCTGGCGCTCTGCCTCTTGCAGCTGGGCCTGAAGCTTGCTGACCTGTCGCAGGGCGGAGTTTTGCTCCTTTGCCACTTGCTGTAGCTGCCTCTTCAGGTCAGCACTTTCAGCTTGGACTTCCATTGCTGAGTCCACCTGCCCTCGGAGGCGAGAATTTTCTTCTTCCAGTCTCTTGTTTTCCTTGCTCAGCTGCGTGAGCTGGGCAACCAGCACCTCCTCCCTTGGGCTGGGGGCACTCTCGCAAGGTGGCGGCGCCTCGGCGGAGCTCTGGCTGGGCAGAGGCCCTGGAGTCTTGCTGGCCTGGTGGATGGTCTCCTGCAGGGATCTGCATTTCTCCTCCAGCTGCTCGGTAAGTACCACCAGTTTTTCTGTGGCTTCCTGGAGCTTCTGTACCTCCTGGCACGCTTCCTGGGTGCTTCCCTCTCTCAAGAGGCATTTCTTTGCCTCCAGGGCCTGGCGTAGCCTCTTCAGGTCGCTCAGGGCACGCTGGAGGCGGGTGTGCTGCTTCATCATCCCGGGGCACGTGCTGCCCGGCAGCACCAGGTCTTCGTCGGAAGGCTCTGGCACCTGCAAACACCAAATCAGAGAAAAGGTTGGCTTGGAAGGGAGCTCAAAGCCCACCTCGTTCCAGCCCCTGCCATGGGCACCACCCCTGCCCCCAGCCCAGGCCGCCCCCAGCCCCGTCCAGCCTGGCCTTGGGCCCCCCCCAGGGATGGGGCGCCCCCAGCCTGCGTTGGGGCCTCGCCGCCCTCCCGGGGAAGGATTTCTTCCTTATACCTGACCCAAACCTGCCCTTTTCTGCTTCAAGCCGTTACTCTGATCCCCCCACTGCACTCCCTGACAAAGAGTCTCTCCCCAGCTTTCCTGTAGCCCCCTTTAGGGACTGGCAGGCCGCCCTGAGGTCTCCCCGGAGCCTTGTCTTCCCCAGGCTCAACACGCCCAGCTTCCTCAGCCTGTTTCCTCACCTGGACGTGAGCGTCCTTCACAGGGTGGCGGCTGCTGCCCTGCTCTGTGCTGCAGCTTTCCTTGGCTCCCTGCTGAGGTGTGTTCTGGGAGGACGGAGCCTGTGTTGGCTTCTTTGGCTGTGCCTTGCCCCAGGGCCCTTCTCTGTCTTCTCGGCCCGTCGTCCCCTGGCTGTCCTCTTGCTCTCCCTCGAAGCCCGCCACGATGTATTTGATGAAGAGCCTCTTCTCCAGCTCCAGCTCATGCTGGAGGTAGCGGATGCGGGCGGGCTGGTCCCCGTGCGTCTCCCAGCGCAGCTCCTTGAGGACATCCTGGAGCTTGGCGTGGGCCGCCCTGTTGCTGCTGCAGGGCCTTCGCAGCTCGTCGGCCAGCTGCCGCTGCAGCTCCCGTGCTTGGTGCAGGGCAGCGTCGCGCTCCTGCTGCAGCATCTCCTGCGCCGCCAGCAGCTCGGCCTCCTTCCACCGCAGCAGCTGCCGGGTCTCCGCTGCGCGCTGCTGCCACTGCAGCTCCTGCAGCCGCTGTATGTCGAGGGCCTGCTGCTTCTCCCACTCACACTGCAGCTGCTGGACCATCAGCTGCTGCTCCCTCTTTGCCGCCTCCTTCATCTTGGAGATCTCAGCGGCGAAGTGGCGCCGCAGCTCCTGGTTGTGGAGCCGCTCGCCATCCAGTTTGGCCCGCAGTGCCTGCAGCTCCTGCCGGCGCTCCTCCTGCTGCGCAGGGTTGCCAGGGAGCTGCGCTGGGCCCCGTCGGGGCGCGGGGCGGCTGGGCCCCGTCAGTCCCCGGCCTGCAACGTCCCGCACCATGGCCGCGGGTACAAGAAATAAGTTTGTTGGCCTGTGACTGCTGTGGCCGTTGGCCACTGACGGTCACCTTCGCTGGGTCTGCGAGGGGCGGCAGCCCCTGACCCTGTAGCGTCTACTGCCTTCCGTCCCAGTCGCACAGGTGCGGAGACAGCGTCTGCTACTGGCCATGGGTGCGTGCGCGTGCAATTTATACTGTGTGCGGGCATGACGTCACAATGGAGGGCGGGGCACCATGACCTTATATGGAGATGGGCGGTGTGCCTTATATGGGGCAGCATGACGTCATACGGAGTTGGGCGGTATGGCCTTATATGGAGTTGGGCGGTATGCCTTATAAGGGGCAGCATGACCTTATGTGGAGTTGGGCGGTATGGCTTATAAGGGGCAGCATGACCTTATATGGAGTTGGGCAGTTCCTTATATGGAGTTGGGCGGTATGGCCTTATATGGGGCTGGGTGGTATGGCCTTATATGGGGCTGGGTGGTATGGCCTTCCGTGGTGTTGGGGTGGTTGGCCCCCCATGTTGGTGGGATGTTTGGTCGCCCATTGCCTTGGGGTGTTTGGCATTTCATGGTGTTGGGAGGTGTGGTGTCGCGTGGTGTCAGGATGTAAGGCCTCATATGCTGTGAGGATGAATGGCGTTCCCATTAGGCGTTCGGCTAAATCGCCTTCTTTTGTCCTGTAATCATAGAGTCATAGCAAGGTGGAAGGGACCCACAACGATCATCAGGTCCAACTCCTGGCTCCACACAGAACCACCCATTACTCACAGAATCACAGAATCATCTAAGTTGGCAGAGACCTCCAAGATCACCGAGTCCAACCTCGGACCTAACACTAACAGTCCTCCACTAAACCATATCACTAAGCTCTGCCATGTGTCTGAGATCATTGTCCAAACGCTTCTTGAACTCTGGCAGCCTTTGTGCCATGCAACCTTTCAGCGGGAGCTAGTTCCAGAGCCAGACCACATTTCTAAGTAAGGACACATTTCCTGATATTCAGCCTGAACGTCTCCTCTTGCAGCCTCACGTTGTTGCCTCTGGATGTTTTCAAAAAAAAAAAAAAACGAAACAAAAACCAAACAAACCAACCAGCCCTAAGAGCATGTTTGTGGAGCAAACCATCAGTTCAGAACAGTTTTCATTTTGGAATAGCACGGCCATGAAAAGCACGGTCGTGTTGTGTGTGGGGTTGTGTAAAGGCTCCCCAAGGGAGTTCGGGTGTACCCAAAGGCTTCTGTTGGGAGCACTTTTGGATGGGAGAAAGTGGTGCCGTCCGTGTTGTCTTGGGTCCTACTTAGGGTTCGGCTCAGTGTTCCGGTTAGGGTTACGTTTCGGGTTGTTTGGAAAGAGAGAAGGCGCAGAGTCCTGTTGCTTGTGGGGTTGTGTAAGGGGTCCCCAAGGGAGTCCAGGTGTACCCAAAGGCTTCCGTTGGGAGCACTTTTTGATGGGAGAAAGTGACGGCGTACGTGTTTTCTGGGGTCCTAATTAGGGTTAGGGTTAGGGTTACCTCAGCTACACGGGGGCCTTTTAGGGTTAGGGTTAGGGTTAGGCTTAGGGTAAGGGTTCCAGTTAGGGTTAGGGATAGCTCCGTGGGGGCATTTTAGGGTTAGGGTTAGAGTTAGAGTTTCAAAGGTGGGCTGCGGCCTTGGCCCACGCTGACAGCAATATCCCCAAACACCGCGTTTTGTCACAATAAAGCTAATAAATAATAATAAAAAGGCGCACAGAGCCCTGCCCCGCTGCCCGGGAGAGCCTGGCAGTAACGGGAGGAGTGGTGGCTGCGGTCTTGGCCTGTACTGACAGAAATAGCCCCAAAACCATGCGTTTTGTCACAAGAAAGCTAATAAATAATAATAATAAGGCGCACAGAGCTCTGCCCCGCTGCCCGGGAGAGCCTGGCAGTAACAGGAGGAGCTCCCCCTCGGCGTGGTGGCTCCGGCCTCTGAAGGGTTTGGGCGCCCACTGCCCCGGGCTGTGACAAGTCCCCGTGACACGAGCTGGTGATGGGGAGCTTCCACAACCCGTGAAAGGGGCCCCGCAGGCCCTGTGGCCCTCCAGAGTGCCCCGAGGAGGTCTGAGGCTCTGCAGGGCCTCGCTGGGGGTCTCTTTTCCGTCCCCAGAATCAGAGGTTGAGGGAAGGGAGCTCTGAGTCCGCCTGTCCCAACCCCACCTCTGGCAGGGCCACCCAGAGCAGGTCCCCAGGACCGCATCCAGGTGGCTTTTGAAGGCCTCCAAGAACTCAACCGCCTCTCTGGCCAACCTGTTCCAGCGTGCAGTTAGCTGCAGGGCAAAGAAATGCTTTTCCATTTCTATAAACATTCTGGAGAAGAATCACCTAGGCCAGGTTCATCATTATCCACAGTTTATTGATTTTTGAAACCCTCGGCACCCCCATCCCGATATTCTTCCTCGTCCTCCAAAATGGGTGACAGACAGAAAGGGTAGCGGGAATAACTGTTTCCTGCACTGGAGGTTTCTTCTTCCTCTTTTGGCCCATCACACAGCTCCTCCAGGAAGGCTTCTGCAAGGGGCTCTTCAGCCAGCGCACGGGGACAGATTGGCCCATCACACAGCTCCTTCAGGAAGGCTTCTGCAAAGGCCTCTGCAGCCAGCGTACCGGGAAAGATTGGCCCATCACACAGCTCCTCCAGGAGGGCTTTTGCAAGGGCCTCTTCAGCCAGCGCACGGGGACTGATTGGCCCATCACGCAGCTCCTTCAGGAAGGCTTCTGCAAGGGCCTCTTCAGCCAGCGCACCGGGGCAGATTTCTTTGTCCGGATCATCCCCGGCTTCGCCACTGCTGCTGCAGCTGTCGGTGGAACTCTCCTCATCGTCTGTGTCCAGAAGGAGATCCCTTAGCTCTGGAGGCACTGGCGTCAAGGTGAGGTCATCGAGAACTTCTTCCACCAGATTGGAGGGGACGAACCCTCTTCTGCCGTCCGTCCGCTCTCCTATATACCAGCCATCCTCATCCATCTCCCCAACGACATAAACAAACTGTCCTGCGGTGAGGGGAAGCTCTAGCTTCGGATGCTCGTTGGGACTATCAGCAGGGTCATAGCTGTACCGAGCCAGGAATTTCCGAATCCTTAATGGTCCTTGTCCCACTGGAACCTGCAGGATGAAGGACTCTTGCTGCGTTTCCGCTCCTTGGGTCTCATCTGCAGCGTCCTCCTCTGAAGGAAGGCAGGGCCCTGGGCTGTCCTCTGCCGACTCGGATTTGGAGGTGACTGTGTGGGTGGTACCTGTGGTAGTTGGTAACTGTGGCAGATGGGTAATGGCAGGGCTGGATTGCTCGCTTTTCAGCCGCTGCAGCTCCTCAGCGAGCAGCTGGAGTTGTTCAGTTTGGTGGTGGCACCGATCTTCCAGGTCAGCCACCTGGGCTCGTAACATTTGCGAGGCTTCCTCGTGCTGCCTCTTCCCTTCTGCCTGAGCCCTCTGCAAGCTCTCGAGCTCCTGCTCTTCCTTCTGGAGCGCTAGCTGTGCCTCCAGGTGTTCTCTCTCCAGCTGTGGCCCTCTGTCTGCAATTTCCTTGAGCGCTTGCAGCTGGCGCTCTGCCTCTTGCAGCTGGGCCTGAAGCTTGCTGACCTGTCGCAGGGCGGAGTTTTGCTCCTTTGCCACTTGCTGTAGCTGCCTCTTCAGGTCAGCACTTTCAGCTTGGACTTCCATCGCTGAGTCCACCTGCCCTCGGAGGCGAGAATTTTCTTCTTCCAGTCTCTTGTTTTCCTTGCTCAGCTGCGTGAGCTGGGCAACCAGCACCTCCTCCCTTGGGCTGGGGGCACTCTCGCAAGGTGGCGGCGCCTCGGCGGAGCTCTGGCTGGGCAGAGGCCCTGGAGTCTTGCTGGCCTGGTGGATGGTCTCCTGCAGGGATCTGCATTTCTCCTCCAGCTGCTCGGTAAGTACCACCAGTTTTTCTGTGGCTTCCTGGAGCTTCTGTACCTCCTGGCACGCTTCCTGGGTGCTTCCCTCTCTCAAGAGGCATTTCTTTGCCTCCAGGGCCTGGCGTAGCCTCTTCAGGTCGCTCAGGGCACGCTGGAGGCGGGTGTGCTGCTTCATCATCCCGGGGCACGTGCTGCCCGGCAGCACTAGGTCTTCGTCGGAAGGCTCTGGCACCTGCAAACACCAAATCAGAGAAAAGGTTGGCTTGGAAGGGAGCTCAAAGCCCACCTCGTTCCAGCCCCTGCCATGGGCACCACCCCTGCCCCCAGCCCAGGCCGCCCCCAGCCCCGTCCAGCCTGGCCTTGGGCCCCCCCCAGGGATGGGGCGCCCCCAGCCTGCGTTGGGGCCTCGCCGCCCTCCCGGGGAAGGATTTCTTCCTTATACCTGACCCAAACCTGCCCTTTTCTGCTTCAAGCCGTTACTCTGATCCCCCCACTGCACTCCCTGACAAAGAGTCTCTCCCCAGCTTTCCTGTAGCCCCCTTTAGGGACTGGCAGGCCGCCCTGAGGTCTCCCCGGAGCCTTGTCTTCCCCAGGCTCAACACGCCCAGCTTCCTCAGCCTGGTTCCTCACCTGGACGTGAGCGTCCTTCACAGGGTGGCGGCTGCTGCCCTGCTCTGTGCTGCAGCTTTCCTTGGCTCCCTGCTGAGGTGTGTTCTGGGAGGACGGAGCCTGTGTTGGCTTCTTTGGCTGTGCCTTGCCCCAGGGCCCTTCTCTGTCTTCTCGGCCCGTCGTCCCCTGGCTGTCCTCTTGCTCTCCCTCGAAGCCCGCCACGATGTATTTGATGAAGAGCCTCTTCTCCAGCTCCAGCTCATGCTGGAGGTAGCGGATGCGGGCGGGCTGGTCCCCGTGCGTCTCCCAGCGCAGCTCCTTGAGGACATCCTGGAGCTTGGCGTGGGCCGCCCTGTTGCTGCTGCAGGGCCTTCGCAGCTCGTCGGCCAGCTGCCGCTGCAGCTCCCGTGCTTGGTGCAGGGCAGCGTCGCGCTCCTGCTGCAGCATCTCCTGCGCCGCCAGCAGCTCGGCCTCCTTCCACCGCAGCAGCTGCCGGGTCTCCGCTGCGCGCTGCTGCCACTGCAGCTCCTGCAGCCGCTGTATGTCGAGGGCCTGCTGCTTCTCCCACTCACACTGCAGCTGCTGGACCATCAGCTGCTGCTCCCTCTTTGCCGCCTCCTTCATCTTGGAGATCTCAGCGGCGAAGTGGCGCCGCAGCTCCTGGTTGTGGAGCCGCTCGCCATCCAGTTTGGCCCGCAGTGCCTGCAGCTCCTGCCGGCGCTCCTCCTGCTGCGCAGGGTTGCCAGGGAGCTGCGCTGGGCCCCGTCGGGGCGCGGGGCGGCTGGGCCCCGTCAGTCCCCGGCCTGCAACGTCCCGCACCATGGCCGCGGGTACAAGAAATAAGTTTGTTGGCCTGTGACTGCTGTGGCCGTTGGCCACTGACGGTCACCTTCGCTGGGTCTGCGAGGGGCGGCAGCCCCTGACCCTGTAGCGTCTACTGCCTTCCGTCCCAGTCGCACAGGTGCGGAGACAGCGTCTGCTACTGGCCATGGGTGCGTGCGCGTGCAATTTATACTGTGTGCGGGCATGACGTCACAATGGAGGGCGGGGCACCATGACCTTATATGGAGATGGGCGGTGTGCCTTATATGGGGCAGCATGACGTCATATGGAGTTGGGCGGTATGGCCTTATATGGAGTTGGGCGGTATGCCTTATAAGGGGCAGCATGACCTTATGTGGAGTTGGGCGGTATGGCTTATAAGGGGCAGCATGACCTTATATGGAGTTGGGCAGTTCCTTATATGGAGTTGGGCGGTATGGCCTTATATGGGGCTGGGTGGTATGGCCTTATATGGGGCTGGGTGGTATGGCCTTCCGTGGTGTTGGGGTGGTTGGCCCCCCATGTTGGTGGGATGTTTGGTCGCCCATTGCCTTGGGGTGTTTGGCATTTCATGGTGTTGGGAGGTGTGGTGTCGCGTGGTGTCAGGATGTAAGGCCTCATATGCTGTGAGGATGAATGGCGTTCCCATTAGGCGTTCGGCTAAATCGCCTTCTTTTGTCCTGTAATCATAGAGTCATAGCAAGGTGGAAGGGACCCACAACGATCATCAGGTCCAACTCCTGGCTCCACACAGAACCACCCATTACTCACAGAATCACAGAATCATCTAAGTTGGCAGAGACCTCCAAGATCACCGAGTCCAACCTCGGACCTAACACTAACAGTCCTCCACTAAACCATATCACTAAGCTCTGCCATGTGTCTGAGATCATTGTCCAAACGCTTCTTGAACTCTGGCAGCCTTTGTGCCATGCAACCTTTCAGCGGGAGCTAGTTCCAGAGCCAGACCACATTTCTAAGTAAGGACACATTTCCTGATATTCAGCCTGAACGTCTCCTCTTGCAGCCTCACGTTGTTGCCTCTGGATGTTTTCAAAAAAAAAAAAAAAACGAAACAAAAACCAAACAAACCAACCAGCCCTAAGAGCATGTTTGTGGAGCAAACCATCAGTTCAGAACAGTTTTCATTTTGGAATAGCACGGCCATGAAAAGCACGGTCGTGTTGTGTGTGGGGTTGTGTAAAGGCTCCCCAAGGGAGTTCGGGTGTACCCAAAGGCTTCTGTTGGGAGCACTTTTGGATGGGAGAAAGTGGCGCCGTCCGTGTTGTCTTGGGTCCTACTTAGGGTTCGGCTCAGTGTTCCGGTTAGGGTTACGTTTCGGGTTGTTTGGAAAGAGAGAAGGCGCAGAGTCCTGTTGCTTGTGGGGTTGCGTAAGGGGTCCCCAAGGGAGTCCAGGTGTACCCAAAGGCTTCCGTTGGGAGCACTTTTTGATGGGAGAAAGTGACGGCGTACGTGTTTTCTGGGGTCCTAATTAGGGTTAGGGTTAGGGTTACCTCAGCTACACGGGGGCCTTTTAGGGTTAGGGTTAGGCTTAGGCTTAGGGTAAGGGTTCCAGTTAGGGTTAGGGATAGCTCCGTGGGGGCATTTTAGGGTTAGGGTTAGAGTTAGAGTTTCAAAGGTGGGCTGCGGCCTTGGCCCACGCTGACAGCAATATCCCCAAACACCGCGTTTTGTCACAATAAAGCTAATAAATAATAATAAAAAGGCGCACAGAGCCCTGCCCCGCTGCCCGGGAGAGCCTGGCAGTAACGGGAGGAGTGGTGGCTGCGGTCTTGGCCTGTACTGACAGAAATAGCCCCAAAACCATGCGTTTTGTCACAAGAAAGCTAATAAATAATAATAATAAGGCGCACAGAGCTCTGCCCCGCTGCCCGGGAGAGCCTGGCAGTAACAGGAGGAGCTCCCCCTCGGCGTGGTGGCTCCGGCCTCTGAAGGGTTTGGGCGCCCACTGCCCCGGGCTGTGACAAGTCCCCGTGACACGAGCTGGTGATGGGGAGCTTCCACAACCCGTGAAAGGGGCCCCGCAGGCCCTGTGGCCCTCCAGAGTGCCCCGAGGAGGTCTGAGGCTCTGCAGGGCCTCGCTGGGGGTCTCTTTTCCGTCCCCAGAATCAGAGGTTGAGGGAAGGGAGCTCTGAGTCCGCCTGTCCCAACCCCACCTCTGGCAGGGCCACCCAGAGCAGGTCCCCAGGACCGCATCCAGGTGGCTTTTGAAGGCCTCCAAGAACTCGACCGCCTCTCTGGCAAACCTGTTCCAGCGTGCAGTTAGCTGCAGGGCAAAGAAATGCTTTTCCATTTCTATAAACATTCTGGAGAAGAATCACCTAGGCCAGGTTCATCATTATCCACAGTTTATTGATTTTTGAAACCCTCGGCACCCCCATATGGGTGACAGACAGAAAGGGTAGCGGGAATAACTGTTTCCTGCACTGGAGGTTTCTTCTTCCTCTTTTGGCCCATCACACAGCTCCTCCAGGAAGGCTTCTGCAAGGGGCTCTTCAGCCAGCGCACCGGGACAGATTTCTTTGTCCGGATCATCCCCGGCTTCGCCACTGCTGCTGCAGCTGTCGGTGGAACTCTCCTCATCGTCTGTGTCCAGAAGGAGATCCCTTAGCTCTGGAGGCACTGGCGTCAAGGTGAGGTCATCGAGAACTTCTTCCACCAGATTGGAGGGGACGAACCCTCTTCTGCCGTCCGTCCGCTCTCCTATATACCAGCCATCCTCATCCATCTCCCCAACGACATAAACAAACTGTCCTGCGGTGAGGGGAAGCTCTAGCTTCGGATGCTCGTTGGGACTATCAGCAGGGTCATAGCTGTACCGAGCCAGGAATTTCCGAATCCTTAATGGTCCTTGTCCCACTGGAACCTGCAGGATGAAGGACTCTTGCTGCGTTTCCGCTCCTTGGGTCTCATCTGCAGCGTCCTCCTCTGAAGGAAGGCAGGGCCCTGGGCTGTCCTCTGCCGACTCGGATTTGGAGGTGACTGTGTGGGTGGTACCTGTGGTAGTTGGTAACTGTGGCAGATGGGTAATGGCAGGGCTGGATTGCTCGCTTTTCAGCCGCTGCAGTTCCTCAGCGAGCAGCTGGAGTTGTTCAGTTTGGTGGTGGCACCGATCTTCCAGGTCAGCCACCTGGGCTCGTAACATTTGCGAGGCTTCCTCGTGCTGCCTCTTCCCTTCTGCCTGAGCCCTCTGCAAGCTCTCGAGCTCCTGCTCTTCCTTCTGGAGCGCTAGCTGTGCCTCCAGGTGTTCTCTCTCCAGCTGTGGCCCTCTGTCTGCAATTTCCTTGAGCGCTTGCAGCTGGCGCTCTGCCTCTTGCAGCTGGGCCTGAAGCTTGCTGACCTGTCGCAGGGCGGAGTTTTGCTCCTTTGCCACTTGCTGTAGCTGCCTCTTCAGGTCAGCACTTTCAGCTTGGACTTCCATCGCTGAGTCCACCTGCCCTCGGAGGCGAGAATTTTCTTCTTCCAGTCTCTTGTTTTCCTTGCTCAGCTGCGTGAGCTGGGCAACCAGCACCTCCTCCCTTGGGCTGGGGGCACTCTCGCAAGGTGGCGGCGCCTCGGCGGAGCTCTGGCTGGGCAGAGGCCCTGGAGTCTTGCTGGCCTGGTGGATGGTCTCCTGCAGGGATCTGCATTTCTCCTCCAGCTGCTCGGTAAGTACCACCAGTTTTTCTGTGGCTTCCTGGAGCTTCTGTACCTCCTGGCACGCTTCCTGGGTGCTTCCCTCTCTCAAGAGGCATTTCTTTGCCTCCAGGGCCTGGCGTAGCCTCTTCAGGTCGCTCAGGGCACGCTGGAGGCGGGTGTGCTGCTTCATCATCCCGGGGCACGTGCTGCCCGGCAGCACCAGGTCTTCGTCGGAAGGCTCTGGCACCTGCAAACACCAAATCAGAGAAAAGGTTGGCTTGGAAGGGAGCTCAAAGCCCACCTCGTTCCAGCCCCTGCCATGGGCACCACCCCTGCCCCCAGCCCAGGCCGCCCCCAGCCCCGTCCAGCCTGGCCTTGGGCCCCCCCCAGGGATGGGGCACCCCCAGCCTGCGTTGGGGCCTCGCCGCCCTCCCGGGGAAGGATTTCTTCCTTATACCTGACCCAAACCTGCCCTTTTCTGCTTCAAGCCGTTACTCTGATCCCCCCACTGCACTCCCTGACAAAGAGTCTCTCCCCAGCTTTCCTGTAGCCCCCTTTAGGGACTGGCAGGCCGCCCTGAGGTCTCCCCGGAGCCTTGTCTTCCCCAGGCTCAACACGCCCAGCTTCCTCAGCCTGGTTCCTCACCTGGACGTGAGCGTCCTTCACAGGGTGGCGGCTGCTGCCCTGCTCTGTGCTGCAGCTTTCCTTGGCTCCCTGCTGAGGTGTGTTCTGGGAGGACGGAGCCTGTGTTGGCTTCTTTGGCTGTGCCTTGCCCCAGGGCCCTTCTCTGTCTTCTCGGCCCGTCGTCCCCTGGCTGTCCTCTTGCTCTCCCTCGAAGCCCGCCACGATGTATTTGATGAAGAGCCTCTTCTCCAGCTCCAGCTCATGCTGGAGGTAGCGGATGCGGGCGGGCTGGTCCCCGTGCGTCTCCCAGCGCAGCTCCTTGAGGACATCCTGGAGCTTGGCGTGGGCCGCCCTGTTGCTGCTGCAGGGCCTTCGCAGCTCGTCGGCCAGCTGCCGCTGCAGCTCCCGTGCTTGGTGCAGGGCAGCGTCGCGCTCCTGCTGCAGCATCTCCTGCGCCGCCAGCAGCTCGGCCTCCTTCCACCGCAGCAGCTGCCGGGTCTCCGCTGCGCGCTGCTGCCACTGCAGCTCCTGCAGCCGCTGTATGTCGAGGGCCTGCTGCTTCTCCCACTCACACTGCAGCTGCTGGACCATCAGCTGCTGCTCCCTCTTTGCCGCCTCCTTCATCTTGGAGATCTCAGCGGCGAAGTGGCGCCGCAGCTCCTGGTTGTGGAGCCGCTCGCCATCCAGTTTGGCCCGCAGTGCCTGCAGCTCCTGCCGGCGCTCCTCCTGCTGCGCAGGGTTGCCAGGGAGCTGCGCTGGGCCCCGTCGGGGCGCGGGGCGGCTGGGCCCCGTCAGTCCCCGGCCTGCAACGTCCCGCACCATGGCCGCGGGTACAAGAAATAAGTTTGTTGGCCTGTGACTGCTGTGGCCGTTGGCCACTGACGGTCACCTTCGCTGGGTCTGCGAGGGGCGGCAGCCCCTGACCCTGTAGCGTCTACTGCCTTCCGTCCCAGTCGCACAGGTGCGGAGACAGCGTCTGCTACTGGCCATGGGTGCGTGCGCGTGCAATTTATACTGTGTGCGGGCATGACGTCACAATGGAGGGCGGGGCACCATGACCTTATATGGAGATGGGCGGTGTGCCTTATATGGGGCAGCATGACGTCATACGGAGTTGGGCGGTATGGCCTTATATGGAGTTGGGCGGTATGCCTTATAAGGGGCAGCATGACCTTATATGGAGTTGGGCAGTTCCTTATATGGAGTTGGGCGGTATGGCCTTATATGGGGCTGGGTGGTATGGCCTTATATGGGGCTGGGTGGTATGGCCTTCCGTGGTGTTGGGGTGGTTGGCCCCCCATGTTGGTGGGATGTTTGGTCGCCCATTGCCTTGGGGTGTTTGGCATTTCATGGTGTTGGGAGGTGTGGTGTCGCGTGGTGTCAGGATGTAAGGCCTCATATGCTGTGAGGATGAATGGCGTTCCCATTAGGCGTTCGGCTAAATCGCCTTCTTTTGTCCTGTAATCATAGAGTCATAGCAAGGTGGAAGGGACCCACAACGATCATCAGGTCCAACTCCTGGCTCCACACAGAACCACCCATTACTCACAGAATCACAGAATCATCTAAGTTGGCAGAGACCTCCAAGATCACCGAGTCCAACCTCGGACCTAACACTAACAGTCCTCCACTAAACCATATCACTAAGCTCTGCCATGTGTCTGAGATCATTGTCCAAACGCTTCTTGAACTCTGGCAGCCTTTGTGCCATGCAACCTTTCAGCGGGAGCTAGTTCCAGAGCCAGACCACATTTCTAAGTAAGGACACATTTCCTGATATTCAGCCTGAACGTCTCCTCTTGCAGCCTCACGTTGTTGCCTCTGGATGTTTTCAAAAAAAAAAAAAAAACGAAACAAAAACCAAACAAACCAACCAGCCCTAAGAGCATGTTTGTGGAGCAAACCATCAGTTCAGAACAGTTTTCATTTTGGAATAGCACGGCCATGAAAAGCACGGTCGTGTTGTGTGTGGGGTTGTGTAAAGGCTCCCCAAGGGAGTTCGGGTGTACCCAAAGGCTTCTGTTGGGAGCACTTTTGGATGGGAGAAAGTGGCGCCGTCCGTGTTGTCTTGGGTCCTACTTAGGGTTCGGCTCAGTGTTCCGGTTAGGGTTACGTTTCGGGTTGTTTGGAAAGAGAGAAGGCGCAGAGTCCTGTTGCTTGTGGGGTTGCGTAAGGGGTCCCCAAGGGAGTCCAGGTGTACCCAAAGGCTTCCGTTGGGAGCACTTTTTGATGGGAGAAAGTGACGGCGTACGTGTTTTCTGGGGTCCTAATTAGGGTTAGGGTTAGGGTTACCTCAGCTACACGGGGGCCTTTTAGGGTTAGGGTTAGGCTTAGGCTTAGGGTAAGGGTTCCAGTTAGGGTTAGGGATAGCTCCGTGGGGGCATTTTAGGGTTAGGGTTAGAGTTAGAGTTTCAAAGGTGGGCTGCGGCCTTGGCCCACGCTGACAGCAATATCCCCAAACACCGCGTTTTGTCACAATAAAGCTAATAAATAATAATAAAAAGGCGCACAGAGCCCTGCCCCGCTGCCCGGGAGAGCCTGGCAGTAACGGGAGGAGTGGTGGCTGCGGTCTTGGCCTGTACTGACAGAAATAGCCCCAAAACCATGCGTTTTGTCACAAGAAAGCTAATAAATAATAATAATAAGGCGCACAGAGCTCTGCCCCGCTGCCCGGGAGAGCCTGGCAGTAACAGGAGGAGCTCCCCCTCGGCGTGGTGGCTCCGGCCTCTGAAGGGTTTGGGCGCCCACTGCCCCGGGCTGTGACAAGTCCCCGTGACACGAGCTGGTGATGGGCAGCTTCCACAACCCGTGAAAGGGGCCCCGCAGGCCCTGTGGCCCTCCAGAGTGCCCCGAGGAGGTCTGAGGCTCTGCAGGGCCTCGCTGGGGGTCTCTTTTCCGTCCCCAGAATCAGAGGTTGAGGGAAGGGAGCTCTGAGTCCGCCTGTCCCAACCCCACCTCTGGCAGGGCCACCCAGAGCAGGTCCCCAGGACCGCATCCAGGTGGCTTTTGAAGGCCTCCAAGAACTCAACCGCCTCTCTGGCCAACCTGTTCCAGCGTGCAGTTAGCTGCAGGGCAAAGAAATGCTTTTCCATTTCTATAAACATTCTGGAGAAGAATCACCTAGGCCAGGTTCATCATTATCCACAGTTTATTGATTTTTGAAACCCTCGGCACCCCCATCCCGATCTTCTTCCTCGTCCTCCAAAATGGGTGACAGACAGAAAGGGTAGCGGGAATAACTGTTTCCTGCACTGAAGGTTTCTTCTTCCTCTTTTGGCCCATCACACAGCTCCTCCAGGAAGGCTTCTGCAAGGGGCTCTTCAGCCAGCGCACGGGGACAGATTGGCCCATCACACAGCTCCTTCAGGAAGGCTTCTGCAAAGGCCTCTGCAGCCAGCGTACCGGGAAAGATTGGCCCATCACACAGCTCCTCCAGGAGGGCTTTTGCAAGGGCCTCTTCAGCCAGCGCACGGGGACTGATTGGCCCATCACGCAGCTCCTTCAGGAAGGCTTCTGCAAGGGCCTCTTCAGCCAGCGCACTGGGGCAGATTTCTTTGTCCGGATCATCCCCGGCTTCGCCACTGCTGCTGCAGCTGTCGGTGGAACTCTCCTCATCGTCTGTGTCCAGAAGGAGATCCCTTAGCTCTGGAGGCACTGGCGTCAAGGTGAGGTCATCGAGAACTTCTTCCACCAGATTGGAGGGGACGAACCCTCTTCTGCCGTCCGTCCGCTCTCCTATATACCAGCCATCCTCATCCATCTCCCCAACGACATAAACAAACTGTCCTGCGGTGAGGGGAAGCTCTAGCTTCGGATGCTCGTTGGGACTATCAGCAGGGTCATAGCTGTACCGAGCCAGGAATTTCCGAATCCTTAATGGTCCTTGTCCCACTGGAACCTGCAGGATGAAGGACTCTTGCTGCGTTTCCGCTCCTTGGGTCTCATCTGCAGCGTCCTCCTCTGAAGGAAGGCAGGGCCCTGGGCTGTCCTCTGCCGACTCGGATTTGGAGGTGACTGTGTGGGTGGTACCTGTGGTAGTTGGTAACTGTGGCAGATGGGTAATGGCAGGGCTGGATTGCTCGCTTTTCAGCCGCTGCAGCTCCTCAGCGAGCAGCTGGAGTTGTTCAGTTTGGTGGTGGCACCGATCTTCCAGGTCAGCCACCTGGGCTCGTAACATTTGCGAGGCTTCCTCGTGCTGCCTCTTCCCTTCTGCCTGAGCCCTCTGCAAGCTCTCGAGCTCCTGCTCTTCCTTCTGGAGCGCTAGCTGTGCCTCCAGGTGTTCTCTCTCCAGCTGTGGCCCTCTGTCTGCAATTTCCTTGAGCGCTTGCAGCTGGCGCTCTGCCTCTTGCAGCTGGGCCTGAAGCTTGCTGACCTGTCGCAGGGCGGAGTTTTGCTCCTTTGCCACTTGCTGTAGCTGCCTCTTCAGGTCAGCACTTTCAGCTTGGACTTCCATCGCTGAGTCCACCTGCCCTCGGAGGCGAGAATTTTCTTCTTCCAGTCTCTTGTTTTCCTTGCTCAGCTGCGTGAGCTGGGCAACCAGCACCTCCTCCCTTGGGCTGGGGGCACTCTCGCAAGGTGGCGGCGCCTCGGCGGAGCTCTGGCTGGGCAGAGGCCCTGGAGTCTTGCTGGCCTGGTGGATGGTCTCCTGCAGGGATCTGCATTTCTCCTCCAGCTGCTCGGTAAGTACCACCAGTTTTTCTGTGGCTTCCTGGAGCTTCTGTACCTCCTGGCACGCTTCCTGGGTGCTTCCCTCTCTCAAGAGGCATTTCTTTGCCTCCAGGGCCTGGCGTAGCCTCTTCAGGTCGCTCAGGGCACGCTGGAGGCGGGTGTGCTGCTTCATCATCCCGGGGCACGTGCTGCCCGGCAGCACCAGGTCTTCGTCGGAAGGCTCTGGCACCTGCAAACACCAAATCAGAGAAAAGGTTGGCTTGGAAGGGAGCTCAAAGCCCACCTCGTTCCAGCCCCTGCCATGGGCACCACCCCTGCCCCCAGCCCAGGCCGCCCCCAGCCCCGTCCAGCCTGGCCTTGGGCCCCCCCCAGGGATGGGGCACCCCCAGCCTGCGTTGGGGCCTCGCCGCCCTCCCGGGGAAGGATTTCTTCCTTATACCTGACCCAAACCTGCCCTTTTCTGCTTCAAGCCGTTACTCTGATCCCCCCACTGCACTCCCTGACAAAGAGTCTCTCCCCAGCTTTCCTGTAGCCCCCTTTAGGGACTGGCAGGCCGCCCTGAGGTCTCCCCGGAGCCTTGTCTTCCCCAGGCTCAACACGCCCAGCTTCCTCAGCCTGGTTCCTCACCTGGACGTGAGCGTCCTTCACAGGGTGGCGGCTGCTGCCCTGCTCTGTGCTGCAGCTTTCCTTGGCTCCCTGCTGAGGTGTGTTCTGGGAGGACGGAGCCTGTGTTGGCTTCTTTGGCTGTGCCTTGCCCCAGGGCCCTTCTCTGTCTTCTCGGCCCGTCGTCCCCTGGCTGTCCTCTTGCTCTCCCTCGAAGCCCGCCACGATGTATTTGATGAAGAGCCTCTTCTCCAGCTCCAGCTCATGCTGGAGGTAGCGGATGCGGGCGGGCTGGTCCCCGTGCGTCTCCCAGCGCAGCTCCTTGAGGACATCCTGGAGCTTGGCGTGGGCCGCCCTGTTGCTGCTGCAGGGCCTTCGCAGCTCGTCGGCCAGCTGCCGCTGCAGCTCCCGTGCTTGGTGCAGGGCAGCGTCGCGCTCCTGCTGCAGCATCTCCTGCGCCGCCAGCAGCTCGGCCTCCTTCCACCGCAGCAGCTGCCGGGTCTCCGCTGCGCGCTGCTGCCACTGCAGCTCCTGCAGCCGCTGTATGTCGAGGGCCTGCTGCTTCTCCCACTCACACTGCAGCTGCTGGACCATCAGCTGCTGCTCCCTCTTTGCCGCCTCCTTCATCTTGGAGATCTCAGCGGCGAAGTGGCGCCGCAGCTCCTGGTTGTGGAGCCGCTCACCATCCAGTTTGGCCCGCAGTGCCTGCAGCTCCTGCCGGCGCTCCTCCTGCTGCGCAGGGTTGCCAGGGAGCTGCGCTGGGCCCCGTCGGGGCGCGGGGCGGCTGGGCCCCGTCAGTCCCCGGCCTGCAACGTCCCGCACCATGGCCGCGGGTACAAGAAATAAGTTTGTTGGCCTGTGACTGCTGTGGCCGTTGGCCACTGACGGTCACCTTCGCTGGGTCTGCGAGGGGCGGCAGCCCCTGACCCTGTAGCGTCTACTGCCTTCCGTCCCAGTCGCACAGGTGCGGAGACAGCGTCTGCTACTGGCCATGGGTGCGTGCGCGTGCAATTTATACTGTGTGCGGGCATGACGTCACAATGGAGGGCGGGGCACCATGACCTTATATGGAGATGGGCGGTGTGCCTTATATGGGGCAGCATGACGTCATATGGAGTTGGGCAGTATGGCCTTATATGGAGTTGGGCGGTATGGCTTATAAGGGGCAGCATGACCTTATATGGAGTTGGGCAGTTCCTTATATGGAGTTGGGCGGTATGGCCTTATATGGGGCTGGGTGGTATGGCCTTATATGGGGCTGGGTGGTATGGCCTTCCGTGGTGTTGGGGTGGTTGGCCCCCCATGTTGGTGGGATGTTTGGTCGCCCATTGCCTTGGGGTGTTTGGCATTTCATGGTGTTGGGAGGTGTGGTGTCGCGTGGTGTCAGGATGTAAGGCCTCATATGCTGTGAGGATGAATGGCGTTCCCATTAGGCGTTCGGCTAAATCGCCTTCTTTTGTCCTGTAATCATAGAGTCATAGCAAGGTGGAAGGGACCCACAACGATCATCAGGTCCAACTCCTGGCTCCACACAGAACCACCCATTACTCACAGAATCACAGAATCGTCTAAGTTGGCAGAGACCTCCAAGATCACCGAGTCCAACCTCGGACCTAACACTAACAGTCCTCCACTAAACCATATCACTAAGCTCTGCCATGTGTCTGAGATCATTGTCCAAACGCTTCTTGAACTCTGGCAGCCTTTGTGCCATGCAACCTTTCAGCGGGAGCTAGTTCCAGAGCCAGACCACATTTCTAAGTAAGGACACATTTCCTGATATTCAGCCTGAACGTCTCCTCTTGCAGCCTCACGTTGTTGCCTCTGGATGTTTTCAAAAAAAAAAAAACGAAACAAAAACCAAACAAACCAACCAGCCCTAAGAGCATGTTTGTGGAGCAAACCATCAGTTCAGAACAGTTTTCATTTTGGAATAGCACGGCCATGAAAAGCACGGTCGTGTTGTGTGTGGGGTTGTGTAAAGGCTCCCCAAGGGAGTTCGGGTGTACCCAAAGGCTTCTGTTGGGAGCACTTTTGGATGGGAGAAAGTGGCGCCGTCCGTGTTGTCTTGGGTCCTACTTAGGGTTCGGCTCAGTGTTCCGGTTAGGGTTACGTTTCGGGTTGTTTGGAAAGGGAGAAGGCGCAGAGTCCTGTTGCTTGTGGGGTTGCGTAAGGGGTCCCCGAGGGAGTCCAGCTGTACCCAAAGGCTTCCGTTGGGAGCACTTTTTGATGGGAGAAAGTGACGGCGTACGTGTTTTCTGGGGTCCTAATTAGGGTTAGGTTTAGGGTTACGTCAGCTACACGGGGGCCTTTTAGGGTTAGGGTTAGGCTTAGGCTTAGGGTAAGGGTTCCAGTTAGGGTTAGGGATAGCTCCGTGGGGGCATTTTAGGGTTAGGGTTAGAGTTAGAGTTTCAAAGGTGGGCTGCGGCCTTGGCCCACGCTGACAGCAATATCCCCAAACACCGCGTTTTGTCACAATAAAGCTAATAAATAATAATAAAAAGGCGCACAGAGCCCTGCCCCGCTGCCCGGGAGAGCCTGGCAGTAACGGGAGGAGTGGTGGCTGCGGTCTTGGCCTGTACTGACAGAAATAGCCCCAAAACCATGCGTTTTGTCACAAGAAAGCTAATAAATAATAATAATAAGGCGCACAGAGCTCTGCCCCGCTGCCCGGGAGAGCCTGGCAGTAACAGGAGGAGCTCCCCCTCGGCGTGGTGGCTCCGGCCTCTGAAGGGTTTGGGCGCCCACTGCCCCGGGCTGTGACAAGTCCCCGTGACACGAGCTGGTGATGGGGAGCTTCCACAACCCGTGAAAGGGGCCCCGCAGGCCCTGTGGCCCTCCAGAGTGCCCCGAGGAGGTCTGAGGCTCTGCAGGGCCTCGCTGGGGGTCTCTTTTCCGTCCCCAGAATCAGAGGTTGAGGGAAGGGAGCTCTGAGTCCGCCTGTCTCAACCCCACCTCTGGCAGGGCCACCCAGAGCAGGTCCCCAGGACCGCATCCAGGTGGCTTTTGAAGGCCTCCAAGAACTCGACCGCCTCTCTGGCCAACCTGTTCCAGCGTGCAGTTAGCTGCAGGGCAAAGAAATGCTTTTCCATTTCTATAAACATTCTGGAGAAGAATCACCTAGGCCAGGTTCATCATTATCCACAGTTTATTGATTTTTGAAACCCTCGGCACCCCCATCCCGATCTTTTTCCTCGTCCTCCAAAATGGGTGACAGACAGAAAGGGTAGCGGGAATAACTGTTTCCTGCACTGGAGGTTTCTTCTTCCTCTTTTGGCCCATCACACAGCTCCTCCAGGAAGGCTTCTGCAAGGGGCTCTTCAGCCAGCGCACCGGGACAGATTTCTTTGTCCGGATCATCCCCGGCTTCGCCACTGCTGCTGCAGCTGTCGGTGGAACTCTCCTCATCGTCTGTGTCCAGAAGGAGATCCCTTAGCTCTGGAGGCACTGGCGTCAAGGTGAGGTCATCGAGAACTTCTTCCACCAGATTGGAGGGGACGAACCCTCTTCTGCCGTCCGTCCGCTCTCCTATATACCAGCCATCCTCATCCATCTCCCCAACGACATAAACAAACTGTCCTGCGGTGAGGGGAAGCTCTAGCTTCGGATGCTCGTTGGGACTATCAGCAGGGTCATAGCTGTACCGAGCCAGGAATTTCCGAATCCTTAATGGTCCTTGTCCCACTGGAACCTGCAGGATGAAGGACTCTTGCTGCGTTTCCGCTCCTTGGGTCTCATCTGCAGCGTCCTCCTCTGAAGGAAGGCAGGGCCCTGGGCTGTCCTCTGCCGACTCGGATTTGGAGGTGACTGTGTGGGTGGTACCTGTGGTAGTTGGTAACTGTGGCAGATGGGTAATGGCAGGGCTGGATTGCTCGCTTTTCAGCCGCTGCAGCTCCTCAGCGAGCAGCTGGAGTTGTTCAGTTTGGTGGTGGCACCGATCTTCCAGGTCAGCCACCTGGGCTCGTAACATTTGCGAGGCTTCCTCGTGCTGCCTCTTCCCTTCTGCCTGAGCCCTCTGCAAGCTCTCGAGCTCCTGCTCTTCCTTCTGGAGCGCTAGCTGTGCCTCCAGGTGTTCTCTCTCCAGCTGTGGCCCTCTGTCTGCAATTTCCTTGAGCGCTTGCAGCTGGCGCTCTGCCTCTTGCAGCTGGGCCTGAAGCTTGCTGACCTGTCGCAGGGCGGAGTTTTGCTCCTTTGCCACTTGCTGTAGCTGCCTCTTCAGGTCAGCACTTTCAGCTTGGACTTCCATCGCTGAGTCCACCTGCCCTCGGAGGCGAGAATTTTCTTCTTCCAGTCTCTTGTTTTCCTTGCTCAGCTGCGTGAGCTGGGCAACCAGCACCTCCTCCCTTGGGCTGGGGGCACTCTCGCAAGGTGGCGGCGCCTCGGCGGAGCTCTGGCTGGGCAGAGGCCCTGGAGTCTTGCTGGCCTGGTGGATGGTCTCCTGCAGGGATCTGCATTTCTCCTCCAGCTGCTCGGTAAGTACCACCAGTTTTTCTGTGGCTTCCTGGAGCTTCTGTACCTCCTGGCACGCTTCCTGGGTGCTTCCCTCTCTCAAGAGGCATTTCTTTGCCTCCAGGGCCTGGCGTAGCCTCTTCAGGTCGCTCAGGGCACGCTGGAGGCGGGTGTGCTGCTTCATCATCCCGGGGCACGTGCTGCCCGGCAGCACCAGGTCTTCGTCGGAAGGCTCTGGCACCTGCAAACACCAAATCAGAGAAAAGGTTGGCTTGGAAGGGAGCTCAAAGCCCACCTCGTTCCAGCCCCTGCCATGGGCACCACCCCTGCCCCCAGCCCAGGCCGCCCCCAGCCCCGTCCAGCCTGGCCTTGGGCCCCCCCCAGGGATGGGGCACCCCCAGCCTGCGTTGGGGCCTCGCCGCCCTCCCGGGGAAGGATTTCTTCCTTATACCTGACCCAAACCTGCCCTTTTCTGCTTCAAGCCGTTACTCTGATCCCCCCACTGCACTCCCTGACAAAGAGTCTCTCCCCAGCTTTCCTGTAGCCCCCTTTAGGGACTGGCAGGCCGCCCTGAGGTCTCCCCGGAGCCTTGTCTTCCCCAGGCTCAACACGCCCAGCTTCCTCAGCCTGTTTCCTCACCTGGACGTGAGCGTCCTTCACAGGGTGGCGGCTGCTGCCCTGCTCTGTGCTGCAGCTTTCCTTGGCTCCCTGCTGAGGTGTGTTCTGGGAGGACGGAGCCTGTGTTGGCTTCTTTGGCTGTGCCTTGCCCCAGGGCCCTTCTCTGTCTTCTCGGCCCGTCGTCCCCTGGCTGTCCTCTTGCTCTCCCTCGAAGCCCGCCACGATGTATTTGATGAAGAGCCTCTTCTCCAGCTCCAGCTCATGCTGGAGGTAGCGGATGCGGGCGGGCTGGTCCCCGTGCGTCTCCCAGCGCAGCTCCTTGAGGACATCCTGGAGCTTGGCGTGGGCCGCCCTGTTGCTGCTGCAGGGCCTTCGCAGCTCGTCGGCCAGCTGCCGCTGCAGCTCCCGTGCTTGGTGCAGGGCAGCGTCGCGCTCCTGCTGCAGCATCTCCTGCGCCGCCAGCAGCTCGGCCTCCTTCCACCGCAGCAGCTGCCGGGTCTCCGCTGCGCGCTGCTGCCACTGCAGCTCCTGCAGCCGCTGTATGTCGAGGGCCTGCTGCTTCTCCCACTCACACTGCAGCTGCTGGACCATCAGCTGCTGCTCCCTCTTTGCCGCCTCCTTCATCTTGGAGATCTCAGCGGCGAAGTGGCGCCGCAGCTCCTGGTTGTGGAGCCGCTCACCATCCAGTTTGGCCCGCAGTGCCTGCAGCTCCTGCCGGCGCTCCTCCTGCTGCGCAGGGTTGCCAGGGAGCTGCGCTGGGCCCCGTCGGGGCGCGGGGCGGCTGGGCCCCGTCAGTCCCCGGCCTGCAACGTCCCGCACCATGGCCGCGGGTACAAGAAATAAGTTTGTTGGCCTGTGACTGCTGTGGCCGTTGGCCACTGACGGTCACCTTCGCTGGGTCTGCGAGGGGCGGCAGCCCCTGACCCTGTAGCGTCTACTGCCTTCCGTCCCAGTCGCACAGGTGCGGAGACAGCGTCTGCTACTGGCCATGGGTGCGTGCGCGTGCAATTTATACTGTGTGCGGGCATGACGTCACAATGGAGGGCGGGGCACCATGACCTTATATGGAGATGGGCGGTGTGCCTTATATGGGGCAGCATGACGTCATACGGAGTTGGGCGGTATGGCCTTATATGGAGTTGGGCGGTATGCCTTATAAGGGGCAGCATGACCTTATGTGGAGTTGGGCGGTATGGCTTATAAGGGGCAGCATGACCTTATATGGAGTTGGGCAGTTCCTTATATGGAGTTGGGCGGTATGGCCTTATATGGGGCTGGGTGGTATGGCCTTATATGGGGCTGGGTGGTATGGCCTTCCGTGGTGTTGGGGTGGTTGGCCCCCCATGTTGGTGGGATGTTTGGTCGCCCATTGCCTTGGGGTGTTTGGCATTTCATGGTGTTGGGAGGTGTGGTGTCGCGTGGTGTCAGGATGTAAGGCCTCATATGCTGTGAGGATGAATGGCGTTCCCATTAGGCGTTCGGCTAAATCGCCTTCTTTTGTCCTGTAATCATAGAGTCATAGCAAGGTGGAAGGGACCCACAACGATCATCAGGTCCAACTCCTGGCTCCACACAGAACCACCCATTACTCACAGAATCACAGAATCATCTAAGTTGGCAGAGACCTCCAAGATCACCGAGTCCAACCTCGGACCTAACACTAACAGTCCTCCACTAAACCATATCACTAAGCTCTGCCATGTGTCTGAGATCATTGTCCAAACGCTTCTTGAACTCTGGCAGCCTTTGTGCCATGCAACCTTTCAGCGGGAGCTAGTTCCAGAGCCAGACCACATTTCTAAGTAAGGACACATTTCCTGATATTCAGCCTGAACGTCTCCTCTTGCAGCCTCACGTTGTTGCCTCTGGATGTTTTCAAAAAAAAAAAAAAACGAAACAAAAACCAAACAAACCAACCAGCCCTAAGAGCATGTTTGTGGAGCAAACCATCAGTTCAGAACAGTTTTCATTTTGGAATAGCACGGCCATGAAAAGCACGGTCGTGTTGTGTGTGGGGTTGTGTAAAGGCTCCCCAAGGGAGTTCGGGTGTACCCAAAGGCTTCTGTTGGGAGCACTTTTGGATGGGAGAAAGTGGCGCCGTCCGTGTTGTCTTGGGTCCTACTTAGGGTTCGGCTCAGTGTTCCGGTTAGGGTTACGTTTCGGGTTGTTTGGAAAGAGAGAAGGCGCAGAGTCCTGTTGCTTGTGGGGTTGCGTAAGGGGTCCCCAAGGGAGTCCAGGTGTACCCAAAGGCTTCCGTTGGGAACACTTTTTGATGGGAGAAAGTGACGGCGTACGTGTTTTCTGGGGTCCTAATTAGGGTTAGGGTTAGGGTTACCTCAGCTACACGGGGGCCTTTTAGGGTTAGGGTTAGGCTTAGGCTTAGGGTAAGGGTTCCAGTTAGGGTTAGGGATAGCTCCGTGGGGGCATTTTAGGGTTAGGGTTAGAGTTAGAGTTTCAAAGGTGGGCTGCGGCCTTGGCCCACGCTGACAGCAATATCCCCAAACACCGCGTTTTGTCACAATAAAGCTAATAAATAATAATAAAAAGGCGCACAGAGCCCTGCCCCGCTGCCCGGGAGAGCCTGGCAGTAACGGGAGGAGTGGTGGCTGCGGTCTTGGCCTGTACTGACAGAAATAGCCCCAAAACCATGCGTTTTGTCACAAGAAAGCTAATAAATAATAATAATAAGGCGCACAGAGCTCTGCCCCGCTGCCCGGGAGAGCCTGGCAGTAACAGGAGGAGCTCCCCCTCGGCGTGGTGGCTCCGGCCTCTGAAGGGTTTGGGCGCCCACTGCCCCGGGCTGTGACAAGTCCCCGTGACACGAGCTGGTGATGGGGAGCTTCCACAACCCGTGAAAGGGGCCCTGCAGGCCCTGTGGCCCTCCAGAGTGCCCCGAGGAGGTCTGAGGCTCTGCAGGGCCTCGCTGGGGGTCTCTTTTCCGTCCCCAGAATCAGAGGTTGAGGGAAGGGAGCTCTGAGTCCGCCTGTCCCAACCCCACCTCTGGCAGGGCCACCCAGAGCAGGTCCCCAGGACCGCATCCAGGTGGCTTTTGAAGGCCTCCAAGAACTCAACCGCCTCTCTGGCCAACCTGTTCCAGCGTGCAGTTAGCTGCAGGGCAAAGAAATGCTTTTCCATTTCTATAAACATTCTGGAGAAGAATCACCTAGGCCAGGTTCATCATTATCCACAGTTTATTGATTTTTGAAACCCTCGGCACCCCCATCCCGATCTTCTTCCTCGTCCTCCAAAATGGGTGACAGACAGAAAGGGTAGCGGGAATAACTGTTTCCTGCACTGGAGGTTTCTTCTTCCTCTTTTGGCCCATCACACAGCTCCTCCAGGAAGGCTTCTGCAAGGGGCTCTTCAGCCAGCGCACCGGGACAGATTTCTTTGTCCGGATCATCCCCGGCTTCGCCACTGCTGCTGCAGCTGTCGGTGGAACTCTCCTCATCGTCTGTGTCCAGAAGGAGATCCCTTAGCTCTGGAGGCACTGGCGTCAAGGTGAGGTCATCGAGAACTTCTTCCACCAGATTGGAGGGGACGAACCCTCTTCTGCCGTCCGTCCGCTCTCCTATATACCAGCCATCCTCATCCATCTCCCCAACGACATAAACAAACTGTCCTGCGGTGAGGGGAAGCTCTAGCTTCGGATGCTCGTTGGGACTATCAGCAGGGTCATAGCTGTACCGAGCCAGGAATTTCCGAATCCTTAATGGTCCTTGTCCCACTGGAACCTGCAGGATGAAGGACTCTTGCTGCGTTTCCGCTCCTTGGGTCTCATCTGCAGCGTCCTCCTCTGAAGGAAGGCAGGGCCCTGGGCTGTCCTCTGCCGACTCGGATTTGGAGGTGACTGTGTGGGTGGTACCTGTGGTAGTTGGTAACTGTGGCAGATGGGTAATGGCAGGGCTGGATTGCTCGCTTTTCAGCCGCTGCAGCTCCTCAGCGAGCAGCTGGAGTTGTTCAGTTTGGTGGTGGCACCGATCTTCCAGGTCAGCCACCTGGGCTCGTAACATTTGCGAGGCTTCCTCGTGCTGCCTCTTCCCTTCTGCCTGAGCCCTCTGCAAGCTCTCGAGCTCCTGCTCTTCCTTCTGGAGCGCTAGCTGTGCCTCCAGGTGTTCTCTCTCCAGCTGTGGCCCTCTGTCTGCAATTTCCTTGAGCGCTTGCAGCTGGCGCTCTGCCTCTTGCAGCTGGGCCTGAAGCTTGCTGACCTGTCGCAGGGCGGAGTTTTGCTCCTTTGCCACTTGCTGTAGCTGCCTCTTCAGGTCAGCACTTTCAGCTTGGACTTCCATCGCTGAGTCCACCTGCCCTCGGAGGCGAGAATTTTCTTCTTCCAGTCTCTTGTTTTCCTTGCTCAGCTGCGTGAGCTGGGCAACCAGCACCTCCTCCCTTGGGCTGGGGGCACTCTCGCAAGGTGGCGGCGCCTCGGCGGAGCTCTGGCTGGGCAGAGGCCCTGGAGTCTTGCTGGCCTGGTGGATGGTCTCCTGCAGGGATCTGCATTTCTCCTCCAGCTGCTCGGTAAGTACCACCAGTTTTTCTGTGGCTTCCTGGAGCTTCTGTACCTCCTGGCACGCTTCCTGGGTGCTTCCCTCTCTCAAGAGGCATTTCTTTGCCTCCAGGGCCTGGCGTAGCCTCTTCAGGTCGCTCAGGGCACGCTGGAGGCGGGTGTGCTGCTTCATCATCCCGGGGCACGTGCTGCCCGGCAGCACCAGGTCTTCGTCGGAAGGCTCTGGCACCTGCAAACACCAAATCAGAGAAAAGGTTGGCTTGGAAGGGAGCTCAAAGCCCACCTCGTTCCAGCCCCTGCCATGGGCACCACCCCTGCCCCCAGCCCAGGCCGCCCCCAGCCCCGTCCAGCCTGGCCTTGGGCCCCCCCCAGGGATGGGGCACCCCCAGCCTGCGTTGGGGCCTCGCCGCCCTCCCGGGGAAGGATTTCTTCCTTATACCTGACCCAAACCTGCCCTTTTCTGCTTCAAGCCGTTACTCTGATCCCCCCACTGCACTCCCTGACAAAGAGTCTCTCCCCAGCTTTCCTGTAGCCCCCTTTAGGGACTGGCAGGCCGCCCTGAGGTCTCCCCGGAGCCTTGTCTTCCCCAGGCTCAACACGCCCAGCTTCCTCAGCCTGGTTCCTCACCTGGACGTGAGCGTCCTTCACAGGGTGGCGGCTGCTGCCCTGCTCTGTGCTGCAGCTTTCCTTGGCTCCCTGCTGAGGTGTGTTCTGGGAGGACGGAGCCTGTGTTGGCTTCTTTGGCTGTGCCTTGCCCCAGGGCCCTTCTCTGTCTTCTCGGCCCGTCGTCCCCTGGCTGTCCTCTTGCTCTCCCTCGAAGCCCGCCACGATGTATTTGATGAAGAGCCTCTTCTCCAGCTCCAGCTCATGCTGGAGGTAGCGGATGCGGGCGGGCTGGTCCCCGTGCGTCTCCCAGCGCAGCTCCTTGAGGACATCCTGGAGCTTGGCGTGGGCCGCCCTGTTGCTGCTGCAGGGCCTTCGCAGCTCGTCGGCCAGCTGCCGCTGCAGCTCCCGTGCTTGGTGCAGGGCAGCGTCGCGCTCCTGCTGCAGCATCTCCTGCGCCGCCAGCAGCTCGGCCTCCTTCCACCGCAGCAGCTGCCGGGTCTCCGCTGCGCGCTGCTGCCACTGCAGCTCCTGCAGCCGCTGTATGTCGAGGGCCTGCTGCTTCTCCCACTCACACTGCAGCTGCTGGACCATCAGCTGCTGCTCCCTCTTTGCCGCCTCCTTCATCTTGGAGATCTCAGCGGCGAAGTGGCGCCGCAGCTCCTGGTTGTGGAGCCGCTCACCATCCAGTTTGGCCCGCAGTGCCTGCAGCTCCTGCCGGCGCTCCTCCTGCTGCGCAGGGTTGCCAGGGAGCTGCGCTGGGCCCCGTCGGGGCGCGGGGCGGCTGGGCCCCGTCAGTCCCCGGCCTGCAACGTCCCGCACCATGGCCGCGGGTACAAGAAATAAGTTTGTTGGCCTGTGACTGCTGTGGCCGTTGGCCACTGACGGTCACCTTCGCTGGGTCTGCGAGGGGCGGCAGCCCCTGACCCTGTAGCGTCTACTGCCTTCCGTCCCAGTCGCACAGGTGCGGAGACAGCGTCTGCTACTGGCCATGGGTGCGTGCGCGTGCAATTTATACTGTGTGCGGGCATGACGTCACAATGGAGGGCGGGGCACCATGACCTTATATGGAGATGGGCGGTGTGCCTTATATGGGGCAGCATGACGTCATATGGAGTTGGGCAGTATGGCCTTATATGGAGTTGGGCGGTATGGCTTATAAGGGGCAGCATGACCTTATATGGAGTTGGGCAGTTCCTTATATGGAGTTGGGCGGTATGGCCTTATATGGGGCTGGGTGGTATGGCCTTATATGGGGCTGGGTGGTATGGCCTTCCGTGGTGTTGGGGTGGTTGGCCCCCCATGTTGGTGGGATGTTTGGTCGCCCATTGCCTTGGGGTGTTTGGCATTTCATGGTGTTGGGAGGTGTGGTGTCGCGTGGTGTCAGGATGTAAGGCCTCATATGCTGTGAGGATGAATGGCGTTCCCATTAGGCGTTCGGCTAAATCGCCTTCTTTTGTCCTGTAATCATAGAGTCATAGCAAGGTGGAAGGGACCCACAACGATCATCAGGTCCAACTCCTGGCTCCACACAGAACCACCCATTACTCACAGAATCACAGAATCGTCTAAGTTGGCAGAGACCTCCAAGATCACCGAGTCCAACCTCGGACCTAACACTAACAGTCCTCCACTAAACCATATCACTAAGCTCTGCCATGTGTCTGAGATCATTGTCCAAACGCTTCTTGAACTCTGGCAGCCTTTGTGCCATGCAACCTTTCAGCGGGAGCTAGTTCCAGAGCCAGACCACATTTCTAAGTAAGGACACATTTCCTGATATTCAGCCTGAACGTCTCCTCTTGCAGCCTCACGTTGTTGCCTCTGGATGTTTTCAAAAAAAAAAAAACGAAACAAAAACCAAACAAACCAACCAGCCCTAAGAGCATGTTTGTGGAGCAAACCATCAGTTCAGAACAGTTTTCATTTTGGAATAGCACGGCCATGAAAAGCACGGTCGTGTTGTGTGTGGGGTTGTGTAAAGGCTCCCCAAGGGAGTTCGGGTGTACCCAAAGGCTTCTGTTGGGAGCACTTTTGGATGGGAGAAAGTGGCGCCGTCCGTGTTGTCTTGGGTCCTACTTAGGGTTCGGCTCAGTGTTCCGGTTAGGGTTACGTTTCGGGTTGTTTGGAAAGGGAGAAGGCGCAGAGTCCTGTTGCTTGTGGGGTTGCGTAAGGGGTCCCCGAGGGAGTCCAGCTGTACCCAAAGGCTTCCGTTGGGAGCACTTTTTGATGGGAGAAAGTGACGGCGTACGTGTTTTCTGGGGTCCTAATTAGGGTTAGGTTTAGGGTTACCTCAGCTACACGGGGGCCTTTTAGGGTTAGGGTTAGGCTTAGGCTTAGGGTAAGGGTTCCAGTTAGGGTTAGGGATAGCTCCGTGGGGGCATTTTAGGGTTAGGGTTAGAGTTAGAGTTTCAAAGGTGGGCTGCGGCCTTGGCCCACGCTGACAGCAATATCCCCAAACACCGCGTTTTGTCACAATAAAGCTAATAAATAATAATAAAAAGGCGCACAGAGCCCTGCCCCGCTGCCCGGGAGAGCCTGGCAGTAACGGGAGGAGTGGTGGCTGCGGTCTTGGCCTGTACTGACAGAAATAGCCCCAAAACCATGCGTTTTGTCACAAGAAAGCTAATAAATAATAATAATAAGGCGCACAGAGCTCTGCCCCGCTGCCCGGGAGAGCCTGGCAGTAACAGGAGGAGCTCCCCCTCGGCGTGGTGGCTCCGGCCTCTGAAGGGTTTGGGCGCCCACTGCCCCGGGCTGTGACAAGTCCCCGTGACACGAGCTGGTGATGGGGAGCTTCCACAACCCGTGAAAGGGGCCCCGCAGGCCCTGTGGCCCTCCAGAGTGCCCCGAGGAGGTCTGAGGCTCTGCAGGGCCTCGCTGGGGGTCTCTTTTCCGTCCCCAGAATCAGAGGTTGAGGGAAGGGAGCTCTGAGTCCGCCTGTCTCAACCCCACCTCTGGCAGGGCCACCCAGAGCAGGTCCCCAGGACCGCATCCAGGTGGCTTTTGAAGGCCTCCAAGAACTCGACCGCCTCTCTGGCCAACCTGTTCCAGCGTGCAGTTAGCTGCAGGGCAAAGAAATGCTTTTCCATTTCTATAAACATTCTGGAGAAGAATCACCTAGGCCAGGTTCATCATTATCCACAGTTTATTGATTTTTGAAACCCTCGGCACCCCCATCCCGATCTTTTTCCTCGTCCTCCAAAATGGGTGACAGACAGAAAGGGTAGCGGGAATAACTGTTTCCTGCACTGGAGGTTTCTTCTTCCTCTTTTGGCCCATCACACAGCTCCTCCAGGAAGGCTTCTGCAAGGGGCTCTTCAGCCAGCGCACCGGGACAGATTTCTTTGTCCGGATCATCCCCGGCTTCGCCACTGCTGCTGCAGCTGTCGGTGGAACTCTCCTCATCGTCTGTGTCCAGAAGGAGATCCCTTAGCTCTGGAGGCACTGGCGTCAAGGTGAGGTCATCGAGAACTTCTTCCACCAGATTGGAGGGGACGAACCCTCTTCTGCCGTCCGTCCGCTCTCCTATATACCAGCCATCCTCATCCATCTCCCCAACGACATAAACAAACTGTCCTGCGGTGAGGGGAAGCTCTAGCTTCGGATGCTCGTTGGGACTATCAGCAGGGTCATAGCTGTACCGAGCCAGGAATTTCCGAATCCTTAATGGTCCTTGTCCCACTGGAACCTGCAGGATGAAGGACTCTTGCTGCGTTTCCGCTCCTTGGGTCTCATCTGCAGCGTCCTCCTCTGAAGGAAGGCAGGGCCCTGGGCTGTCCTCTGCCGACTCGGATTTGGAGGTGACTGTGTGGGTGGTACCTGTGGTAGTTGGTAACTGTGGCAGATGGGTAATGGCAGGGCTGGATTGCTCGCTTTTCAGCCGCTGCAGCTCCTCAGCGAGCAGCTGGAGTTGTTCAGTTTGGTGGTGGCACCGATCTTCCAGGTCAGCCACCTGGGCTCGTAACATTTGCGAGGCTTCCTCGTGCTGCCTCTTCCCTTCTGCCTGAGCCCTCTGCAAGCTCTCGAGCTCCTGCTCTTCCTTCTGGAGCGCTAGCTGTGCCTCCAGGTGTTCTCTCTCCAGCTGTGGCCCTCTGTCTGCAATTTCCTTGAGCGCTTGCAGCTGGCGCTCTGCCTCTTGCAGCTGGGCCTGAAGCTTGCTGACCTGTCGCAGGGTGGAGTTTTGCTCCTTTGCCACTTGCTGTAGCTGCCTCTTCAGGTCAGCACTTTCAGCTTGGACTTCCATCGCTGAGTCCACCTGCCCTCGGAGGCGAGAATTTTCTTCTTCCAGTCTCTTGTTTTCCTTGCTCAGCTGCGTGAGCTGGGCAACCAGCACCTCCTCCCTTGGGCTGGGGGCACTCTCGCAAGGTGGCGGCGCCTCGGCGGAGCTCTGGCTGGGCAGAGGCCCTGGAGTCTTGCTGGCCTGGTGGATGGTCTCCTGCAGGGATCTGCATTTCTCCTCCAGCTGCTCGGTAAGTACCACCAGTTTTTCTGTGGCTTCCTGGAGCTTCTGTACCTCCTGGCACGCTTCCTGGGTGCTTCCCTCTCTCAAGAGGCATTTCTTTGCCTCCAGGGCCTGGCGTAGCCTCTTCAGGTCGCTCAGGGCACGCTGGAGGCGGGTGTGCTGCTTCATCATCCCGGGGCACGTGCTGCCCGGCAGCACCAGGTCTTCGTCGGAAGGCTCTGGCACCTGCAAACACCAAATCAGAGAAAAGGTTGGCTTGGAAGGGAGCTCAAAGCCCACCTCGTTCCAGCCCCTGCCATGGGCACCACCCCTGCCCCCAGCCCAGGCCGCCCCCAGCCCCGTCCAGCCTGGCCTTGGGCCCCCCCCAGGGATGGGGCACCCCCAGCCTGCGTTGGGGCCTCGCCGCCCTCCCGGGGAAGGATTTCTTCCTTATACCTGACCCAAACCTGCCCTTTTCTGCTTCAAGCCGTTACTCTGATCCCCCCACTGCACTCCCTGACAAAGAGTCTCTCCCCAGCTTTCCTGTAGCCCCCTTTAGGGACTGGCAGGCCGCCCTGAGGTCTCCCCGGAGCCTTGTCTTCCCCAGGCTCAACACGCCCAGCTTCCTCAGCCTGTTTCCTCACCTGGACGTGAGCGTCCTTCACAGGGTGGCGGCTGCTGCCCTGCTCTGTGCTGCAGCTTTCCTTGGCTCCCTGCTGAGGTGTGTTCTGGGAGGACGGAGCCTGTGTTGGCTTCTTTGGCTGTGCCTTGCCCCAGGGCCCTTCTCTGTCTTCTCGGCCCGTCGTCCCCTGGCTGTCCTCTTGCTCTCCCTCGAAGCCCGCCACGATGTATTTGATGAAGAGCCTCTTCTCCAGCTCCAGCTCATGCTGGAGGTAGCGGATGCGGGCGGGCTGGTCCCCGTGCGTCTCCCAGCGCAGCTCCTTGAGGACATCCTGGAGCTTGGCGTGGGCCGCCCTGTTGCTGCTGCAGGGCCTTCGCAGCTCGTCGGCCAGCTGCCGCTGCAGCTCCCGTGCTTGGTGCAGGGCAGCGTCGCGCTCCTGCTGCAGCATCTCCTGCGCCGCCAGCAGCTCGGCCTCCTTCCACCGCAGCAGCTGCCGGGTCTCCGCTGCGCGCTGCTGCCACTGCAGCTCCTGCAGCCGCTGTATGTCGAGGGCCTGCTGCTTCTCCCACTCACACTGCAGCTGCTGGACCATCAGCTGCTGCTCCCTCTTTGCCGCCTCCTTCATCTTGGAGATCTCAGCGGCGAAGTGGCGCCGCAGCTCCTGGTTGTGGAGCCGCTCACCATCCAGTTTGGCCCGCAGTGCCTGCAGCTCCTGCCGGCGCTCCTCCTGCTGCGCAGGGTTGCCAGGGAGCTGCGCTGGGCCCCGTCGGGGCGCGGGGCGGCTGGGCCCCGTCAGTCCCCGGCCTGCAACGTCCCGCACCATGGCCGCGGGTACAAGAAATAAGTTTGTTGGCCTGTGACTGCTGTGGCCGTTGGCCACTGACGGTCACCTTCGCTGGGTCTGCGAGGGGCGGCAGCCCCTGACCCTGTAGCGTCTACTGCCTTCCGTCCCAGTCGCACAGGTGCGGAGACAGCGTCTGCTACTGGCCATGGGTGCGTGCGCGTGCAATTTATACTGTGTGCGGGCATGACGTCACAATGGAGGGCGGGGCACCATGACCTTATATGGAGATGGGCGGTGTGCCTTATATGGGGCAGCATGACGTCATACGGAGTTGGGCGGTATGGCCTTATATGGAGTTGGGCGGTATGCCTTATAAGGGGCAGCATGACCTTATGTGGAGTTGGGCGGTATGGCTTATAAGGGGCAGCATGACCTTATATGGAGTTGGGCAGTTCCTTATATGGAGTTGGGCGGTATGGCCTTATATGGGGCTGGGTGGTATGGCCTTATATGGGGCTGGGTGGTATGGCCTTCCGTGGTGTTGGGGTGGTTGGCCCCCCATGTTGGTGGGATGTTTGGTCGCCCATTGCCTTGGGGTGTTTGGCATTTCATGGTGTTGGGAGGTGTGGTGTCGCGTGGTGTCAGGATGTAAGGCCTCATATGCTGTGAGGATGAATGGCGTTCCCATTAGGCGTTCGGCTAAATCGCCTTCTTTTGTCCTGTAATCATAGAGTCATAGCAAGGTGGAAGGGACCCACAACGATCATCAGGTCCAACTCCTGGCTCCACACAGAACCACCCATTACTCACAGAATCACAGAATCATCTAAGTTGGCAGAGACCTCCAAGATCACCGAGTCCAACCTCGGACCTAACACTAACAGTCCTCCACTAAACCATATCACTAAGCTCTGCCATGTGTCTGAGATCATTGTCCAAACGCTTCTTGAACTCTGGCAGCCTTTGTGCCATGCAACCTTTCAGCGGGAGCTAGTTCCAGAGCCAGACCACATTTCTAAGTAAGGACACATTTCCTGATATTCAGCCTGAACGTCTCCTCTTGCAGCCTCACGTTGTTGCCTCTGGATGTTTTCAAAAAAAAAAAAAAACGAAACAAAAACCAAACAAACCAACCAGCCCTAAGAGCATGTTTGTGGAGCAAACCATCAGTTCAGAACAGTTTTCATTTTGGAATAGCACGGCCATGAAAAGCACGGTCGTGTTGTGTGTGGGGTTGTGTAAAGGCTCCCCAAGGGAGTTCGGGTGTACCCAAAGGCTTCTGTTGGGAGCACTTTTGGATGGGAGAAAGTGGCGCCGTCCGTGTTGTCTTGGGTCCTACTTAGGGTTCGGCTCAGTGTTCCGGTTAGGGTTACGTTTCGGGTTGTTTGGAAAGAGAGAAGGCGCAGAGTCCTGTTGCTTGTGGGGTTGCGTAAGGGGTCCCCAAGGGAGTCCAGGTGTACCCAAAGGCTTCCGTTGGGAACACTTTTTGATGGGAGAAAGTGACGGCGTACGTGTTTTCTGGGGTCCTAATTAGGGTTAGGGTTAGGGTTACCTCAGCTACACGGGGGCCTTTTAGGGTTAGGGTTAGGCTTAGGCTTAGGGTAAGGGTTCCAGTTAGGGTTAGGGATAGCTCCGTGGGGGCATTTTAGGGTTAGGGTTAGAGTTAGAGTTTCAAAGGTGGGCTGCGGCCTTGGCCCACGCTGACAGCAATATCCCCAAACACCGCGTTTTGTCACAATAAAGCTAATAAATAATAATAAAAAGGCGCACAGAGCCCTGCCCCGCTGCCCGGGAGAGCCTGGCAGTAACGGGAGGAGTGGTGGCTGCGGTCTTGGCCTGTACTGACAGAAATAGCCCCAAAACCATGCGTTTTGTCACAATAAGGCTAATAAATAATAATAATAAGGCGCACAGAGCTCTGCCCCGCTGCCCGGGAGAGCCTGGCAGTAACAGGAGGAGCTCCCCCTCGGCGTGGTGGCTCCGGCCTCTGAAGGGTTTGGGCGCCCACTGCCCCGGGCTGTGACAAGTCCCCGTGACACAAGCTGGTGATGGGGAGCTTCCACAACCCGTGAAAGGGGCCCCGCAGGCCCTGTGGCCCTCCAGAGTGCCCCGAGGAGGTCTGAGGCTCTGCAGGGCCTCGCTGGGGGTCTCTTTTCCGTCCCCAGAATCAGAGGTTGAGGGAAGGGAGCTCTGAGTCCGCCTGTCCCAACCCCACCTCTGGCAGGGCCACCCAGAGCAGGTCCCCAGGACCGCATCCAGGTGGCTTTTGAAGGCCTCCAAGAACTCGACCGCCTCTCTGGCCAACCTGTTCCAGCGTGCAGTTAGCTGCAGGGCAAAGAAATGCTTTTCCATTTCTATAAACATTCTGGAGAAGAATCACCTAGGCCAGGTTCATCATTATCCACAGTTTATTGATTTTTGAAACCCTCGGCACCCCCATCCCGATATTCTTCCTCGTCCTCCAAAATGGGTGACAGACAGAAAGGGTAGCGGGAATAACTGTTTCCTGCACTGGAGGTTTCTTCTTCCTCTTTTGGCCCATCACACAGCTCCTCCAGGAAGGCTTCTGCAAGGGGCTCTTCAGCCAGCGCACCGGGACAGATTTCTTTGTCCGGATCATCCCCGGCTTCGCCACTGCTGCTGCAGCTGTCGGTGGAACTCTCCTCATCGTCTGTGTCCAGAAGGAGATCCCTTAGCTCTGGAGGCACTGGCGTCAAGGTGAGGTCATCGAGAACTTCTTCCACCAGATTGGAGGGGACGAACCCTCTTCTGCCGTCCGTCCGCTCTCCTATATACCAGCCATCCTCATCCATCTCCCCAACGACATAAACAAACTGTCCTGCGGTGAGGGGAAGCTCTAGCTTCGGATGCTCGTTGGGACTATCAGCAGGGTCATAGCTGTACCGAGCCAGGAATTTCCGAATCCTTAATGGTCCTTGTCCCACTGGAACCTGCAGGATGAAGGACTCTTGCTGCGTTTCCGCTCCTTGGGTCTCATCTGCAGCGTCCTCCTCTGAAGGAAGGCAGGGCCCTGGGCTGTCCTCTGCCGACTCGGATTTGGAGGTGACTGTGTGGGTGGTACCTGTGGTAGTTGGTAACTGTGGCAGATGGGTAATGGCAGGGCTGGATTGCTCGCTTTTCAGCCGCTGCAGTTCCTCAGCGAGCAGCTGGAGTTGTTCAGTTTGGTGGTGGCACCGATCTTCCAGGTCAGCCACCTGGGCTCGTAACATTTGCGAGGCTTCCTCGTGCTGCCTCTTCCCTTCTGCCTGAGCCCTCTGCAAGCTCTCGAGCTCCTGCTCTTCCTTCTGGAGCGCTAGCTGTGCCTCCAGGTGTTCTCTCTCCAGCTGTGGCCCTCTGTCTGCAATTTCCTTGAGCGCTTGCAGCTGGCGCTCTGCCTCTTGCAGCTGGGCCTGAAGCTTGCTGACCTGTCACAGGGCGGAGTTTTGCTCCTTTGCCACTTGCTGTAGCTGCCTCTTCAGGTCAGCACTTTCAGCTTGGACTTCCATCGCTGAGTCCACCTGCCCTCGGAGGCGAGAATTTTCTTCTTCCAGTCTCTTGTTTTCCTTGCTCAGCTGCGTGAGCTGGGCAACCAGCACCTCCTCCCTTGGGCTGGGGGCACTCTCGCAAGGTGGCGGCGCCTCGGCGGAGCTCTGGCTGGGCAGAGGCCCTGGAGTCTTGCTGGCCTGGTGGATGGTCTCCTGCAGGGATCTGCATTTCTCCTCCAGCTGCTCGGTAAGTACCACCAGTTTTTCTGTGGCTTCCTGGAGCTTCTGTACCTCCTGGCACGCTTCCTGGGTGCTTCCCTCTCTCAAGAGGCATTTCTTTGCCTCCAGGGCCTGGCGTAGCCTCTTCAGGTCGCTCAGGGCACGCTGGAGGCGGGTGTGCTGCTTCATCATCCCGGGGCACGTGCTGCCCGGCAGCACCAGGTCTTCGTCGGAAGGCTCTGGCACCTGCAAACACCAAATCAGAGAAAAGGTTGGCTTGGAAGGGAGCTCAAAGCCCACCTCGTTCCAGCCCCTGCCATGGGCACCACCCCTGCCCCCAGCCCAGGCCGCCCCCAGCCCCGTCCAGCCTGGCCTTGGGCCCCCCCCAGGGATGGGGCACCCCCAGCCTGCATTGGGGCCTCGCCGCCCTCCCGGGGAAGGATTTCTTCCTTATACCTGACCCAAACCTGCCCTTTTCTGCTTCAAGCCGTTACTCTGATCCCCCCACTGCACTCCCTGACAAAGAGTCTCTCCCCAGCTTTCCTGTAGCCCCCTTTAGGGACTGGCAGGCCGCCCTGAGGTCTCCCCGGAGCCTTGTCTTCCCCAGGCTCAACACGCCCAGCTTCCTCAGCCTGGTTCCTCACCTGGACGTGAGCGTCCTTCACAGGGTGGCGGCTGCTGCCCTGCTCTGTGCTGCAGCTTTCCTTGGCTCCCTGCTGAGGTGTGTTCTGGGAGGACGGAGCCTGTGTTGGCTTCTTTGGCTGTGCCTTGCCCCAGGGCCCTTCTCTGTCTTCTCGGCCCGTCGTCCCCTGGCTGTCCTCTTGCTCTCCCTCGAAGCCCGCCACGATGTATTTGATGAAGAGCCTCTTCTCCAGCTCCAGCTCATGCTGGAGGTAGCGGATGCGGGCGGGCTGGTCCCCGTGCGTCTCCCAGCGCAGCTCCTTGAGGACATCCTGGAGCTTGGCGTGGGCCGCCCTGTTGCTGCTGCAGGGCCTTCGCAGCTCGTCGGCCAGCTGCCGCTGCAGCTCCCGTGCTTGGTGCAGGGCAGCGTCGCGCTCCTGCTGCAGCATCTCCTGCGCCGCCAGCAGCTCGGCCTCCTTCCACCGCAGCAGCTGCCGGGTCTCCGCTGCGCGCTGCTGCCACTGCAGCTCCTGCAGCCGCTGTATGTCGAGGGCCTGCTGCTTCTCCCACTCACACTGCAGCTGCTGGACCATCAGCTGCTGCTCCCTCTTTGCCGCCTCCTTCATCTTGGAGATCTCAGCGGCGAAGTGGCGCCGCAGCTCCTGGTTGTGGAGCCGCTCGCCATCCAGTTTGGCCCGCAGTGCCTGCAGCTCCTGCCGGCGCTCCTCCTGCTGCGCAGGGTTGCCAGGGAGCTGCGCTGGGCCCCGTCGGGGCGCGGGGCGGCTGGGCCCCGTCAGTCCCCGGCCTGCAACGTCCCGCACCATGGCCGCGGGTACAAGAAATAAGTTTGTTGGCCTGTGACTGCTGTGGCCGTTGGCCACTGACGGTCACCTTCGCTGGGTCTGCGAGGGGCGGCAGCCCCTGACCCTGTAGCGTCTACTGCCTTCCGTCCCAGTCGCACAGGTGCGGAGACAGCGTCTGCTACTGGCCATGGGTGCGTGCGCGTGCAATTTATACTGTGTGCGGGCATGACGTCACAATGGAGGGCGGGGCACCATGACCTTATATGGAGATGGGCGGTGTGCCTTATATGGGGCAGCATGACGTCATACGGAGTTGGGCGGTATGGCCTTATATGGAGTTGGGCGGTATGCCTTATAAGGGGCAGCATGACCTTATGTGGAGTTGGGCGGTATGGCTTATAAGGGGCAGCATGACCTTATATGGAGTTGGGCAGTTCCTTATATGGAGTTGGGCGGTATGGCCTTATATGGGGCTGGGTGGTATGGCCTTATATGGGGCTGGGTGGTATGGCCTTCCGTGGTGTTGGGGTGGTTGGCCCCCCATGTTGGTGGGATGTTTGGTCGCCCATTGCCTTGGGGTGTTTGGCATTTCATGGTGTTGGGAGGTGTGGTGTCGCGTGGTGTCAGGATGTAAGGCCTCATATGCTGTGAGGATGAATGGCGTTCCCATTAGGCGTTCGGCTAAATCGCCTTCTTTTGTCCTGTAATCATAGAGTCATAGCAAGGTGGAAGGGACCCACAACGATCATCAGGTCCAACTCCTGGCTCCACACAGAACCACCCATTACTCACAGAATCACAGAATCATCTAAGTTGGCAGAGACCTCCAAGATCACCGAGTCCAACCTCGGACCTAACACTAACAGTCCTCCACTAAACCATATCACTAAGCTCTGCCATGTGTCTGAGATCATTGTCCAAACGCTTCTTGAACTCTGGCAGCCTTTGTGCCATGCAACCTTTCAGCGGGAGCTAGTTCCAGAGCCAGACCACATTTCTAAGTAAGGACACATTTCCTGATATTCAGCCTGAACGTCTCCTCTTGCAGCCTCACGTTGTTGCCTCTGGATGTTTTCAAAAAAAAAAAAAAACGAAACAAAAACCAAACAAACCAACCAGCCCTAAGAGCATGTTTGTGGAGCAAACCATCAGTTCAGAACAGTTTTCATTTTGGAATAGCACGGCCATGAAAAGCACGGTCGTGTTGTATGTGGGGTTGTGTAAAGGCTCCCCAAGGGAGTTCGGGTGTACCCAAAGGCTTCTGTTGGGAGCACTTTTGGATGGGAGAAAGTGGCGCCGTCCGTGTTGTCTTGGGTCCTACTTAGGGTTCGGCTCAGTGTTCCGGTTAGGGTTACGTTTCGGGTTGTTTGGAAAGAGAGAAGGCGCAGAGTCCTGTTGCTTGTGGGGTTGCGTAAGGGGTCCCCAAGGGAGTCCAGGTGTACCCAAAGGCTTCCGTTGGGAACACTTTTTGATGGGAGAAAGTGACGGCGTACGTGTTTTCTGGGGTCCTAATTAGGGTTAGGGTTAGGGTTACCTCAGCTACACGGGGGCCTTTTAGGGTTAGGGTTAGGGTTAGGCTTAGGGTAAGGGTTCCAGTTAGGGTTAGGGATAGCTCCGTGGGGGCATTTTAGGGTTAGGGTTAGAGTTAGAGTTTCAAAGGTGGGCTGCGGCCTTGGCCCACGCTGACAGCAATATCCCCAAACACCGCGTTTTGTCACAATAAAGCTAATAAATAATAATAAAAAGGCGCACAGAGCCCTGCCCCGCTGCCCGGGAGAGCCTGGCAGTAACGGGAGGAGTGGTGGCTGCGGTCTTGGCCTGTACTGACAGAAATAGCCCCAAAACCATGCGTTTTGTCACAATAAGGCTAATAAATAATAATAATAAGGCGCACAGAGCTCTGCCCCGCTGCCCGGGAGAGCCTGGCAGTAACAGGAGGAGCTCCCCCTCGGCGTGGTGGCTCCGGCCTCTGAAGGGTTTGGGCGCCCACTGCCCCGGGCTGTGACAAGTCCCCGTGACACGAGCTGGTGATGGGGAGCTTCCACAACCCGTGAAAGGGGTCCCGCAGGCCCTGTGGCCCTCCAGAGTGCCCCGAGGAGGTCTGAGGCTCTGCAGGGCCTCGCTGGGGGTCTCTTTTCCGTCCCCAGAATCAGAGGTTGAGGGAAGGGAGCTCTGAGTCCGCCTGTCCCAACCCCACCTCTGGCAGGGCCACCCAGAGCAGGTCCCCAGGACCGCATCCAGGTGGCTTTTGAAGGCCTCCAAGAACTCGACCGCCTCTCTGGCCAACCTGTTCCAGCGTGCAGTTAGCTGCAGGGCAAAGAAATGCTTTTCCATTTCTATAAACATTCTGGAGAAGAATCACCTAGGCCAGGTTCATCATTATCCACAGTTTATTGATTTTTGAAACCCTCGGCACCCCCATCCCGATATTCTTCCTCGTCCTCCAAAATGGGTGACAGACAGAAAGGGTAGCGGGAATAACTGTTTCCTGCACTGGAGGTTTCTTCTTCCTCTTTTGGCCCATCACACAGCTCCTCCAGGAAGGCTTCTGCAAGGGGCTCTTCAGCCAGCGCACCGGGACAGATTTCTTTGTCCGGATCATCCCCGGCTTCGCCACTGCTGCTGCAGCTGTCGGTGGAACTCTCCTCATCGTCTGTGTCCAGAAGGAGATCCCTTAGCTCTGGAGGCACTGGCGTCAAGGTGAGGTCATCGAGAACTTCTTCCACCAGATTGGAGGGGACGAACCCTCTTCTGCCGTCCGTCCGCTCTCCTATATACCAGCCATCCTCATCCATCTCCCCAACGACATAAACAAACTGTCCTGCGGTGAGGGGAAGCTCTAGCTTCGGATGCTCGTTGGGACTATCAGCAGGGTCATAGCTGTACCGAGCCAGGAATTTCCGAATCCTTAATGGTCCTTGTCCCACTGGAACCTGCAGGATGAAGGACTCTTGCTGCGTTTCCGCTCCTTGGGTCTCATCTGCAGCGTCCTCCTCTGAAGGAAGGCAGGGCCCTGGGCTGTCCTCTGCCGACTCAGATTTGGAGGTGACTGTGTGGGTGGTACCTGTGGTAGTTGGTAACTGTGGCAGATGGGTAATGGCAGGGCTGGATTGCTCGCTTTTCAGCCGCTGCAGCTCCTCAGCGAGCAGCTGGAGTTGTTCAGTTTGGTGGTGGCACCGATCTTCCAGGTCAGCCACCTGGGCTCGTAACATTTGCGAGGCTTCCTCGTGCTGCCTCTTCCCTTCTGCCTGAGCCCTCTGCAAGCTCTCGAGCTCCTGCTCTTCCTTCTGGAGCGCTAGCTGTGCCTCCAGGTGTTCTCTCTCCAGCTGTGGCCCTCTGTCTGCAATTTCCTTGAGCGCTTGCAGCTGGCGCTCTGCCTCTTGCAGCTGGGCCTGAAGCTTGCTGACCTGTCGCAGGGCGGAGTTTTGCTCCTTTGCCACTTGCTGTAGCTGCCTCTTCAGGTCAGCACTTTCAGCTTGGACTTCCATCGCTGAGTCCACCTGCCCTCGGAGGCGAGAATTTTCTTCTTCCAGTCTCTTGTTTTCCTTGCTCAGCTGCGTGAGCTGGGCAACCAGCACCTCCTCCCTTGGGCTGGGGGCACTCTCGCAAGGTGGCGGCGCCTCGGCGGAGCTCTGGCTGGGCAGAGGCCCTGGAGTCTTGCTGGCCTGGTGGATGGTCTCCTGCAGGGATCTGCATTTCTCCTCCAGCTGCTCGGTAAGTACCACCAGTTTTTCTGTGGCTTCCTGGAGCTTCTGTACCTCCTGGCACGCTTCCTGGGTGCTTCCCTCTCTCAAGAGGCATTTCTTTGCCTCCAGGGCCTGGCGTAGCCTCTTCAGGTCGCTCAGGGCACGCTGGAGGCGGGTGTGCTGCTTCATCATCCCGGGGCACGTGCTGCCCGGCAGCACCAGGTCTTCGTCGGAAGGCTCTGGCACCTGCAAACACCAAATCAGAGAAAAGGTTGGCTTGGAAGGGAGCTCAAAGCCCACCTCGTTCCAGCCCCTGCCATGGGCACCACCCCTGCCCCCAGCCCAGGCCGCCCCCAGCCCCGTCCAGCCTGGCCTTGGGCCCCCCCCAGGGATGGGGCACCCCCAGCCTGCATTGGGGCCTCGCCGCCCTCCCGGGGAAGGATTTCTTCCTTATACCTGACCCAAACCTGCCCTTTTCTGCTTCAAGCCGTTACTCTGATCCCCCCACTGCACTCCCTGACAAAGAGTCTCTCCCCAGCTTTCCTGTAGCCCCCTTTAGGGACTGGCAGGCCGCCCTGAGGTCTCCCCGGAGCCTTGTCTTCCCCAGGCTCAACACGCCCAGCTTCCTCAGCCTGGTTCCTCACCTGGACGTGAGCGTCCTTCACAGGGTGGCGGCTGCTGCCCTGCTCTGTGCTGCAGCTTTCCTTGGCTCCCTGCTGAGGTGTGTTCTGGGAGGACGGAGCCTGTGTTGGCTTCTTTGGCTGTGCCTTGCCCCAGGGCCCTTCTCTGTCTTCTCGGCCCGTCGTCCCCTGGCTGTCCTCTTGCTCTCCCTCGAAGCCCGCCACGATGTATTTGATGAAGAGCCTCTTCTCCAGCTCCAGCTCATGCTGGAGGTAGCGGATGCGGGCGGGCTGGTCCCCGTGCGTCTCCCAGCGCAGCTCCTTGAGGACATCCTGGAGCTTGGCGTGGGCCGCCCTGTTGCTGCTGCAGGGCCTTCGCAGCTCGTCGGCCAGCTGCCGCTGCAGCTCCCGTGCTTGGTGCAGGGCAGCGTCGCGCTCCTGCTGCAGCATCTCCTGCGCCGCCAGCAGCTCGGCCTCCTTCCACCGCAGCAGCTGCCGGGTCTCCGCTGCGCGCTGCTGCCACTGCAGCTCCTGCAGCCGCTGTATGTCGAGGGCCTGCTGCTTCTCCCACTCACACTGCAGCTGCTGGACCATCAGCTGCTGCTCCCTCTTTGCCGCCTCCTTCATCTTGGAGATCTCAGCGGCGAAGTGGCGCCGCAGCTCCTGGTTGTGGAGCCGCTCGCCATCCAGTTTGGCCCGCAGTGCCTGCAGCTCCTGCCGGCGCTCCTCCTGCTGCGCAGGGTTGCCAGGGAGCTGCGCTGGGCCCCGTCGGGGCGCGGGGCGGCTGGGCCCCGTCAGTCCCCGGCCTGCAACGTCCCGCACCATGGCCGCGGGTACAAGAAATAAGTTTGTTGGCCTGTGACTGCTGTGGCCGTTGGCCACTGACGGTCACCTTCGCTGGGTCTGCGAGGGGCGGCAGCCCCTGACCCTGTAGCGTCTACTGCCTTCCGTCCCAGTCGCACAGGTGCGGAGACAGCGTCTGCTACTGGCCATGGGTGCGTGCGCGTGCAATTTATACTGTGTGCGGGCATGACGTCACAATGGAGGGCGGGGCACCATGACCTTATATGGAGATGGGCGGTGTGCCTTATATGGGGCAGCATGACGTCATACGGAGTTGGGCGGTATGGCCTTATATGGAGTTGGGCGGTATGCCTTATAAGGGGCAGCATGACCTTATGTGGAGTTGGGCGGTATGGCTTATAAGGGGCAGCATGACCTTATATGGAGTTGGGCAGTTCCTTATATGGAGTTGGGCGGTATGGCCTTATATGGGGCTGGGTGGTATGGCCTTATATGGGGCTGGGTGGTATGGCCTTCCGTGGTGTTGGGGTGGTTGGCCCCCCATGTTGGTGGGATGTTTGGTCGCCCATTGCCTTGGGGTGTTTGGCATTTCATGGTGTTGGGAGGTGTGGTGTCGCGTGGTGTCAGGATGTAAGGCCTCATATGCTGTGAGGATGAATGGCGTTCCCATTAGGCGTTCGGCTAAATCGCCTTCTTTTGTCCTGTAATCATAGAGTCATAGCAAGGTGGAAGGGACCCACAACGATCATCAGGTCCAACTCCTGGCTCCACACAGAACCACCCATTACTCACAGAATCACAGAATCATCTAAGTTGGCAGAGACCTCCAAGATCACCGAGTCCAACCTCGGACCTAACACTAACAGTCCTCCACTAAACCATATCACTAAGCTCTGCCATGTGTCTGAGATCATTGTCCAAACGCTTCTTGAACTCTGGCAGCCTTTGTGCCATGCAACCTTTCAGCGGGAGCTAGTTCCAGAGCCAGACCACATTTCTAAGTAAGGACACATTTCCTGATATTCAGCCTGAACGTCTCCTCTTGCAGCCTCACGTTGTTGCCTCTGGATGTTTTCAAAAAAAAAAAAAAACGAAACAAAAACCAAACAAACCAACCAGCCCTAAGAGCATGTTTGTGGAGCAAACCATCAGTTCAGAACAGTTTTCATTTTGGAATAGCACGGCCATGAAAAGCACGGTCGTGTTGTGTGTGGGGTTGTGTAAAGGCTCCCCAAGGGAGTTCGGGTGTACCCAAAGGCTTCTGTTGGGAGCACTTTTGGATGGGAGAAAGTGGCGCCGTCCGTGTTGTCTTGGGTCCTACTTAGGGTTCGGCTCAGTGTTCCGGTTAGGGTTACGTTTCGGGTTGTTTGGAAAGAGAGAAGGCGCAGAGTCCTGTTGCTTGTGGGGTTGCGTAAGGGGTCCCCGAGGGAGTCCAGCTGTACCCAAAGGCTTCCGTTGGGAGCACTTTTTGATGGGAGAAAGTGACGGCGTACGTGTTTTCTGGGGTCCTAATTAGGGTTAGGGTTAGGGTTACCTCAGCTACACGGGGGCCTTTTAGGGTTAGGGTTAGGCTTAGGCTTAGGGTAAGGGTTCCAGTTAGGGTTAGGGATAGCTCCGTGGGGGCATTTTAGGGTTAGGGTTAGAGTTAGAGTTTCAAAGGTGGGCTGCGGCCTTGGCCCACGCTGACAGCAATATCCCCAAACACCGCGTTTTGTCACAATAAAGCTAATAAATAATAATAAAAAGGCGCACAGAGCCCTGCCCCGCTGCCCGGGAGAGCCTGGCAGTAACGGGAGGAGTGGTGGCTGCGGTCTTGGCCTGTACTGACAGAAATAGCCCCAAAACCATGCGTTTTGTCACAAGAAAGCTAATAAATAATAATAATAAGGCGCACAGAGCTCTGCCCCGCTGCCCGGGAGAGCCTGGCAGTAACAGGAGGAGCTCCCCCTCGGCGTGGTGGCTCCGGCCTCTGAAGGGTTTGGGCGCCCACTGCCCCGGGCTGTGACAAGTCCCCGTGACACGAGCTGGTGATGGGGAGCTTCCACAACCCGTGAAAGGGGCCCCGCAGGCCCTGTGGCCCTCCAGAGTGCCCCGAGGAGGTCTGAGGCTCTGCAGGGCCTCGCTGGGGGTCTCTTTTCCGTCCCCAGAATCAGAGGTTGAGGGAAGGGAGCTCTGAGTCCGCCTGTCCCAACCCCACCTCTGGCAGGGCCACCCAGAGCAGGTCCCCAGGACCGCATCCAGGTGGCTTTTGAAGGCCTCCAAGAACTCGACCGCCTCTCTGGCCAACCTGTTCCAGCGTGCAGTTAGCTGCAGGGCAAAGAAATGCTTTTCCATTTCTATAAACATTCTGGAGAAGAATCACCTAGGCCAGGTTCATCATTATCCACAGTTTATTGATTTTTGAAACCCTCGGCACCCCCATCCCGATCTTTTTCCTCGTCCTCCAAAATGGGTGACAGACAGAAAGGGTAGCGGGAATAACTGTTTCCTGCACTGGAGGTTTCTTCTTCCTCTTTTGGCCCATCACACAGCTCCTCCAGGAAGGCTTCTGCAAGGAGCTCTTCAGCCAGCGCACCGGGACAGATTTCTTTGTCCGGATCATCCCCGGCTTCGCCACTGCTGCTGCAGCTGTCGGTGGAACTCTCCTCATCGTCTGTGTCCAGAAGGAGATCCCTTAGCTCTGGAGGCACTGGCGTCAAGGTGAGGTCATCGAGAACTTCTTCCACCAGATTGGAGGGGACGAACCCTCTTCTGCCGTCCGTCCGCTCTCCTATATACCAGCCATCCTCATCCATCTCCCCAACGACATAAACAAACTGTCCTGCGGTGAGGGGAAGCTCTAGCTTCGGATGCTCGTTGGGACTATCAGCAGGGTCATAGCTGTACCGAGCCAGGAATTTCCGAATCCTTAATGGTCCTTGTCCCACTGGAACCTGCAGGATGAAGGACTCTTGCTGCGTTTCCGCTCCTTGGGTCTCATCTGCAGCGTCCTCCTCTGAAGGAAGGCAGGGCCCTGGGCTGTCCTCTGCCGACTCGGATTTGGAGGTGACTGTGTGGGTGGTACCTGTGGTAGTTGGTAACTGTGGCAGATGGGTAATGGCAGGGCTGGATTGCTCGCTTTTCAGCCGCTGCAGTTCCTCAGCGAGCAGCTGGAGTTGTTCAGTTTGGTGGTGGCACCGATCTTCCAGGTCAGCCACCTGGGCTCGTAACATTTGCGAGGCTTCCTCGTGCTGCCTCTTCCCTTCTGCCTGAGCCCTCTGCAAGCTCTCGAGCTCCTGCTCTTCCTTCTGGAGCGCTAGCTGTGCCTCCAGGTGTTCTCTCTCCAGCTGTGGCCCTCTGTCTGCAATTTCCTTGAGCGCTTGCAGCTGGCGCTCTGCCTCTTGCAGCTGGGCCTGAAGCTTGCTGACCTGTCGCAGGGCGGAGTTTTGCTCCTTTGCCACTTGCTGTAGCTGCCTCTTCAGGTCAGCACTTTCAGCTTGGACTTCCATCGCTGAGTCCACCTGCCCTCGGAGGCGAGAATTTTCTTCTTCCAGTCTCTTGTTTTCCTTGCTCAGCTGCGTGAGCTGGGCAACCAGCACCTCCTCCCTTGGGCTGGGGGCACTCTCGCAAGGTGGCGGCGCCTCGGCGGAGCTCTGGCTGGGCAGAGGCCCTGGAGTCTTGCTGGCCTGGTGGATGGTCTCCTGCAGGGATCTGCATTTCTCCTCCAGCTGCTCGGTAAGTACCACCAGTTTTTCTGTGGCTTCCTGGAGCTTCTGTACCTCCTGGCACGCTTCCTGGGTGCTTCCCTCTCTCAAGAGGCATTTCTTTGCCTCCAGGGCCTGGCGTAGCCTCTTCAGGTCGCTCAGGGCACGCTGGAGGCGGGTGTGCTGCTTCATCATCCCGGGGCACGTGCTGCCCGGCAGCACCAGGTCTTCGTCGGAAGGCTCTGGCACCTGCAAACACCAAATCAGAGAAAAGGTTGGCTTGGAAGGGAGCTCAAAGCCCACCTCGTTCCAGCCCCTGCCATGGGCACCACCCCTGCCCCCAGCCCAGGCCGCCCCCAGCCCCGTCCAGCCTGGCCTTGGGCCCCCCCCAGGGATGGGGCGCCCCCAGCCTGCGTTGGGGCCTCGCCGCCCTCCCGGGGAAGGATTTCTTCCTTATACCTGACCCAAACCTGCCCTTTTCTGCTTCGAGCCGTTACTCTGATCCCCCCACTGCACTCCCTGACAAAGAGTCTCTCCCCAGCTTTCCTGTAGCCCCCTTTAGGGACTGGCAGGCCGCCCTGAGGTCTCCCCGGAGCCTTGTCTTCCCCAGGCTCAACACGCCCAGCTTCCTCAGCCTGGTTCCTCACCTGGACGTGAGCGTCCTTCACAGGGTGGCGGCTGCTGCCCTGCTCTGTGCTGCAGCTTTCCTTGGCTCCCTGCTGAGGTGTGTTCTGGGAGGACGGAGCCTGTGTTGGCTTCTTTGGCTGTGCCTTGCCCCAGGGCCCTTCTCTGTCTTCTCGGCCCGTCGTCCCCTGGCTGTCCTCTTGCTCTCCCTCGAAGCCCGCCACGATGTATTTGATGAAGAGCCTCTTCTCCAGCTCCAGCTCATGCTGGAGGTAGCGGATGCGGGCGGGCTGGTCCCCGTGCGTCTCCCAGCGCAGCTCCTTGAGGACATCCTGGAGCTTGGCGTGGGCCGCCCTGTTGCTGCTGCAGGGCCTTCGCAGCTCGTCGGCCAGCTGCCGCTGCAGCTCCTGTGCTTGGTGCAGGGCAGCGTCGCGCTCCTGCTGCAGCATCTCCTGCGCCGCCAGCAGCTCGGCCTCCTTCCACCGCAGCAGCTGCCGGGTCTCCGCTGCGCGCTGCTGCCACTGCAGCTCCTGCAGCCGCTGTATGTCGAGGGCCTGCTGCTTCTCCCACTCACACTGCAGCTGCTGGACCATCAGCTGCTGCTCCCTCTTTGCCGCCTCCTTCATCTTGGAGATCTCAGCGGCGAAGTGGCGCCGCAGCTCCTGGTTGTGGAGCCGCTCGCCATCCAGTTTGGCCCGCAGTGCCTGCAGCTCCTGCCGGCGCTCCTCCTGCTGCGCAGGGTTGCCAGGGAGCTGCGCTGGGCCCCGTCGGGGCGCAGGGCGGCTGGGCCCCGTCAGTCCCCGGCCTGCAACGTCCCGCACCATGGCCGCGGGTACAAGAAATAAGTTTGTTGGCCTGTGACTGCTGTGGCCGTTGGCCACTGACGGTCACCTTCGCTGGGTCTGCGAGGGGCGGCAGCCCCTGACCCTGTAGCGTCTACTGCCTTCCGTCCCAGTCGCACAGGTGCGGAGACAGCGTCTGCTACTGGCCATGGGTGCGTGCGCGTGCAATTTATACTGTGTGCGGGCATGACGTCACAATGGAGGGCGGGGCACCATGACCTTATATGGAGATGGGCGGTGTGCCTTATATGGGGCAGCATGACGTCATATGGAGTTGGGCGGTATGGCCTTATATGGAGTTGGGCGGTATGCCTTATAAGGGGCAGCATGACCTTATGTGGAGTTGGGCGGTATGGCTTATAAGGGGCAGCATGACCTTATATGGAGTTGGGCAGTTCCTTATATGGAGTTGGGCGGTATGGCCTTATATGGGGCTGGGTGGTATGGCCTTATATGGGGCTGGGTGGTATGGCCTTCCGTGGTGTTGGGGTGGTTGGCCCCCCATGTTGGTGGGATGTTTGGTCGCCCATTGCCTTGGGGTGTTTGGCATTTCATGGTGTTGGGAGGTGTGGTGTCGCGTGGTGTCAGGATGTAAGGCCTCATATGCTGTGAGGATGAATGGCGTTCCCATTAGGCGTTCGGCTAAATCGCCTTCTTTTGTCCTGTAATCATAGAGTCATAGCAAGGTGGAAGGGACCCACAACGATCATCAGGTCCAACTCCTGGCTCCACACAGAACCACCCATTACTCACAGAATCACAGAATCATCTAAGTTGGCAGAGACCTCCAAGATCACCGAGTCCAACCTCGGACCTAACACTAACAGTCCTCCACTAAACCATATCACTAAGCTCTGCCATGTGTCTGAGATCATTGTCCAAACGCTTCTTGAACTCTGGCAGCCTTTGTGCCATGCAACCTTTCAGCGGGAGCTAGTTCCAGAGCCAGACCACATTTCTAAGTAAGGACACATTTCCTGATATTCAGCCTGAACGTCTCCTCTTGCAGCCTCACGTTGTTGCCTCTGGATGTTTTCAAAAAAAAAAAAAACGAAACAAAAACCAAACAAACCAACCAGCCCTAAGAGCATGTTTGTGGAGCAAACCATCAGTTCAGAACAGTTTTCATTTTGGAATAGCACGGCCATGAAAAGCACGGTCGTGTTGTGTGTGGGGTTGTGTAAAGGCTCCCCAAGGGAGTTCGGGTGTACCCAAAGGCTTCTGTTGGGAGCACTTTTGGATGGGAGAAAGTGGCGCCGTCCGTGTTGTCTTGGGTCCTACTTAGGGTTCGGCTCAGTGTTCCGGTTAGGGTTACGTTTCGGGTTGTTTGGAAAGAGAGAAGGCGCAGAGTCCTGTTGCTTGTGGGGTTGCGTAAGGGGTCCCCAAGGGAGTCCAGGTGTACCCAAAGGCTTCCGTTGGGAGCACTTTTTGATGGGAGAAAGTGACGGCGTACGTGTTTTCTGGGGTCCTAATTAGGGTTAGGGTTAGGGTTACCTCAGCTACACGGGGGCCTTTTAGGGTTAGGGTTAGGGTTAGGCTTAGGGTAAGGGTTCCAGTTAGGGTTAGGGATAGCTCCGTGGGGGCATTTTAGGGTTAGGGTTAGAGTTAGAGTTTCAAAGGTGGGCTGCGGCCTTGGCCCACGCTGACAGCAATATCCCCAAACACCGCGTTTTGTCACAATAAAGCTAATAAATAATAATAAAAAGGCGCACAGAGCCCTGCCCCGCTGCCCGGGAGAGCCTGGCAGTAACGGGAGGAGTGGTGGCTGCGGTCTTGGCCTGTACTGACAGAAATAGCCCCAAAACCATGCGTTTTGTCACAAGAAAGCTAATAAATAATAATAATAAGGCGCACAGAGCTCTGCCCCGCTGCCCGCTGCCCGCTGCCCTCCCCTCCCCTCCCCTCCCCTCCCCTCCCAGCCCCTCCCCTCCCCTTCCCTTCCCTTCCCTTCCCTTCCCTTCCCTTCCCTTCCCTTCCCTTCCCTTCCCTTCCCTTCCCTTCCCTTCCCTTCCCTTCCCTTCCCTTCCCTTCCCTTCCCTTCCCTTCCCTTCCCTTCCCTTCCCTTCCCTTCCCTTCCCTTCCCTTCCCTTCCCTTCCCTTCCCTTCCCTTCCCTTCCCTTCCCTTCCCTTCCCTTCCCTTCCCTTCCCTTCCCTTCCCTTCCCTTCCCTTCCCTTCCCTTCCCTTCCCTTCCCTTCCCTTCCCTTCCCTTCCCTTCCCTTCCCTTCCCTTCCCTTCCCTTCCCTTCCCTTCCATTTTTCCTTTTTCCTGGAGATAAAGAATCTCAATGTCTCTTGTGCATCTATGCAAGTGATTACTATTAGAATGAACGTTGCTTTAGGGATATATCATGTAATAAGTCATGCACTACAGTTACCTGGTTACTGTTGCATTACAATAACTCTGAAGTAGAAAACAGCTTATTTTATTTATTTATTTACTTATTTATTTCAAATACACTACAAGTTATCCTGAAACAAATTTCAAATTTTTGTTCTTCACTTTAGATAAAATCAATAGTAATTTTGGGTCATATTTAAAATTTGTGCCTTCCTCTGAATTTTTTTTCTGTGGAGCTCTGTTGCTCTACAGGAAAGATTTTGGATATATGGTGCTCACTAATATAATGTGCTTTCTAGAGATACAGGGACTGGGACATGAAATCCAGTGGTTAGATCCACTTTCAATGAGTCTCAGTCAAACACTGAATGGAACTGATATGGGATGGGAAGTCATATTAAGTATTCCCTACACGCCCTGAATCACTTACCCTTCTGGAAGAATTGCTGCCCTTTGTGCCCCGACCCCAAAAGCGTAAGTCTTCTTTAGAAATGATGAGCTCCTTCCATCTTAAGTCATTGTTACTTGGCCAATGGACAGTAGCATCCATAATGAGGAAGAATATCAGACACCATGAACAGTATACGAGATATTGCAAGTAAAACTATGTTACACAGAGATCTCACCAGTATCACTAAGTCTTAGAATGTTGCCTAAGAGGATTCTACATGGATGAAAGAGAGGTATGGACAAAAGCTGAGCTTGTTTAAGTGAGAGGACTTAACATCTAGGTCACCCTCTAAACATGTCTCCCTGCTGACTCATAAAGATTCTAGGTTGACTAGACTCCTAAGTGGGGGCCTTGAACTGCCTAACTATCTAATAGATAAATCGGACCATCCCTACAGTTTAGATTTGCTTTTCATCTGTTTCTGTACAGAGTTGTCTAACTTTACATATGTAAGAATTGCTTATACAGGAGCTTGCTAAGAAAAAATATAGAAGCTCTTGTTGAGAATTCATTTTCTCCTTACATCCTCTGGACAGGTCAGAAAACTTGGAGATAGTTTTCTTCAGTCTTTTTTCACTCAGAGAAATTATATTAACTTTTGATTAATTCAAAACAGCTCTAGTAGCTTCTATCAATCTGCATAGGTTTCTTAACGAAGAGAATGTTTTCATTGTTAAGGCAGCTGGACACAGACTGGCAGAATCATTTAGAAGACATTTCAGAGAATTCTGATTAACTGCCTGAAGTGACACTGTATTCTGATGACCCCTTATTTTATCCTGATCTCTTCTTCTTCACTTTCTGGTGCTTGAAAGTTATTTTGTATTTCTGCAACTTGCAGGACACTAATCTCATTGCCCTTCTGCTGAAGTCCATCAGGAGCATATTATGGTTCTGCAGAAGAATATAAATAACACAATCCACCCACAAGCATTTCTTTATGCAAAGTATGTCCTTTCTTACCTAGTGACTTGACAGCTAATAAAAATTATAATAGTTAGTTATGACATATTGGATAGGACTCAGCTACAGAAGGCAGGAAAGGTCAAACAAAAGTGCATTTTAAAAAAAAGTATAATTATGAACCAAAACTCTTGAAATTCTGATTGCAATTTTATTATATAATTTTCTTGCTTTGATTGGCAATGGTCACTATATTTATATTTTTCCACAGTCAGAATAGTTATGATTTGGTAATTATTTGGGGGCATGTTTTTTGTACATCTTGTACATTCCTTAATATTATGTAAAGCTTTAGCTTTTAAAACTGTTATGGCAACCCACAGTTTTTCAAAAAAGTGTGGTATCATATAGTCACTGTATTTAATGTTCTTCTGTTTCTAACTCGGCTATAGTTACTATTTTTAATTTGAAGTGATATGGCAACAATATTAAATACTGTAATTATTTGGCTTTTTTGGGGGAGATGAAGGACTATGATTCTTTGTTTACTGTAAACAATTATATTGCAAAACCATATTCTTCAGTTTCAAGTAAGAGTAATTTACAGAATAGTGTAATCTAGTAGCATGAGTAATCACACCTGTCTTTCATGTGACCAGCTGAAGTGACACCGATTGCAGTGGCATTGTCTCCCATAACCTTACAGAGAGAAGCTGAGATGAGTTACATTTCATTGCGATTCATAGAGTCTGGGAGCTTGGATAACTAGCTCTACCTCACACAACATTACCAAGGTTGTGTTATTGTCAACAATGTGTAAATAGTTTGCTTAAGAGAGTGATTCTGTTCTTAAGTGGAGTCAGTCAATCTCTCCAAAGTTCCTCTCTCTGTCTATTGACCATAAAAAAGCATAGCACAACTACACTCCTAAGTGGGAATCTCAGCTAAGCACCTAACTTGGAATGACTAAAACATGAAGACAATACCTTTTTCTTTTAATGTATTTTGCTGCTGTACAAAGGAAAACTCCTACATTAAAATGCTGCTGTGAGGATAAGACAAAGATGCATTTCTAGTAGAAACCCTAGGCTTATCAGAGGAAATATTAACTGTAAGAAAAGTAAGAGAAATACTTCAAATAAACCTAGAATAATATGGAGACTCTCCTTGCCTTCCACTTCTGAATTTGTAGATCAAATAACGGAAGAATGTTTTTTAAGGAGGATCTAGCTTCTCTATCTTAGTTGAGGAATAACCTTTATTCAAAACCATTAGTATATCAGGTTCTACTGTATTAAAGATCTCTTAGGGCATCTTTCCATGAATCACAAAGAAAGCTGGATCTTCATAAAGCCCAAATGGGAGCCATTCATAAGAAGTTTTTGACAAAGGGATTCTGGCTTTCAGCAGACCTGAAAAAAGTGAGTTTATCTCATTTTCTGATTGACAAAGATTTTCCATGAATATGACATTTACTGCCATTATTTCCAACTATTCTAACATCCTTGCCTGCCCTGTTTCCAGAAAATGATTTTCTAGGCACTTTGAAAGGAGGAAAGCATGTTGTAGGCAGTGCTATACACAACACAATCTCACCAGCTGCTTTCATTAAAAACATTGATTTTGCCAAGGATACTTTGTTATGTGATAGAGCAACCCCTAGGCTTTGGGAAAATCAGTTTTCAGATCATTTACCTCACTGTACAGGAAAGTACCCTAGCCACCAAGCTGCAGGCTACCTCAGAATGAGGGTGAGTTTGATGGTATCAATCCCACTCTTCCCTGTCAAGGCAGAGCTACTGTGTAGAAAAAAGAAGGAATCAAGATTTATTGTTTCAGAGGTGAAAAAGACTGACAAGAATACATCTGATTCCAAGTTGTGTTGAGGCTTTTTTATAAGGGGATAACTAGAGTCTTGTGCTTTTTTTCAGGAAGGATTGAGTCTATTTGAGCTTAATAGGGTTGAGTGTTTATGGGTAAGAATCAGCAGAATGTAATCCAAGAGGATCCTCCCCATAATCCAAGAGGAAATGGTAAGAGACCTGCTACACCACTTAGACGGACACAAGTCTATGGGGCCAGATGGGATCCAGTCGAGGGTATTGAGGAAACTGGTGGAAGTGCTCAGCAACCCACTTTCCATCATTTATCAGAGGTTCTGGCTATGTGGGGAGGTCCCAGTTGACTGGAGGCTAGCAAATGTGACACCCATCTACAAGAAGGGCCAAAAGGAGGACCCAGTCAGCACAGGTTTATGAAAGGCAGCTCCTGCCTAACCTGATCTCCTTCTATGACCAGGTGACCTGCTTAGCAGATGAGGGAAAGGCTGTGGATGTTGTCTACCTAGAGTTTAGTAGGCCTTTTGACACTATTTCCCACAGCATTCTCCTTAAGAAACTGGCTGCTCGTGGCTTGGATGGGCGTATGCTTCACTGGGTAAAAATCTGGCTGGGTGGCCAGGCCCAAAGAGATGTGGTGAATGGAGTTAAATCCAGCTGGAGGCCAGTCACAAGTGGTGTCCTGCAGGGCTCAGTACTGGGGCTAGTTCTCTTTAATGTCTTTCTCAGTGATCTGGAAGAGGTGATTGAGGGCACCCTAAGTAAGTTTGCAGATGACACCAAGTTAGGTGGGAGTGTTGACCCGCTTGAGGGTAAGAAGGCTCTGCAGAGGGATCTGGATAGGTTGGCTCAGTGGGCTAAGGCCAACTGTATGAGGTTCAACAAGGCTAATTGCTGGGTCCTGCACTTGGGGCACAACAACCCCATGCAGTGCTACAGGATGGGGGAAGAGTGGCTGGAAAGCTGCCCAGTGGAAAGCAACCTGGGAGTATTGGTCGATAACCGGCTTCTCAGGTGGCTGAGAAGGCCAACAGCATCCTGGCTTGTATCAGAAACAGGGTGGCCAGCAGGACCAGGGAAGTGATTGTCCCCCTGTACTTGGCTATGGTGAGGCCGCCCCTCAAGTATTTTGTTCAGTTTGGGGCCCTCACTACTGAGTCTGAGTTCTACTGCAGGTATATCACTGCTTTCCCATGTCAAGCCTCACTGAAGTCAATAGGAAACCTATATGCAGTAAGGCTTATAGCTGTGATTCAGACCTCTTAAGTGAGCATCAATCAGATTGACTTCTGGTAAGTGACAGGCAATAGGAAGATCATTACTAGAGTAATGAGAAAAGGGGGAAAATCCAGAAAAGGAGACTTATTAGAAGCCTGCCCTCTCTAATGGTAAAATTCAAAGTAGAACAACTCAGTGGGATCACTTATTTGAGAGGAGCTGCCTGGATAAAAATAGATTCTTCATTGATAGTCAGATCATTGAGACTCTGAAAAAGGAGACGCTGTTGAAAAAGTGCCTGCAAACTGACTTTGTTTGGCATCTGACTGAGTTGTGGGAGCCCTGAAGCTACCAGCAGCTTCCTGCCTGCCACTCCTGGAAATGCTTTATATAGTGCAAGCAATAAACACTACCCAGTGGGAAACTCCAGACTAATGTTTTATATTGATTAAATGCTAACAGCAGGGAGAAGCTTGATGTGGACTTTCAGAAAACTGAATGTTTGAGCTGAATACCCTTTGCTAATAACAAATAAGATACCAAATCTAGGACACTATACCATACTGTCAGATGAAGGGGTCTTAAAATTACACTCACATTCCCTGTAAGCAAGTAGCAGTGGCATGGTTCTTAAAAAAAAAAAGAAACTATTCCTGATTCTCCTGTAAAACAAATTAATTCCATTACCGTCAACTGCAAATCAGGTCAATGGGATATGTACTTGAAATTTCATATATTTTCCAAATGGTAAAAATGATTCATTTTTTATTATTATTTTTAGTGGTGAACATATAGTTTTCATACATATATTTTAGATTATGTATTTTATATAATTATTAAAAAAAAAGAAGCAACCTAAGGTGAACTTATAAAACTTATAATATTCTTGACAAGACTATAGTAAAGTGAGTTGAATTCTGACTGACAGGTGTGGTTCAGTGACATTCTCCTAAACCTCCCAGTAGCTGTGGGTATCATCACAAGGGGCAAAGTTCTTGCTGCACAGAGAATAGAAAGATTCAGAAGGAATTCATAGTGTTATGAACATTTGCATAAATGCAGAGTTTGAGTTCTGGTAACTAATAATGCTTAGTGTCACTAAGAATCAGTGTGCTTAAACTTGGTATTAAGGTAGGTGACTAAATATTTATATACATACAGCATGAGATTTTTTTTTCTGAATTAGTTATTCCCTTTTATTGCTTTGTAGTGGTATCTTGGCTGCATTTCTGTTTGAGTCTCCTAGCAGACCTTTTTGTGACTTTTTAAAAAGTTCCTGGTGTGCTTTTCATTGGTGCTCTTTTATGAGCCTTTTTTGAGCTTTCTCCCTGCTCTGGACACAGTGTGCTTGGTGCTTTTCCATTTTATAGCTCCAGTCACAGTTCTTCTGCCAAGTCTGTTAGAAGGAAAGGGGCTGGGTTTAATTTTCCCTCTGAAGAAATCATCTTGAGCCCTGGCAAAACCCTTGGAAACTAAATGATGGGGGAGGCTGCAGTGGGAATACCCTTGATGGATGGATTCCAGGGTTGGGCTGCCCTTACAAACTTTTCTTACTCACAAATATCAAGTACAAGAGGCTAAGAAAATATTTGAAAGAATAAACTATGGAAAACCACTATAATAATACTTCATAAGACTATCACTCGAGTAGTCACTTGAATCCTCACTTAGTGCTGTTTAGCTAACAAAATTATGTATTAAATCAGCCACTCCCCTCCTCCACATCATCTCACAGAGGGCTGCTGAACCCAGTAATTTGGCAGCTCCATCCTCTGGATGTGTAAAGCTTTGGTGACACTACTTGAAATGAGCACACTTCCGATGCCAAGAGCAGAGGCTATCAGCTTCCTGCTGCTTTGTGTAACCTCAGCTGAAGCAGTTTTAGCTCTTTGCTCCACCTGATTACTTTGAAGCAGTCTCTACACCCTTTCAGCTCTGTGTGCTGCCTCTGCAATTTCATCATCTAGAGCACAATTAAATCACTGCCCCAGAGTGTATGCTCTTTAGGAATGATTCAATGCCATATAGAGCCCTTAACTAACACCTTGACACTAGGTAGTACCCTGTCCTGAGCATCAGCTTACTTCCTCAGACTTACCCACTCACACCATTCAGCAACTCCTTACCGTGTTTCCTTGCCAGACTAGAAGACTCCTAATTCCTAATGTCACATGTATCCAATCCTTTCATTTTCTGGCATCACTTGAATACTTTGTCTATTAATCAAAAATTAACTGCATTTGAACCCAGTTTTAATCCAGCAAAAACTTAATCTCCATGAGTAACTCCAGTGTTATTCTCCATGCTGGTTCTCCTCTATAACCATCTGATACTGCCAAGAAATGCCAGTCTGGAGACTTCAGATGCTATACAGGGGTAACTACTTTTTTTTTTTTTTCTTTTGTTGGATCAGATTCTCTCACATATATTGCTACCTTTGAAGAAATTCTTAAATTCTTTATCATCTGAATTTCAAGTATCATCATAGTACTTAATTATACCAGAACACTCAGCAAGTTTGTTTTCTGTATACAATTGTGTTAGCACACAATGGTTTGCAAATGTTTTTTTAATTTATTTAAAATATTTTCTTCATAGTTCTAGAGTCAGAAGTAGTAGAGAGCTATTTTCTCAAGCTTTCTAAAATATTGATTTCTGGGCAATAAGCAGGGTAACAAGTGAAACTTTCAAAAGGGTGCAAATGATCAAAACAAGGACCCTTTCACTGAGGTTCTTTGATATTCTTAATTATAAGAATCATTATCATTTCATATTGTGAAACAGATCATCTCTAACATGAGATCTGAAAGCTATTTACCTAAAAGTGAACAAAAAAAGTATGCCAAAGACAGACATAAAATTTCTTTTTTCTGGTTGTCATTGATGAGAATTCATAACCTATGGGGAAATCAATCCTATCCCTGTCTCCAGCAAATATTTAAGTAGGAAGCAACCTTTGAGTTCTTCGCAGTCTTCTTTTCCCTCAGCACAGAATGTGGAAGAAGACCCTGCTTTGGGACCATCACCTGCAATGAAGCTTGAAATTTTGGCACAAAAGCCTCACCTGGAGTGGCTGGGAATAAAGATTCTGCTTAGAAGGGAGGTGACCTAAGTATGAAGTACAAAGCAAATGGAAGAAAGGGCTCAGATGGGACCTGAGTTCTAGAAGTAACAATGAAAAAAAAATAAATGAAAGTAACAATGAAAAAAAGAAAAAAAAAATCTCAAGGAATCTTTACATAAGTAAAAAGCAAGAATTATTGTATTCTTTTTGAATGAAAAAGGGCTTTGCCGCTTACCTTTACGTATAGCAAATGCCAAGAATTCTCATTATTCCATTTCTTTTGGAGCCAAGGGCAGCAGAATCAAAATGTTCTTTTCACTGTAATACCCAGAGGGTAATTGAAATATAATTGCATTTTTTATGAGGTGTTTGTATTTTCACTTAACTTTATTTTGTTTTAAGGTTCCTGCACTCTTTTTAAGAAAGGGAAGCCTTAGCAAAGTCACTGAAGTTTATCCTTTGAAATGAGTGTTACAGATGTTGGTGTAGAAAGCCTTTTTATGCTTCGCCCCTAATCGACTGCAATAATAATAATCACTCTTCTTCCTTTATTTTCTAATTCTTATTTGTTGCAAACTACTCAGTCAGTGTCACTTCTGATTATGGATAATTAAGAAGTTGACACAGAAAATCAAGGATAGTTTAATTATGGCTTGAGCAAAATATAAGCAGAGTAGTCCTGGTACAAAATACTGATATGTATCCTGTACTTGTTGGGGACATTTTTGCATCACAGAGTGATCGTACACAATTCATTTTTGTTGGCTACTGGAGAGGATTTTGGAAAGGAAAAATAAAAAATAATCATCCCTTCTTTCCAAGCCAGCTCCTACACAGGAATATTAACTGTCTAAAATTTTGGGTGTTCTGTGTAGTCAGTGAAGCATTTGAGCAGTTCAGTCAGGAGACATTGGCACAGACACTTCAGGCAGGATGGATAACTTGCTCCCTATTGCCCTTGAGTCCCTGGAGAGGGAGAGCCTAAGCACTCAGCTCAGATAAGAGGGTTGAAGTTAAGCAGGGTGAAATCCACCTTCAGTCTTTCAGTGCAACCAGGTTTTTTCAACCTGCAAAGCTATTTGTTGCTTTGTATCACGGAAGTTGAATACATGCCAAGGATTTGTTTATGTTTCTTCATTTTGGGAAATTACATTGGCATCCATTACCAGCTCTACAGTAAGTTAGTTATTACATAAATAAACAAACAAGCCCTCCAGCTTTCCTTCTTTTCTCTGACAACATGTTGAATAACTCTAGTGAACCAACTTTTGTCATCCTCTTTATAAAGCATCACAGTGGCACAGGACATTGACATTCCATAAGACTGAAGGTCCTTATCAGCTATGTAAAAGGGAGAGTAAGGTGTTTTTCCTTTTCATCTTAGAAAGTTTAAATTAAACTATGCCTCTGGCTTTCTCACAGGCAAGGTTCATTTAAGACAGTAGATAAGGTTCAGTATTTGAAGAATATTAATTATAGTTGGATGATGCAAATTCAGATGATAAAACCTGTCTGCAGTAGGCTATTTTTTACCAAAGGCATTATCCTGTCATGCTCTTGGAAAACAAAAAAAAAGGGGCAATGATTTTTTTTTTCTCCTTCTGGGAGAATCACACAGTTCCAGGCATCTGGTAATAAATGTCCCACTCAAAATCTTTTAATGAGAGAGCACATCATATACTTAAGGATGATACAGCTTTAATTTATTGTAAGAGATATACACTGTTACAAAAATACTGTTAGTTACCTCAGAACTGCCTAACCTGTAGGTGAGGTTCAAGGGGGGAACTTTCATTCACACAGTAAATAATAACAGATGATTTCCACACAGCGGAAGTACTCTGCATGTAGTTTTTATGCAATAACAAGAATTCCAAGCAAATCTGTCAACAAACACCAGTACTAGATGACATGATGTCTTAAATCAGGTCTGAACAGTTTTTAAGCTAGACTATGCTCAGGATGAAGCATGAGCTCAGCCCATAATTACCAGAGAAGTCATTTGAGGGGCACATGGCTGTGGGGAAATAATGGGTGAGAACATTCTGCTGCACTAACATAACTTCCTTTAAAAACTTAACATACATACCCCTGGGAAAATTAGGGCCCCACCAAATTTCAGTGCCCCCGTTTTCTCTAAAACCAAGTGGCAAGGTGTGGTGGTTTTATGCAGTTAGGCAGCTGAGCTCCACCACTATCACTCTTTCCTCCTCAAAGGTAGAGGGGGAGAAAATATGATGGAAAGGGCTCAAGGGTTGAGATAAGGACAGGGGGATCTCTCAACTATTATCGTCATGGGCCAAACAGACTCATTATAGGGAGAAAATGAAATTTATTGCCTATTACTAATAAGCTAGACCAGTGAGAAACTAAAAGCAAACTAAAAACGTTTTCCCCTCATCCACCTTTTTCTATGTCCTCCACCCGAGCAGCACAGGGGAACGGGGAATGGGGGCTGCGGTCACTCCCTGACGCTTCGTCTCCGCTGCTCCTTCATGGTCACTCTCTGCCCCTGCTCCACGTGGGGTCCCTCCCACGGGATGCCGTCCTTCCCGAACTGATCCTGTGGGGGCTCTCCATGGGCCGCAGCCTCCTCCAGGCCACATCCACCTGCTCCACCGGGGGCTCCTCCACGGGCTGCAGCGTGGAGATCTGCTCCGTGTGGGACCCATGGGCTGCAGGGGGACGGCCTGCTCCACCAGGGGCCTCTCCACAGGCCGCAGGGGAACTGCTGCTGCGTGCCTGGAGCACCTCCTGCCCTCCTGCTGCACTGACCTTGGGGTCTGCAGGGCTGGTTCTCACACCTCACTCTCCCAGCTGCTGTTGCACAGCAGTTGTTGGTGGTGGTGTATTTTTCTCTTAAATCTGCTCTCCCAGAGGCCCAACCAGCATTGCTCAGTGGCTTGGCTCTGGCCAGCAGTGGGTCCCTTTTGGAGCCGTCTGGAGCTGGCTCTGATCTGACATGGGGCAGCTGCTGGGCTCTGCTCACAGAGGCCACCCCTGCAGCCTCCTGCAACCCAAACCTTGCCACATAAGCCCAATATACATGGTAACGATCCACAGACTGACACAGAGGGAGATATATGCACATAATCACAGAATGGCTGAGGCTAGCAGGGACCTCTGGAGCTCATCTGGTCCAGGCCCCTGCTCAAGCTGGGCCAACCAGAGCAGGTTTCCTAGCACCATGTCCAGGTGGCTTTTGAAGATCTCCAAGGAGGAGCCTTTGCAACCTCTCTGGGCACCCTGTGCTCGTGCTCAGTCACCTGAACTGTCAAGAAGTGCTTCCGCATACCATGTCTGCCTAATCTTTGTATTAACAGGAACTCATGCTTAGAAAAACAATGGCGGTTACCAGCTAGCTTAAGGTCTGAATATGCCACAGGTTAAAAGAAGAAAGTGAAAAAAATATATATATAAAATCAAAGAACAGAGAAAAAACAAAACAAAACAAAAATTTAGTAGATACTTCCTGAGCAGAAAGAACACTAAATAATCAGATTCATTATTTATGGTACATTATCCTCTTACCTTTGCTCAGAATTCACTTTATTGGCAAATTTGAAGTGACAAAAAATGACCCAACTCCTGTTTAGAGAAATGTCTAATTTTTTGCTGTATAATAAGACTTGCAGTGACATTTAATTCCTCTGCATATTGTCACAGAACATGGATAAGAGCAAACAAAACTGCAAGAAAGCCTCTCTCCTGGCTTTTTGTTTTTCATTTGCAGTTTGTGATCAAATAGCTCATGCCATATAAATTCTCTGTTAATGCAATGCTGTATAACTTTGTCCATATATCCTTGCCTACAGATGTTCCTGCTATATAACAGAGTGTCAGGTATGATAAACTTCAAGGTGTTTCTTTCACTTGAGAAGAACATTGTGAGCCACATAATTTCCCTCTGTGGTGCTCTGCAGAGCAATGTTTTGGTGTAGACCTGTTTAAAACATTTATGCAAATATTGCAGAAATAAATGGCGATTTGGGAATGAACAACAAAAATGATTAAAAGCATGGATAACCTCTACATGAAGCCAAGCTGAAGAGTATCATTACAGTAACACAGAAATCAATAAGCTTTATAAAAAAAAGAATTGTACAGAAAAGTGCTGCAATTACTCTTCCCTGATATATAAAGGACTAGGGAATTCCAGCAGAGCTGGAAAGCAAGACATTTACAGCTGCCTTTTTTTTTTTTTTCTTCTCCCACATAACAATCAATAAGAGAAATTCATCTCCCCTGTCTCTGATATAATTAGGTTAGTAATACTTTGCTGCTGATCTGACCTAGCATGACAATTTTTATGCATAAGGTCAAATGTTGCAGCATAAAAAGAGACACACTGGGGACAAGGAGACGGAGGTATACCAGAATTGATGGTAGCTCGTTCAGAGACATAGGAAAGGCCTCAGCAAGCCTTATTTTTGCACAAATTTTGTAAAACTTAGCTCTTGCACACCTTGATCTTCTTGTAGAAGCCCAGAGCCTCTTTCAAAAGGCATGTTAAACTCTGCAGGGTTTCCCTCTTATTCACAGTGATACAAGCAAAATACAAACAGACCAAGGGCCGTGATCAGATGTTTTTTTGCACAAATGGCTCTGGCAGTTTTTAGGGGTTACCTCAGGTTCCCACAGTTGTTCATTGCTTTTGGCTATAGGTACCTACTCAACAGCTCAGCAAGCACAGAAGAGTATCAGAGCATCTCAACCTGGAACGAAATGAACTTTCCAGTCTTATTCCACAGGGTCTACTATTCTCATTCTGAATACAAGCTAAAAAAAGCAAGAAAGAATAAGTATGTACAAAAGAAGTGCTATTTAATCTAGTTCCTACAAGAAGATATTCTATGTTAGTAAAGTTTATACCTAGAAAGTACTTTAATTTACTGAAATAAACAATTTTAGTAAAATTCACACAAATTTATTTGTGGATATTCACACTTTTATTTGAGATCAAATATTTAGTTTCCCTGTATAATATACAGTGGATAGGTATACTATTTGGATTACACCTCATTTCTACCTACCTTCAAGTAGATTTCAGGGAACTTAGGAGTACCCATGCACTAACTCGCTGTGGTCATGCAAGAGATATAAGCACTCAGGTATCTTCTGATTATAACCCATAAACAATTAAAATAGCAAATTTTCCTCAAAACAAGTGTTGTCATTCTGGAGACAAAGGGGAATTTGGAGAATGCTGAGAATGTGATATGAAGGTATTAATTTTTTCACTATATTCTTTTTTTTTTTTCTTTAAAGAGTAAGTACTCAGAGGCAGAGCAGTGGATGTGCTGATATCAGTATTATATATATATATATAATATTATATTAATATATAATACATATGATATACATATTATATATATATATATAAAATACTGATATCAGTATTAGGTGTTTGATTTATACTAATTCATGTTTGTGAGGTTTATTTATTTATTTATTTATTTATTTCCTCCTTAACAAGAAGAAGCATCAAATTAACACCTCTGACTTTTATTTACCATGTAGTCAAGCTGGCACAACACATGGTTTTCAGTATGGTGGTTTAGCAGTTTCCTAAATATTTTTCTTCTCCTAGAGATATCTGTGTATTTTTGAGAAAAGGAGAAAACTTTGGTTCTTTCTTCCTCTGTTCATACACTGCAGTATTTGTGAAAGGAGAGAAGGCTAATAAGGACTGCAATGTGAAAATGTTTGCTGGAGTGTAATATGCCCAGGCACACGTTCCTGCTCTTTGAGACCCAAAAAAAAAAAAAAGGCTGTAACAAAGAAAGGTACGAGAGTACTAGCAAAATTAACATATCACATTTCCATTGTAACAGTAAATTGATAATAGTCACTTGTTCAACATGGGCAATGATCACGGTGAAAATATCTAAGTTGTTCCTTGCTCAGATTAGTCTGAAATTACCATGAACACATTTAAAATAAATTTTCATTATCACCCTAGAGTATTACATACAACAACATTGTTTGACTGCATTATGGATTATAAATATTTTTATTTTTTTTCCTGAAAAGTACTTTAATGGGGCTAAAAAGAGATGGAACTTGAAAATTTATTATGGAACTATTTTTGAAAATGTGAATTGGTGAATGTTGTTCATGCCAAGATTTTATTTTACTTGCTGACTTCTGCATTCTGTATTGCCATGGAATACAGTGACATTTCACAAATGAGGAAAAATAAAAAATGATTGGTTGCATCAGGCAGAAACATTTGACAATATGTAAGTCATATTTCAGAACATTGAAACTAAAAACACTAGAGAAATTTACATCATCTGAAGATTTAACGTTTGTATATGCATATTTTATATCAAGATTAACCTTCATGTTGAAAAAACAAATTCAAGTGCAATGTCTCTTGCCCAGAATATTCATGCAAGTGGAAATTCTTGAAATTGGACTCATTCTTTATTTTCATATTTTTAGCTTTCATTGGTATTAACTTTTGTCATTCTGAACAAATGCTTTTCCAACTGGGACATTTATACATAGCTTCTTGACAGTTTTTCAAGCCAAATCTTGGCTACATATGCTGTAATTTGATATACTGTAAGTGTAAACACTTGTGTTTCCATAATACTTCGAGTAATCCTGTATTTTAAAAACTATCTGTATTTTAAAAATCCTGTATTTTAAAAACTGTATTTAATAAACAATCCTCTCTGTGTTTTTTTTTGAAAAATATATTAGCCATTGAACAGACATCTTTATGAACATTTATTTAGTTTAACAGGTTTCTGTGATTTTTTTTTGCCTGAATCTGCAGTCTTTAATCTGAATGAGCCTTTAGAATAGACTATGTGTTTTCTGTCCTTTAGGTATCTTCATGTAATGGATTTAGATGACCCAATCCTATTGAATTTTGAGTTTTGTTAATCTTCAAGAATTACAGCTAGTTTTTCTCCTTCCTTAAAGCGGAATAAGTCTTTTAAGTGAACATAACTGCATATAAATTCAGCATATGTTATTCATTTGAATATATAACTTATATTTTTATATTAACTATTTTACAACTTAGAAAACTATTTTAACAAATATTTGCCAAAATTTGACCATTTCCATAATAAGTTAGGTATAGATTTGGCATTATGATCACAAGTTTGATTAATATCTGGTGGGCTGTCCCCAACCATCTGCCAAGCCCCTACCCCACAGCCTGCCAAGCAGGGTGAGGGAGAGAATTGGAAAGGCAAAAGTGAGAAAAAAACTCATGAGAGTTTTTGAGATACTTTAATGAAGTAAGTAAAGGAGAGAACACCACCCCAACCCCTCACCTCCCAGTTTTATTACTGAGTGTGAAATGGCATGGAATAACCCTTTGGTCACTTTGGTCAGTTGTCCCGGCTGTGTCCCCACGTCCTCTAGCTTTGCTCACTGTGGGTGCAAAGTGAGAATCAGAGAAGGCCTTGATGCCATGCAAGCACTTCTCAGACATAGCTAAAACATAATACATAGTTAAGATACCCTTTTTCAAAATGTTCACTTCCCTGTTTTGTTTCTAAGCAGGAATCAGAACATGCCTGACATTCATCAACTTGGCTGAGTCTATCACAAAACATGAGCAGCTAAGAGTTGTCATTTAAAAAATGGGTGGAAGGAGAAGCCAAGGACCAGCTCTGGACTAATTTGATCTCCTCTTCTGTGTGGCGGGAAGAAGCAGTGACAAGTCTCATCTAAGTACCCTATCCAGCTGGAGAAGGTGGGTCAAATTCCTCTTTTCCCATTAAAACAGAATTATTTTGAAGCCCAGAACTGAAAACAACAGGGTAGCCTTGCACTTAGGGTGCTCACCTGGAAAGGAAAGCTAGTGGGCTTGCATTTACATAACTCACTGTTAGCTGTCTATGTATTAGATAATAGATCTTAGTACTAATTATTGTGTTCACATTTTTCATATCATTTCATTTTTTTAAAGCTTTTTTTTTTTCTACTTTGTTTCCAGCCCTTCAGCTTTCTTCTAGCCTTTAGCAGAATTTAAAATCAGTCGTTGTGACTTGGTTCTTTGAATAAAATAATTTATGTGAACTACATAAGGTGAATTAGTAGATTAATTGATTGTAATAGGACATTTGCAATTATGTAATCTGATTCACATAACACAGTCCATGTGATTTTGAATTAATTCCTGCTTAAGCATATCTTTTGATAAACTTGTGGTCTCAATTTAAAAAGCAGTCAGTGATGAAAATTTTACCATAGCCCTTGATATATAGTTACAGTGGCAAGTTGTTTCCCTTAGGTAAAAATTCACATTTTGTTTGTAATCACCATGCTATTTGTAAGATTAATAATATATTGTAACACTCTATACCAGTCAATCTTATTTATTTATTTATTTAATGATGCTCAGTGGAAGAATGTATTTGTAAGCCTGTGAAGCCTATTTCTGTAATGCAAATAGGCTAGAGACTGAATTCCAAATTCTGTTCTGATCCTCTCCTCACTTGTGCCTCTTGAAATGTCACTAGCTCATAACTTGATCAAATCAATTACTTCAGGAATGGAATTTTCCATGCTTAGGGCTGAGCTCCATTAGAGGAGTCCTCGCCAAGTCATATCTGCGTCATAGAGCATCACTGTAGGCTGATAGGAGCTCTTTTCTGCTGGCAGATTGACATCACCCTCCTGAAGGATCGAGGCTAAGCCAATGAGAGCTCCATGGAGCTTTTGTTGGAATAGAAATTTCAGCGGCTAGAGATCTGCTAGCGTAAGCCATGAAGATGATCAAGGGGCTGGAGCACCTCTCCTACAAAGAAAGGCTGAGAGAGCTGGAGCTGTTCAGCCCAAAGAAGAGAAGGCTCCAATGTGACCTATTTATGGCTTTTCAGTACTTAAAGGGGGCTTATAAATAAGATGGAGAGCGACTCTTTGCTCCATCAGATAATGACAGGACAAGGGGGAATGGTTTTAAAAACAAAGAGGGGAAATTTAGATTAGAGATTAGGAGGAAATTCTTCACTCAGAGGGTGGAGAGGCACAGGAACAGGTTGCCCAGAGAGGCTGTGGATGCCCCATCCCTGGAGGAACTGTTCAAGGCCATGTTGGATGAGGCCCTGGGCAACCTCATCTGGTGTGTGGCATCCCTGCCCATGGCAGGGGGGTTGGAACTAGAAGAGCTTTAAGGTCACTTCCAACCCAGGCCATTCTATGATAAGAAAACTGTTTTTTTTGGGGGGTATATATCCTCCATGTTCTGGCTGACAAAATTGCAATTGAAATACTCTAATGTGAATTGGTCTGTCTTTCACTCCAGAGAAGAATCATTTGTTCCCAAAATATATTCATATGCTATTTTGGTAGCATATGGTCTTGTTTTATGATGTATGTTGCATCTTTTGAGATGGAAAACAGAATGCAATAGACTGATGAGGAAAATGATTATCAAAGTATGGAACCAGAGGAAATAAAACTCGAGGTACTTATATCTGTGTATGAGCTTTTCAGATACTTTCTGAAGAACATAGTTCCTCACTAGCACAGGTGTCCAACGTCAAACTCTCAGGTTTTCAATATTCCATATTGTTCCTCAAACACTTCTCTAAAGATTTGTTTCCTTAGTTTTTATCTAGTTTTGGAAAGGAAAAAAAAACCTCTAATGATGGTTTCTCAGGTCCCTCTTTTTCTCTTGCATGTAGGGGAGATTGAGGTGGCAAGGAAATGATATTCTAAGACTGCTTCAAGTTTTCATAAGAATCTTTGAAAGGAAGAGAAACTTTTTGTTACCATTGGGGTCTTGTACTAAAATAAAATAAAATAAAATAAAGTTCAGTAAGTTTTGAATTTCCCTTTAAAATTGTAACTTATGTTTGTAGTTGGTTGGGAAATTGTCAGGCTTTGTCTGTCCATGGTAGATAGACAGCTGTTTCATATGGAACAGCTAAAATTGTGCTCCTTGGGACACGTCAATCACCAGTCATTCAGATCATATAATGCATCTTTTCAGCAAGTCTTATGATGGAAAATTCCATAGAGCTGATGAAACCTAAACAAAAAATCTGCTTCAAATGAGTGCCTCATATGCCAGGCATTTTATATTTCTAAATTATTTGTAAAAATGAAATGATCGGTTAGCACTTAATCAAAGAAGTTATTAATGCCTTTTAAATTTGAAATTAAACCTTATCAAAAATATTTTATAGGTATATTCTGTTCATTACTGAACGTGTCAAGCAAATGCTGGTTGTGATCACTCAGTTCCAGACACTCTTGGAACAGACAGTGGAATTTTTTTCATGCAGAACGGCATGAATTGCTTATTTCTTCCAACTATAATAACAGTACTGAAATGAAGAAAATTTTCTTAGCTCTTTCCTTCTGTTTTTGAAGACAAAATTGTCTGATTAACATGTTAAAGTTGATGCTAGGGAGATGAACTTAAAAAAACTACCAGATTTTTCCTCTCTCCATGTGCTCTTTGATTCCCAGCAGTGCGAAATAATCTTTGTATGTCTTTAGGAAACACTGGTTTTGATGTTTGAAAAGCCTCTGGAAATTTGGGACATTTGTGATCAAAATGTTACTGGTTGGATGCTTTTTAGTAATTCTCTAAAGGTCATATTCAAACAGTTCCACCTGAGGTATTATCTCCCATTAACTGACTATCCAGTTTCCCTCTAAGAGCCATATATGAGCTTTTCAAAAGCCTTTCAAGTTACCCCCTCTCTTACTAACTTACTACATGAAATTAAGTGAGATTTAAGGTAAGTGAATATTGACCAGCATGAAAAAACAAAAAAGAAGGTATTTTAATGTGGCCTTTGAATTTAAAGTACATCTGGTATATATTTTTCTCTGTATGGATTCCCACTCCCCATATCTTCTTTGTATATTGTGGAGCTGCAAATTTGAAGAACATTTTCAAACACAAGGTTTTTAAAATAGATAGATTTAAGCGTACTTCAATGCAAAGTATATTTGCAAAACCACATTTGTGAAGGTACTCTTTGTGAAGAGTAGTGCAGAACACTGCTCTTCTGTTAAGCACAATTCTAGTAAGGATAACAACCTATAGAAAGTTCACATTTTAAAGAAATGTTGTGATCCTTACTTTTACATGTATCTTAAAAGCTGAATAGATAATTTACCAAGGTGATTAAAATAATTATTGTTGATTCTTCCACTTTTACTGTTTCAGAGGATGTACTCTATGGTTTAGTAACTACACTCCACCTCCATCTAATATTAACTGCTCAAGCAATAGTAATGAGCAAGCAATACGTTGCAGGCAATACCATACTTTACTTGCATTTGGATCTGTCTATGTTGTGCAGTTCAGCATTGGGCAGAGAGCTGTGCTGCTTCTGTCAACACAGCACGATTGGTGACACACAGAGATGCTACGCTGAGTTACAAAAAGAGCAGCTGAAAAATAGCCCAAGAGGAACTACTCACTCCTGCTTCAAACTGGTGCCAGAAATACCAGTTCCAGATATCTCTGCATGGTGTAGTGTTGTATGGAATGGATAAATCCTGAATAAAAATCCACTGGAGAATGTTAGCACATGCAACAGAAGAGAGCCGTAAGTCATCATGGCATCAGCACGGCTCCATTGCTGGCATTTTTTATTGGTTTGAGCTGTGCTAGAGAATGTCACAGTCAGATTAGTTTGCTGCTTGGGACCACAGTTTACTTCTTTTCTGAAGGGCAAAGTATCTTTTCTAACACTGAAGACAGTGATAAATAATGACCATAATTACTTTTCATTAAATGTTAGAGGTGTGTGCTTATTTGCCTGGAATGCAGTAGCACCTATTTTGGCTTAGGTAATGCACTCAGGTACAACACATCTGTCTCCTTTCCCCCCCGATTTATGGGCCATTTTTAGTGGTCCTGAACCTTTGTATTCTTCTGAAATGTCAGAAGTGAACATATTTTGTGTGTCTTCACTGCAGGACTCTTTATGAACACATGTAAAATGGTGAGTGAGGATCAGGGTCAGAATTCATTATTCTGAGAGAAGCCAAAGGAGCATATGTGTTAGAGAGTAATTCAAGCCATGAGGAAGACACCACCTGTGGACATCCAGTTCCTCTTTTTTACCTTGCTGTCCAAAAGACATAAGGCCCATGCAATCACTGGTTCTGTAGGAGAGTAGACCAGGTGAAAAATATTCACCACTTAATAAGACAAAGATTTTGATCATTTTGGCCAAGTAAAAGTTCATTCTCCAAGTGAATGAGGGTAGGGTGAATAACTCCCCCTTGAAGGAAGGGTTGGAAAGTAGTTGTGCTAGAATCAAAACTCTTGACTGACATTGTATGTTAGGGGAGACAGGATGTCTTGTTAGGATGGAGATAGCAGGAAGCTGGATGATTGCCTGCATTTAAATATAGCTACTTGACTTTTATCAGACAGGGGGAAATGATTACTTGGCACTTGCATTAATTGCTGAAGAGACATAGGAGACTTTAATTTTGAGCATAAGTGTGATGGGATACCTCATTAAGAATGCAGAAAAAATTTCACTTGGTCTAAAAAAATTAAATATGAGAAAGAACACATTTTTCTTTGAGAATCTTAGATTGGAGCAGAACTGCACTGGAAGCAATTTGGTGTATTTTGCTCACACTGTCTGTAAAGACCAAAGTTACTTCCAAAACTGGCCTTATCCAGCAAAACATACTCTGTATAGTTGCTGACATTTGTCCCAAGAAATACATCTCTGTTAACAAGCAGTAAAGAAGTTACAGACATGTATGCAATAAAAAATATGTTGCTTTATCCTACTTTTCTTCAAAATGTCTGAGAAGCAGCATATAACTCAGGACTTGACATACATATATGACATCAATTGCAACATCTATGTAACAAAAACAGATTAAGAATTTGAAAATATAGCCATGCTTTCTGGACGTAAACCCAGTGGCTCAAAGTGAGAGATGAATTAGAAGCAGACTTCTTCAGCAGATGACAGAAAAAAAAAGATGATCACTGCTGGCTAGTGTCATGGTTTGACTTAGATGTTTCTTGTGAAAGAAAAGGCAAATAGTTAAAAATTGAGTAACCTGAATTAAGAATAATGCATTTCCCTAGACTACTTCTTACTTCTTCTTTTTATTTATTTATTTATTTATTTATTTATTTCCAGAGAAATACAAAATTTAGCAAGCAATAAATGAGATTTTACTACAATTTCCCAGTGGACACCCATGAAAAGAACTGGGAGGAAAATGTTTTCTCATCACAGGAAGCTCCCATTCTCAATAAGGATTAAATATTCAAAATGCCAAAAATGTTCATGAATCAGCAGTCTAAAAATTTTCATTAAATATAACTCAAGAATTCTTTTGTTTTGATTTTAATTATTTCTTTTCATTATTTTGTGAAATAATTCATGCATTTTTTCCCAGTATTTTCCAATATAGGCTTAAAAAGAAAATACTTTTAAAACAAAAAAAACAAATACTGTTTGGAAAAGAGGAGGAGGGTTAAATGTCAAAACATCTTTTCAAAAAAAGCTTTCTCTTTTTAAACATGTTTTACCTTGCTAAACTGGCATTTTATAGCAAAATACATCTACAGTGTAAAATTTCCTATCTGATTTAACCACAGGTCTATCAAGTGCCACTGTCTTGTATGATTAAAGTTATTTGTTGAAGAATTGCATTAAATCTGCTTTTATGCCAGTGATGGTTCTTGTAAATATATGTATGTAGACCATATATATTCACTGAATTGAATATATATTGAATATATTCAATGTAGACCACTGAATTCTCAGGATTTTGGCCCGATGTGGAAAATTTCATCAAGAAGCAATGATATTAAAATACAAAGAGGCTACAGCCCTGCAGGAAACTGCTTCATTTTCCATATAAAATAAATGCTTAATTAGTTTTCTTTAATTTTAATCTTTGAACCACATCTGGTCATTGCAAAATTCTAATTATTTCTGAAGCCCCCTGTGTAATAAAAAATCCCTTTTCAACCTACAGATTCTAATACTTTGGTACATGAAAGTAACTGTTGTGTTTTGAAAAAAAAAAGTACACAGTATTTTATTTCCAACAAACTATGCATATTGTAAAGCACCAGTTTGTCATTAGTTCTATGGAATCTTTATTTTAATTACAGTCTTGAATCAGTTCACCACATTACTGTGACAGGGGCTATGATGCTTTGGCATCTTTATATAGTCAGTCAAATTTTTGAAGGGTTGCCTTAAAAAAGCTGCATCTGAAGTGAATCATGTAATCCAAGTGACATGACATGGTTGTGGTCACACAGTTACATGGACCTCTCCTTTTCTTGAAGAGACTAGACCAATTCCTATATTCTTTTACATACTCTTTTTAGTGTTGATTTGCTGTATTGTTCCCCATTTTCCTTTGTTTTAGCAAAGTAAATATGACTTTTGCCATTGACAGTAAAAGGCCACAGGCTTTGTATTCACCTGACAGTGCAGGATTGTTTGCATTTTCCTTGGCCTGAGCTGGCCTTAGCTTGCTTTGATAACTGTCTAGTGCTCAAGTGGCTTTTGCCTGACCACTTGTAGCTTCATGTCTGGGAATACTACATGTGGCAAAGGTTTGACAAACCTAGGTAGCAGTCATTGTGGGACAACTAAGCCCTTTGTGTTAGACTGGGCTAAGGGACACTACTGTCCCTTTGATGCTACAACTTTCAAATTTTACCTGGAAGCAGACCTTGTTAAGAAAACATACAAAAATAACCCCTAGTGGAGTCCAAGACTGAGGAGGAAGGGATCCTGCTAACATGGACATTATACTCCTCACAATGAAGGCCTTGGGAAGGTGATGATTTTATGTAAAAGGTACTTCTCTCTGCTGGAGGAAGAAGACTGGCTTTGTCAACCCAACCCAAAGGAACATTGAGAGGATGAGCATAGCTCCAGGGGAAAGCAGTAAATAAAAGTAACTCGTATAACAATTAGAAGGTTATAATGCATGAGGATTTTTATTTAATTACCTGGTTTAAACATATAGCATAAAAACTGGACTACTTTGGACTAGTACACTGCTAAAATGTTGATGGGACAACAAGGAATTCTTATGCCCATGTGTACATTATGTTCCTTTTTGCCCACAACAAAATTTGGGTGCGTGTTGCCATTTGTTTGATCCAGATACTGTTTGTTTCCATTTGTTGGAATCACCATCATTACTTCCTGGAGTCACTGTTTTCTCTAAGTTTTAGCTTGGCCTAAAAGATCGGGAACACAAAATTAAAGATATTTTCTTCCATTTTATTTTCAGTAAGCGCAGTTTTCTTTATAAAAATCTAGGTAATAGATGACCAACATAATTCCCTCTCTATAAATTTAGAAAGGGAATCATTTTGTAGTCATTTTAAATTTTCTAATGAAATAAAATACTTTAGCTATTTCTTGCATAACTGTTCAACATCTAGAACTACATTGTACCTTTGAATATAAAGTTACATGCCCAGATGTACATGAAAAAATTTGAATGCCCTAGGCTGTCCCCTTAAGAACTTGGATTTGTATGAGAAAATATGTCTCCCCAAACCCAATCAGTCTTTTAATTTCTATGTAGTAACTTTAACTGAACAAGATTAAAAGCAAGCCAAAGGAAATAACAACAAGGACAATCAAGTTAGCATGGATAGGGAGTCTTGTTTACAAACTATAACCAGCATCAATTCATTTCTGGCTTCCTTTTCTGACCTTCACATCAAAAGCAATTACTCACAAGCGACAAATCTTAGGAACTCTGAGGGCCTGACATGTTATGGATCTTGTAAGTATAATAACCGTATATTAACTGGTTCTAAATGCTTCATTTGGCACCTCCAAAGGAGAAGGCAGATTTAGCAGTCAGATGTCTGTTTATTGAACTGATAGCTGAAAATAATATTTAGTAAGCAATAAGTTGGGATTCAAAAATGATACTTATAGTAAAAAAGGGAAAAATATAAGCTTGACTTGCATATACTGTTGTTCAGTATACATCAGAATCAAGACTATTGTCTTTAGACAAAAGTATTTTTTTTCCTTTTTGCTTCCACCAATAGATTGATGATCCATAAATTGCCTTCTATACTGGAAATCCAAAAGGCTCTTAGACTGCAATAGTAAGACATGACTTCCTTGATTATCCTGTTATTCTTTTCAAATACACTGATTTTTCTTTTCCAAAGCAATCAAATGTTTTCAGCTTTCTGAACATTTGCAGTCTTTATTGTTTTCTGTGGTTTATACCTCAGAAGGTTTAACTCCACCCCTAATTATTAAAAGCAACCCCTATTATGAAAAGTACTTTACTCTATGCACTGTGCCAATAAATACTGAAAAAATGTGGAGAATGAGATATATATTAATCTATATAAAAACAGGATGCTGTCAGTTTACCAGCAAACTGCAAATGTGTGGTGTAGCTTCTCCAGAGTAATCTGACTTGCAGTGAAGATAAGTTAAAATAAGTCTCCCATGATCCAAATTACTATTATTTTTGGAGTAACTGAAGTCAGACATTGTCATTCATTCCCTTTGCTATAGAAAAGCTCCTTCTCTGTGAGCTATTGTTTATCTACTTATTTAAATTGTAGTTAGCGTTTATCAGAAACAAACCTCATGGAGCTTCTGTGTAATGCTGACAAAGTTTGGTAGCAAAAACAAAAAGCTTGAAGTTTATTGCACACATTTTGATTTTTAAGTAAAGTCTCATTTGCTTAACAGCTTTATTTGTCTTATAGTTCCCAAGGAAATCAATGCCTGACAAGAGTTTGAAATGAAAATGCAGCCAAACTAAAGTGCCTTCAGAACAAATAAGCCTACCTATTCATTGAAATACTTAAATAATCTCTTTGCTGAACATGTTTGAAATACTTAAACACAGAATTAACAACAACTCTGTATTATAGAGGACCTGTGTAACATTCATCAGTGTCATGCCTAAGAGCCTTTTGAAAGCAATTAAATACTGTGAGGCATGGTTCACTGTCATTGAGTTGGACTTGATTATCCTTTGTGGGTCCCTTCCAACTCAGGATATTCTACGATTCTATGATTTTATTCTATGATTCACTCTCTGTTTTAATGGTATCTTGAAAAGGAGTCAAAGACATTTGACTGCTCTTTGTGACTGTGGTTATTGCATCCTGTTTCTGTTGTATTAGCTTTTGTTTCTGTGTTTAAAAGGCCAAGGGAGGTTCCTGCCTTCATTCTCCTCTTCTTTGATGAGTGTTTTATCTTTTCATCTTCCTCTGAGGCAATAGCGACAGGGTATGGCCAGAGATGGAAAGCTGGTCAGATGTGCTAGTCTTCCACATGGTATTGAAAGTCTAAAAAACATGCCTTGTGTTTCATTCACATGGTCAGGATTAAAGTGATCATCAGATTTGGAGACAAAAAGACTTTCATCCACCGCCAGCAGTGAGAACTGCCTTCTTGGCTTTGGTTGTCCAACTTTGAGGCAGGGGCCCTGGTTCATTTCATGGAATCAATCGGGTATCTTTTTTTTAACCAGATGCCTCTTCAGGCACTTAGGACATTGGTGATGCCTTCACACTCTTCTGTTCTTACATTGTTCCTTCTGAGTCTTTGACCTTTGTGGTGGATTTGCCTTGGCTAGCAGCCAAACACTCACCCAGCTGCTTACTCCTCTCCCGCAGTGAAATAGAGAAACAAAATAGGAGTAACAGGAATGAGAAAGCTCATGGGTTGAGAAAAAGGCAGGGATTTTGCTTAATAATTACCATTGTAGGCAACAAAGACTCAGCTTGGGGAAAATTGATTTACTGCCAATTAAAATAAACATTTAACTCTAATTTGGAAACAAGGAAACAAACATTAAAATTACACCTTTCCTCCTCCCTTTCCCAGCCTCCACTAACCCCTTTGAACAGTGCTGGGAGGATGGGGGTGGTGGGTCATGATCAGTACACAGTGGTTTCTTCCTGCTGCTCCTTCGTCCTCACACTTTTCCTGTGCTCTGGTGTGGGTTCAATATGGGCTGCAAACCTTTGGAAAAAAAATCTGTTCAGGCATGGGTTCTCCATGGGCTGCAAAATGCTCTGCCATGGAGCACCTCCTTCTTCTCTGATCTTGGTGTTTGCACAGCTGTTTGTCACATTTTGTTATCTACTCCTCTCAGCCTGTTTCTGCTGCTTTTTTCTTCTATTAAATATGTTTTCCTGGAGGTGCCACCACCTTGGCTGCAGTGGCCCCCGTGCAGTGGGGCCATTGGAACTGTTTTGAATTGGCTGTGTCCGGCATGGGGCAGCCCCAGCCTCTCCTCACAGAGGAGCCCCCCACTGCCAACACCTTGCCGTGGACACCCAATACATGGCTAGAGGGTATACGGAGTCATATATGGCTTTATTTGTTTTAGGAGGTTATGGAACATTTAATAGTACATCAGCAGATGAAGTGGAAATTGAAACTTCTGGACCGAACATCTATAAATCTTGTGATAGAGGGAGATGATGTAATGTATTGGTCAGTCTATGTTTTTATCCATAATGATAAAACTTCATAGTAAAATAGTGACTTTGCTCTTGCGTTGAAGCCAAATGACACACAGAACAGCCATCTGCACATGACGTAGCTCTTGGCTATGGATATTCTCTGGTGATGCTATGTCAACTGAAATGCTGGTGAATGTATTTTTAGTTCACTTCAATGTGTCTGAAATAATGTGATAACTGTATTGCAGCCCATTGTAGAGGTGTTTTCGTGGCATGAAACCTAGAGTGAATTGTTTATTTCCTCAGGTGTGGCTTGAGAGTGCATGGAGTCCTATAAGGCTTCAGAGCTGGCAGAGATAGTACTGGGAGACTGGAGACAGGCAAATTTTATGAATTCTCATCTATGCTGCCTTTTTGAGGAATCCTTGGAGTCAGCTATGCTGAGAATGCCTAGACTTTCTCTTGAGGTGACTTTACTTGTCATCTGAGACAGAGACAGGGAGCCACTAAGCAGTTAAGCAGCATGGATGGACAATCAGGGGTCCAGTGTATAAACTCTTCCCTGACTTCCTGTTATACAGAAGTGTAGATGTATCCTGAATGCCTTGAAAAAGAGGGTAAGGGCAGAGATACACAAAAGCATTTAGATCTTTTCAGATGCCCAGTCATTATCAGCACGTACATAAAGAACTCACCTAACCTGTAGATTTTCATAGAAAGTATTCTTCCCAATAGTAATAGAGTAATAGTAATAGAGTACTGTAAAGTACATAGTACTGTAGTCCTCTTGTTTGTAGGAATTACTCTATAATGTAGATCAGATGTTCATGTTCACATCAGAATGTTTCATGTTCAAGAAAAAAATTTGTTGTTAAGCAGATGGACTGATGGATGTTAAACTGGCTATAGTTTTTACAGAGTTAATTCTCAGAAATAAGTAATCATATTATGAATCAGTATAATCCTGTTTACCTCCAACAAAGTAAAATAGATTTAAGCAGTCATAAACAGCCAGCAATGCCATGGTTCATGAAGCTTCCACAGAAATGTGTTTGAACTGCAATTTCCTTTTCCAGAACATTCTCAGGAACTGGTATTTTCACTGTCCAAATCCCTTTTACTATAAAAGGAAGAACTTTGGACAACCTTGAAGGATGCACAAACCAGGAAAAACAGCTCTAAATTGGGCGAGAACACAGCACAGGGCTTTTGGCAGATTTAGACACTGTACAGATCTTGTTGAAGAGACTTGAAGAAAGGTTATCTGTTCAGATGAAAGTAGGATTTGTGAATATCAAAATGGGAGCAAAGATGACATTGCAGTGAAGATAATGGATTAAAATTAAGGAGATATGGATGTAAGTCATAGCTCTGTTTTCTTGCCAATTTTATGGAAGTTATTTCATCCTTCTTTGTTTCGGTCTACACACATGGATGATACATTGCATTCCCCGTATCTTTTGTCTGTCTTCTGTTTAGAATATGACTTTTACCATGAATAACTTTAATGAATCATGCATACGTACACAAGCCCACTGTGAAATCTCTAGACAAACTCTTTAGTGACTGTTATCCGTATTTCTTCAGTCCAAGAGCATTCGTGACCAGTCACAATGAAAACTGGATGTTCAATGTAAAGATGAAAAAAAGGGTATTGAAAACGAGCGATAATCAGAATCCTTTCAAATGACATTTCATGCCAGACAGACAAAAAACATAATATTTTCAGTTGTTTTAATAGTAGCTTAACAGTCAATCAGTGGTAAATTTATTTATTAATGCTATCAGACCTACTGGAGCACCTAAGTTTGTAGACCATATTAAAGCAGATACTGGATATCTTTTTAATTGCCAGGTCTCAACATCAAATATATTTAGATCCTGAAGCTGTTAAACACTGTGGACATGAAATGATTTTCCCTCCTTTTCAATCAGCATTCAAACGTTATATTACTCAAAGTATTAACCTCCCCCCAAAACTTATGTGTATTGATGCGCACTGATACCAGCTATGTGCGTTGTTGAAAACCTTAAATCTTCCCATCAGCTACTACCACTGTGTTACTTCTAGTAGAGACACACCAGTTTAAAGTTCATTTAGTCCATTCCTTCACAATCACTCAAATTCAGCTTAGTATTTTGTTTATCTTCTCCACTTAGTATGTCAGCTGGATATAGATGTGAAGCTAGACAACCAATTTGCTATTGATAATAGAAAACATCTATAAAGGGAATACAATGTTTTGCAAGGAAAAGAAAGGACAGTTATCTACCCAGGAGCCCAACACCCTAAGATGTTAAATAGAGACTTTTCTTTGTCTTCAATGGTCAGGCTGCAAGGGATCCATATCTGTAAAATTAGTAAGCCTGTTGCTCAATTGTCCTGTCAAAAGGAAAAAAAGAACTGATGTATTTGAGCTCACTTATTTTTAGCTTGATGCAAAGCTCTATTAGGTATAATCCCATTTTTCAGAGTGAATGAAATTCTGTGTTATCTGAAAAGCTAGAGCTGCTGTCTCAGATGTATGGTGCTTAGCTTGTTTAGCTTGACAGATGCTGTTCAGGATCAAAAGACATTGATGTAAACAATGCTGTATCTTCAAGGTCAGGAAAACTCTAAGGAAGAAGCTGTCTTGGTGTAATGCAGGACAGAAGGCAGAAGCATATTCAAGCTATAGTTGACTATAACCGTCTGAAACAGTATGATAATTTTTATAATATGAAAATTTTCATAATCATAAGTCCATGGACATCAGATAAGTCCAGTCAGGCAAGTGATATCTGCTTCAGGCAGCGATATCCTGCTGCTCACTCATAAGATCACTCATAAGAGCTCTATACGGTGCTCTTCTATTTTTAGTGAATCCATAGTTTAAATCCTGTTATTACATCTCACTGCTTCTTTAGGAAGTCACAAGACAGATTCTTTCTGTATTTTCAAGGCTTCCTTATTTTGCAATATAAACATAGAATCAGAGTATCATTAAGGTTGGAAAAGACCTCCAAGATCATCTGGAACAGTCTTTAAACAATTTATTTCACTATTTTGTTACAAACTGAAAAAAGAAATAAAATTCTGGACAGACGCCTTAGTATCAGATAGTTTATGTAGAAATGCAGACTGATTTTCCATTGCAATAGCACTATTTTGTGAGTCTGCTAGTCTTTGCAAACATAATTCCAAGGGAGAAACATCAGAGAGCACTTTGCAGCAAGCCTGTGCTCCGTTGTTCAGCTTTAAATGATGATTGAGCAAAGCATCTAATAAGGGTTGTAGTGATCTCAAGATCTGAACAATGCTTACATGCTGGTTATTATTTAGGCATTTTAGCCACACATTCAAGTTCAAGCATTGTTGGTAGTATTTGTTTTCTAAACAATATCTCTTCAAGCCCTTCTGCATGGTTATTTTGCTGATGGCTATCCAGCTATCCCTCCCACATCCAACTTTCTCACCCATATAAGAAAAACACCAAATTAGCATGAATGTTCATATTAAATCAAACGGAAATACCACCATTAGAACAGAAAACACTGAATGCGCTCAGTCCAGTTCTGTTACACCCAAGAAATATTTTCAATCTCAATTTCAAGCAAATAGTTGTGAAGGCATTTAACAAATTATCAGACAGTTGCTTCTAGTGATGTTTTTTTTCACATGTGATAGAAAGGGTAGTTTCTCTCATCTCTAGCATGTCTAATTTGTTTGATACAATATGCTGCAGAAACAGGCAATTTGGTATATCCAGAAGACTGGTGGCTGCAATTTATAATAAATTCCAGAATTGTGAAGTCACAGAAAACGTGTCTCTAATCACTTCCTGTCTGGTCATCCTTAACTCATTGTTAACAGTAAACTCATTGACCATTTTAACTGGATTTCAGTCAAAAGCAGAGGAACCTAGTTATTTATAAAACCTACAAGCATCTTCTGGGAAAAGAAAGCAGATCCTTTACCTCAAGAGAGAAAGACTGCTGAATGAGTATGTGCACTACTAGACACGTGTGAATCCATGCAAGAAAACACTGTGAATGCTTTAAAAAAGGGGGAAAAAAAGTATCAGAACTCCCAATCAACCCTAAGACTCAAATGCACAGGGAAAAAAAAAATTGTTAAATTTTGGTGCTTCGTTTACTACATTTTAGTGTAATTTAGTGTAATTTAGTAATTTAGTGTATTCTTCTTGATAATGTTAGAATGAAAGCTGAGACTGGGGCTTAATACTACAGCAGATGGTGGGCTCTTTGAGGAATTTCACAGATGTCCCAGGTTCCACAGGACACTAGTAATGATCTCACATAATTTCTCTCCAAGTATCAGATTAATTTAATCATCTGTTGAGTTTCCTTTATTTCCATGGCTTATGGAAGGGGGAGAATAAGATTCAGAGAGGGTGCCAAGCCTCATTGTCCAAGAGTTCAATAGATGACATAATGATAAATGAGTGCTAGGACAGAGAAAGTGAATTCCAGAGATTTTTCCTCCTCCTACATATGGAAAGGGTTACTTGAGGGTCCATGAAACATATTTCAACTACTGCATGGCTGTGCAGATCTCCTGCAGGTCAGGAAATTGATTTTTCTGCCCTTCCTCTGTGAACATACTAAAGCACTGCATAGAGAATTTACACATAAGTGATTCTTCAAGGAGATATTTCTTTATTACTTATTATCTCAGTTTTTTTTTCTAGTGGATAATAATGAAAAATTCCATTACAAGCACAACATTTTCTGGAATGGAACTAATACTGCAGGTAAAGTAACATTTTTTATGGGCTTAGGGTCACTGAGAAAATCTAAAAAATGAATTCATATAATTACTTATCCACAACTTGTAAACACCACTTATAGACTGCATAATATTAATACGAACCATTTTTTTTTTTTCCCTAGTAATACAGAATGTATCTGAAGTTCATGCCAGCAATCTCATGTTGCTAAGGGTTTTATTACCTGAAATGCAGAACTCTAGGCTATTCATTTCCTTAAAGATATTGCAGCAAATGTCAGCATTAGCTGGAACCTTAAGTGTCAGGGATTAATACCAAAACCATCACTCTGTTAAACAAGAACAGCAGCAGTACAAGAGATTAAGAATGACTGGGAATAAAAACAGTAAGAAATCTTCTTATTCTGTGCACTTGTAATAATTCTTGGTTATTAAGAAATAACAGTGTGTTAGTTCTTTACAACCAAAGAAGAAACACTGTTTTGGATTCAAGTTTGTTATTATATTAATATGACATAGGAAGCTCTAAATTCTCTTTGCTAGCCAAATACAAGCTGAAGATAGTATTGCAGTTTAGCTGAAATTGTATGAAAAGTCTTCATAGAAACAGTAGTGTCACATTACTTTAGTACTTCAGAGCTTCAAAGCACTCTTTGAACATTAACTAAATGTTAGTCGTAGTTCCTTGAATCTGTAAGACAAAAATAAGATCTCCCTATCCTTGTAGATGCACTAGATTTACAACTTTACTTGTCAGATATGAGACACTGAAGAGAACAAGTGCTTTGTGTATTAGTCATTCAGATTACATGTGGAAATGCTGCATCCATCTTACCATGCTGCGTGAGATATCATTTTGATAGGACAGAGCATGTGCTATATGAGAGCATGTTTAAAATAATAATAAAAAGGGGTCATATGAACTAATCTGTACAAGCAGAAAAACTATTTTAATATTTATTATTTACATATGTTGATTCTTTTTACATCTGTCATCTGCTTCAGTTATACTGTCCTCAGATATCTGTTGATATGAATCCATACAGAGGGAGTTGGGGGTCTTATAAGTACTGAAAAAGGCTTGAAAGTACACATGGGACCCAATCTATTTACCTGGGAACTTGATGCAAAGCAAATTGAAGCACTGTTTGACCTAAAATCTTCCTAAAGCCGGTACCCTACCTAGTCAATAGAATGAGAAGGATGTCTCTGATATGTGCAGAGGGAAAATACTGCTTACCTATTTTAGGCATCTGTTTTCCTCGGGTAACCTGTACGGAACAATATTTGTGTAGTGACGGTGAGCATCTTTGGCATAATAGCCTAAGCACTCATTCAGAAGGTGAAAGACACAAGCTCTTGTTTCAGTTCCAACTTTTTGTGTTCATCCACTGGAAGTCTAATAAAAAATATGAATCTTAGAGGGAGTTGCTCTTGGAGTTTAGTTTCCTCCCAAGTCTGTGGCCTAAAGTTTCCTCTTATCTCTCCTCTTCTGGCACCTCAGTTTTTTTCTTCCTCACTGCAATACTACAGGCTCACCAGGAAGCTGGGAATGTCCTCCCTTCCCAGGATATCCGCTATGAATATCCCTTCATTGCTCAGAGGCTATTCTGAGATGTGCTGGTGGCATCAGCAGCTCTCAGACTGGGAAAGGACATGAATTTGGGTCTTGTGAGATTCACTGTGCATGTGCAAAGCATCTCCATAGCACAGTCTGTAGGTGCAGCAATGCAGATGGACTGCACAAAGTGCAAAGCAGGGCCAGCGTGTCCTAGATATATTGAATCCACTGCATGTCTGCTGTATACTGTGACTATGGCTATTTGTTTGGGCATCCTGTCTGGAGCTCCCTGGCAGCTACTGCTCCTCCACTGAGGTTGGGATTGCCTGGAAGTCACAGGCAAATGTACAACACTGTGTAATATTAACAATGAGAAGTTAAGGTCCATAGGAAACTTGGAAAATCTGGACCCGAGGATATTTTTCTAGTTCTTGGTCTAGTTTGTACTTCTCTCCTCTAGTTATGGTGATCTCAGTTAAGTGTCAAATCTCTTTGCTTTCACTGGGAAATAAACTGTGACCTAAATTCATCGCTGTTTGTTATCTATAAGGCAATGATATCAACACCTAAGTTCATGCTTCCTTATATGCCAAGTTGCACTGAAGTCACTGAGGTTACCTACTCATCACACATATTCCAAGTCTCTGTTGATTGTTTGAAATTGACTCAAAACTTCTTGTGATGAAATGAGAGCAGTGAGGATTTATTCAGTGCAATGTGGAAACACTCTTGCTCCTAGTCTCTTGAGCCAATTCAAAGATTCAGAGCCTCTCTCAAATGTAGCAATAGCTTAGAAAATCTAAGAGATTAATATACTCAGAAACTGCAGAACTTCTGTGTGCTAAGAAGAGTGTAAGAATTTCATAACTTTCTAGTGAAAAAGGGGATTCCCATGTGATTTCTGCCTTCTGTGTTAATGTAAATTTTCGTCCTTTCACTTCTGCTTTCATCCGTCATAAGAATACAGCTTTGGGGTAATAAAAAGTGTAAGAGTAATACAACAGCAAAATAGGTCTTTCACTGCATCAAAGAACCCGTGTGAAATCCCTTGCCCTTTCTAAGATGCATTTCCAATTTGTCATAGTTAGGTCTAGCAAATTAAATTAATCTGTGCCAGCTATAAATTTTTTTTCTTAATAACATAACAAATAAGATGCCATATGTTTTTAGTTTGTACAATTGAGTTACCTTGTCAGTAGATAAACAAAACCTAACTTTTGTTTTCTTACCAAGAGTCCAGATCGTTCAGGAGTGCATAGCACACCCAGAATGTTGTCTGGTGAGATACAGCACAGAACAAGCTACATGATACAAGGTCTTTGTTTCAGAAAAGAAAAGGACCAAAACCCCCTCATTTATTCAGGTAGAAGGGTGGAACCAGCTCCGTGATGTGAAAAGAGATGAAGGCACATCAAAAATCAGGAAAAAAGAAAAAAAAAAGTAAAACCTTTAAAGCCCAAGCAATGTCTTCTGCATGCATTGTCAAACTTAGAGCTATCAATCCAGTTCTAGTCTAGTTATCTTTAACTCTTACCTCAAACCATGCAATAAAGCAGATAAAGAGGTTGTTAAAACAGTAGCTGTAACAGCAGGGTCTGGTTTTGCATTCATGCATTCACACATGAGTTACATTCATGCATTGCATAAGACGATGCATCTGAAAATACAATTATCTGCTTTTGTCCTTTTGACTTTTGATATTTACAGTTTTCCTTCTATAAATGTAGGAAGAGGAAGGAAACTCATCTTCATCAACAAGTAGACATCTAATCAAAGTCTTCAATGAAAAATTTTATGTGCTTTCTTCATGAATTTGGAAACACTGAAATGTACAGATTACTGTACATTTCCATCCTGGCTGTTCAAGATCAGTGGTCACATAAGCCAGGCTCTTTCCCAGCTCATTTCAGTCCTATCAAAGGATTAAGAGCAGAATACAGCTGTTCCAGGAATCTTAATAGGTGATTAAATGAACATTCATCTTGTTCTCTTATATTAGCGTGATATGCAATGATTTGCTGTCAGCCAGCAGGATGATCTGCAGAGAGAGATTTCCTATATACTGAGGGATAGAGATGAAAAACAATCATTGACAGTTACAGTTACATATTACAGGGAGAGGGAGTCCACATGGTCGCACAGATTTCCAGAAAGAAGTACTTTGGCAGAAATTGCAGATGCATCTACTTGGAGGATCTTATCAATGGGGAATAAGGGTGGGTTACAAGGAAACAGGAGGGGAGGGTGGAGGAAGACGGGGAAGTGCAAGAAAGGAGGTATGTGAAAGCTGAGCATCTCTCTAGAGGTTGGGATTGACAACATAACAGTTTAACAAAAAATGGAGCATTTTGGAGGCTAGCATTTTGGTGTTTGATGGTGAACTTCATAAAATTTCTGTTACAAAGGTTCGAATGTTTTGCAACTCTCATATTTGTTTATGATATAGTTAAAGTAGCAGAGAAAACATCTCACTACACATTTAAATTGAGTGTATTTTCTGTTTAATAGTCAGCCAATAGGTACAAGACAGTTTGAGCTACAGCTACATCATTTTGGTTATTGTTTTAGAAACAGGAAAATCTGAAGTTCAAACTCATATTCTTGGTAGATCCTCTAAATTTAAATAATATTCCAACATGATTTTAAGGCCTTGGGGATTGTCCCAAATTGGTTTTGCAGCTTTATTAATTACATGGGCATGTGGATTAAAGATCTTGGTATAAAAGTTACATTATTTTTTAAGTATGTTTTATTCTTCCCCCTGCAAAGAGATGTGAAAGAGGAGAAGTACTGTTTCTACACAGCACTGATCATTTACTTTATGTTAACATCATGTTACTTTATGTTAACATCAACAGCTGTGAAAGAGCAGTCCTTAGATCTGCTGAATTATATGCTTCTGGACTGCAATCTGCTGCTATTCAGAGAAGTTCACTCTCTTTTAATTTAAAATCTCACATTCTCTTTAGTTTAAGGCCTCACATATATCACTGGATTTGGTGATCTGACTTTCACAGTGGGTCTTGCATTGGCTTTCACAATGGTTCTTGCATGGATTTCTAGAGATTCCCCCATGGTTCCTTTAGGGTGAAGGACAAGGTACCAGGCAAACCTCGAGTCTGTAATGCTCCACTCTGAGGACCAGACTTTTCAAGTGTCCTGAATGCAACTATTGACACTGCACAGGCAGTTGCTATCTTTAATCACAGTATGCAGAACAAGGAAAGCATGAACTTTTTATATTTTGGGGGGATTTTCTGAGTCAGTGGTGTCTGGATGACATTGCTTCATGCTCTGTCTCCCATTCCCCTTGTAAGTTCATCTCATCAATATGCTCATCTCATTAAAGATGAGTAATGCAGCATTTCTCTGAAGCCATACATATTTCTTTAGGTGACTTTAGGTATTTAATTACAAGGGGATTAAAGAGAAAAGAGTAGGATTCAAGCCCCTTCATTTAGACCTTTAATATTTCTTTCACCTATTTCTTAACTGCTTAATTTCTGACTCATGCTGTTATCATTTTTTAGTTAATTCACTATATTGCTTAGTTCTGCAAGGTGAGTTAGGGTAGCATTCTGTATAAAGATGTTATATATAAATAAAATACTAAAGCGTTGTGCCATAACTTGATAGAACTTTAAAATTAAATGCCTCAGAAAATACAGTTGGATAGTTAGCTAGTTAAGTGTTCTAGCTTGTTTACAAGGAAACACATCATGTCTGAAAGGAACTTCTCGTTTAAAAAATTAACAACCTGGTTTTCCTCAAGGGTGAAGTATCTTCAAGAGCATAAATCTACCATGAAATCCAATAACTCTCTTCTCTGACACAACGTAGACAGCATTTTTAATGCAGACTTTTAATGATTGATGTGACAACCTTTAGCACTAGAAAATGCAACATGATTTCAACAGTAGGAAGGAAACTTGGACAATCCTTACCTTACTAATTCTTAGCAAACAGAGGTGGTTATTTATGAAGCTATCACAGCCACTTAATTTAACAATGGTACCAATATTTTGTCTGAGCCCCACAGAATATATTGTCAATGGCAGAACCTTCCCATCACAGAATTATAGAATCATAGGATAGTTTGGGTTGGAAGGGACCTTAAAGACCATCTAGTTACAACCCCCTGCCATGGGCAGGGACACCTCCCACTAGATCAGGTTGCTCAAAGACTCATCCAGCCTGGTCTTGAACACTTCCAGGAATGGGGCATCCACAACTTCTCTGGGCAACCTATTCCAGTGTCTCACTACCCTTTGAGTGAAGAATTTCTTCCTCATATCTAATGTAAATCTACCCTCTTTTAGTTTAAAGCCATTCTCTCTTGTTCTATCACTACACACCCTGACAAAGAGTCCCACCCCTGCTTTTCTGTAGGCCGTCTTTACGTACTGGAAGGCTGCTGTAAGACGTCCCCAGAGCCTTTTCTTTTCCAGGCCAAACAACCCCAACTCCCTCAGCCTTTCTTTGTAGGAGAGGTGCGCCTGCCCCTTGATTATCTTTGTGGCCCTCCTTTGGACTTGTTCTAATGCATCCATGTCCTTCTTGTGCTGAGGGCCCCAGAGCTGAATGCAGTGCTCCAGCTGGGGAGAGAGCAGAGGGTGAGAATCACCTCCCTTGACCTACTGGCTACACTTCTTTTGGTGCAGCCCAGGATACAGTTGGCTTTCTGGGATGCAAGTGCACATTGCCACCTCATGTAGAGCTTCTTGTCAACCAACACCCCCAAGTCCTTCTCATCAGGGCTGCTTTCAATCCATTCTCCACCCATTTGTGCCAGAATAGCATGTTCCTCTGGTGAGTTAAATATCTTGACAGGATGTAGAAGTAATTTATTCTGTTTATAATCCTGTTCTCCAAACCTTGTTCCTGCTTTCAAAATGCAAGGGCCCATTGCTTTTGGGAGTTATGTATTTTTATTAAAGATTCTATGGGATAATAAATATACACTCCCACTTGACAGTGTCTTTACACAAATCTGTGTGGATATGCTTTATACCAACTTGATTTTGTACATTTGCTTTATGGTGCTTTTCTCCTCAACAGAGTATTTACACAAACTATTCTTATTTATCCCATAGGATTACTTTCAACCTTGAGAGACTTTACCTATATATGTCATTATCAACTTCATTCCTGCCACCTGAAAATTGTGGTGCCCTTTCAAATCATTTGTTTGGTAAAACTGACATTATGATTGGCAGTTTTGAGGGCTTTTAGAAATATGAGTTAAGTAATTGAAGGGATTGAAGTAACAATTTTTCCAATTTTCCAATTAATCAGGAAAATAAATGTATAAATATAAAATTAAGGGCCTGGGAACTAGCACTGTAGGACCAGGACAGAGCTCACTGTTTCGATTAGTGTTCCTGTATTGCCAGCAGCCAGGAATCTCAGTAATAAAATGTGGCAGTATATGAAGTGAATAACATGATATTGCCAGGGTACTGAGCCTGCTACACAAGACACAGTGCATCTGCTGTGATTGTTGTAAGCTTAGGGCAACAGGGACCTGTTCTCATTTATCCCAGGAGTTAATTTAGCTCCCCCAGCAGCAACTCTATGTGTGCGTCTGAATGAAGGGAGATGGTATGTGTAAAAGACATACAGTGTTGATTTTAACCCACTATCTTCCCTTCACTCTGAGCTGTACTCACAGCTTAGCCGAAACAGTCTGTATTCAGCTTTTTGAAAACCTGTTAATAATTTCCTTTTAAAAATCTGTTTTATTAGCATGACATCTCAAGCTGCAAGGATTTCACTTGAAACAGGGTTGTAATGGTTTGGATATGGTTCAATAAAGCAGTGAGATGAAGCAATTTTCTGAAATGCTGGTTTCTGTATATACCATTACTATCTACCTTACAGAGATGGAATAATTTCTTTTATGCAAGCTCTAGCTTTATTCTTCCTCTATACTCAGGCCAATTTATTTTTTCCTATTCTTGAAGTTCTCAAAACAGTGAAGAGCTTTGTATCTTCAGCTCACAAAGAAGTCAAGACTGGAGGAAGGGCTGGATGCTCCTATAGTTGATATTGTAGCAGATACAGAGCCAAGAAAAAATGTTCCTGTGACAATGGCTTCCTCCACCCCTTCTTCTACTTTGCCTTCCTTATTGTTTGGAGACCCAAGCAGAAGGCTGAGATAGAAGGTAGCATATTTATCTGTGCTACAGGAACATCCTTCCTCACAGGAAATTCTCAGCTGGAGATAATGTGTTGTATAAATAAAGTACCAATACTTTACTACCGATGAAAAAGACACGAACCAGAACCTTTGTTGATTTAATGAGAGACTCTGTAAAGTTGTGTGTGAGAAGTATTTGGACTATCACAGATTTGGAGCAAAAGAGGTCATTAGGTGGGTTTCTGTGACCTTCACAACAGCATAGAATTTCATCTAACTACATTGGTAATAAGTCCACAAGCAGTAAAAAAAAAGACCGAAGTGATGCAAATGTGCACATTGTCAAGATAAACTCTTGCATAAACTGCTCCAATAAAACTCTTATCTATTTTGCAATGAATGTGAACAAATGAAAATGTTATTGAACAAGTCCAGTCAAGAACTCTGCTTTTAGGTATTAAATTTAAAATTTTCTCCATTTGGTCTCTGAATTCCACATGAAGTTTTTAAAAATCAGTATTGTTATCCTATTTTAGATGACTGAAATGCAGATATTGACAAAGATGTAAGATGTGGGGAAACATTCTTTTTTTACCACTGCTGTGTTTTCAAAAATAATGGGAGACAGTTTGGAAAGGGAAATAAACAAATTCATCACTATTATTAGATTAAAGGAAATAGAAGATACTCCATAAAAAAATGACAACCTACAAACAAAAAAAATCCCATGAGTTTTCTAGTCACTCTCTCTCTGGCACTGGAGCCAGTAAATCTCCCTCAAAGACGGCCAGCTGAATGAAGCTATTCTAAATCTCAGCTTCTGGGGTTTGCAGTTTCCAAGTAGCTAATTCTGTTATCAGCTGTTGGTAGTAATTTTGGACCACGTTCAAGGTGAGAAGAACAGCATGAAAGCCAGTGCTTACAGAGACAAAGGTGGGCCTGTGAATTTCCATTTCAATTTTAAGTGCCTAGTGAAGGTGTCTTCCTTAAGCGCCTACTCAGCAGAGAGAAAGAGATCCACTTGAAGACCTCCTTTGGGGGATTCAATCCACCTCAGCCATTAAGCTGATTAGTTACAAAGTGTTTCCCCACCTGCCTGTTTGAGCATATGAGAAGGGTTTTATGGAGAGGAGAGCACGCGAATAAATTTCAGGCAAACTGCTGCCACCTGCCTGGGCAGCCATGGCTGGAGTGGGTGCTCTCCCAGAACTGCACCTGGGCAGTGCCACGCTTGCACTCTCACCAGTCCTGGAATTGTTACGATATTCTCATAGGCAATCTCAGTACTTAAAAAATCCCATTCCTTCTGCATAAAGACTCAGATTACTCATGTTGACAGATGATTCAGCACTGGGAAGCAGTACGTGCCAGGGGACATACTTGCTCTCTTCCAAGGAAAAAGGGCTCTGTTACATGAGAAGCTCGGGGTGGGAATGAAAATGTTTCAGCTGATGCTAGATTCAAGGATCCTGTTGCTCTCAGGCTTAGGAAAAAAAACTCTGTTTGGTAAGTATCCCTTGTATTGGAATGTAGCTAACGTATTAATAAATACTATTGCCTTTTTGACAGACAACCTACAGACTCTGCATGAAAATATGTTTTCTATTGCAATATCATGACTAGAGCCTCACATAGACATTTCTTTCAGAAACAGAATAGGGATATCGCCTTATTATCCATGCTTTAGTACCATTACTTTTGCTGGACAGAACCCAAAGATAAAGAAATGCTATCAATTTTATCAATGCACCAATGTTATCAACCGCATGTCTGTGAGTCACGTACATGGGATGTGTCCCCTTGATCCTACCAGATCATTCCCATTTGATTCTTAGGGTTAGAATATTTAAGGGCAAGTCTCTCCCTGCCTGGATGGAAGGGAGGGGAGAGGATGTTCCTCCTCAACCTTACTTTCTGTGGCCAGTGTATTCTAAGTATCTGTAACGTGTGACTAAAATATTGAGGATTTTGGTCACTAGCATGACATGCAAGTCAAGAGAAAACCCACAGAAAGAAGGGTGAAACCTTCTGAATGATGTTCACAATGTTCCAGTGCTTCCAATGGTGGTCGTAACCTGCTCATGTGGAGCTCCAGTCAGGTCTCCACCCGGCAGAAAGCCATGTCCTCTGTGTCCCCTGTGGCCTCTCCAGCCACAAGAACTGACGCAGCTACCCGGACAGAGCTCCCAAGGGGACGTGCGTCCATCCAGGTCTCAGGCTGCAGGGTGTGTCTGTTTTCTGTCAGTGTCTGAGGGTGGAAGTTAGTACAGCTGTGGGAGGTGTGCCCAGGTAGAAGAACTGCTCACCCTGGTGACAGAGCATCAGGGAGTCAGAGAAGGAGATCAGCTGGTGGAATCAATCAGACTCTGCCATTCCTGAGACAGATGCATCTGAGGGGAACAGAGAGGGCCCGATATGCCAAACTGACTCAACCTGTAGGGAAGTCTGCTGCCTTCCTGGGACCTGGGTGTGAGATGTTACTAGAAAACTCAACTAGCTGGGTACAGCCTTCTGATTACTATCCATTATTGTTTTCATGTCAGCAGTGATGAAGTAGCAAAGAGAAGTCCAAGTGCAACCAAAAGAGACATAATGTTTTGGGACAATTCTTTAAAGGATCAGGTGCATGGGTAGCATTATCTGTCTTTCCAGTAGCAGGGAACAGTGTTGAACAGGCAGACCCAGCTGATCAATATGTGGCCGCAAGGCTGGCATCACTGGCAGAATTTTGGGTTCCTTGATCATGGGATAGTCTACAGGTCTACCAGGCCTGCTGGCACCTGACAGGATGCACTTTTCACAGAAGGGGGAAAGGATTTTTTTGCAGGAGTTAGCAGGTCTGATTGATAGGGTTTTAAACTAGATTTAAAGTGGGAAAGGGATAAAAACAGGCCTGCCAGTGATAAGCTGGCATGGCAAAATTTGAGAGACTGTGTGCTAGTGAGATCCTTTAGTCTGCTCCACAAGGTGCTGGGTACAATGAAGTGCATTTGAAATGTTCCTACACCTATGCACGCAGCATGAGGAATAAGCAAGAGGAGCTAGAAGTCGTAGCTCAGTCATGTGGCTACATCTTTGGCATAAGCAAAACCAGGAGGGAAGAGTTCTGTGACCGGTGTTTTATGATGGATGGTTATAGGTTCTTCAGAAGGGATAGGCAGAGCAGGCAAGGTGGAGGGGTGGCTCTGTATGTAATGAAGGGGCTGGACTGTACGGAGCTTGCAGATGGCGGTAAGGATTAAAGGACAAGCAAATAAAGCTAATGTCATTGTGGGAATCTACTATAGACCCATTGGTGACAACACTGATGAATTATTATTTAAGAAACTAAGAGAGACCTCTGGATTAGCCATCCTTGTACTTAAGGGTGACTTCAACTCACCAGATGTTACCTGGGAATACTACACATCTGATACAAACAGGTCCAGGAGATTCTTAAAACACCCTGATGATAACTTCTTGGTACAGGTACCCAGGGAGCTGACTAGCAAAGGTGACCTCCTAGATTTGTTGCTTCTAAACAGAGAAGGTCTCATGGGTGAAATGGTGATTGATGGATGTCTTGGCCACAGTGACCACGAAGTAGATGAGTTTAAAATCTTTGGTGATGGGAGGAAAACTGCCACTAAAACTTCAGCCCTTCAGGCTGCTCAAGGAACTAGTTAATAAGGCCCCCTGGGAAACTGCTTTTGAAGGCACTGGAGTCCATCAGTACTGCTAACTTTTTAAGTACCACCTCTTAAGAACACAGGATCAGGCAATTCCAAAATGTCGGAAGTCAAGCAGGTAAGGCAGAAGGCTGGCCTGACTGAGCAGGGTTCTTCTTCTAGAGATTAGGTGGAAGAAGAAACCATGGACACTGGAAGTGAGATTGGGCGACATGGGAGGGTTATGGAGTTGCTGTTTACCATTTTAAGGAAAAAATTGTGTGGCCAAAATTCAATTAGAGTTGAAGCTGGCCAGTACTGTGGGTGACAACAGAAAGGTCTTTTAAAAATTTGTTAACAGCAAAAGGAGAGATAATATTGGTCCATTACTTGATGGGGATGGTCACCTCACTAACAGGGATGTAGACAAAGCAGAAACATTTAATGCTTTCTTCACCTCTGTCTTCAACACCAATGCTGGGTTTTGGGACTGCGGAGCCCTGAGTTGGAGGACCATGACTGCAGTAACGATATACTCCCAGCCAACTCTGAACTTGTGCAGGATTTGCTGCTCCTGCTGGATGCACATAAGTCTATGGGGCCTGATGGGCTTCATCCCAGATTACTGAAAGAGCTGGCTGATGTCATTGCAAGACCTCTCTCAATTATTTTTCAGCATTCTTGGGAATTTGGAGAGGTCCTGGTTAACTGGAAGCCAGCAAATATTGTTCCAGTTTTCAAGAAGGGCAAGAAAGAAGACCCTGGTAATTGCAGGCCTGTCAGTGTCACTTCAGTGCCTGGTAAAATTATGGAGAAGATTGTTCAGGGAGTTATTAGAAAACATCTGAAAGACAACACAGTCATTGGACACAGCCAGCACAGGTTTGCAAGAGAAAAGTCCTATTTAACAAGCTCAATTTCCTTTTATGATAAGGTATCCACTTAGTTGACCAAGGGCATCCAACTGATGTAATCTTTCTGGATTTCAGAAAAGCTTTTGATACTGTTTCTCACAGTATCCTTCTGGACAAAATGTCCAGCATACAGCTAGATAAGTACATAATGTGACAGGTGAACAATTAATTGGCTGATGGGCTGGGCTCAAAGTGTTATAGTAAATGGAGTTATATCAGGCTGGCAGTCGCTAGTGGGGTTCCACAGGAGTCCATTTTAGGGCCATTTCTCTTCCATGTTTTCATAAATGACTTAAATGCAGGACTCAAGTACATATTAAGGAAGTTTGCAGATAACACTAATTTGTGAGGAGATGTTGGCTCCCTCTAGGGTGGAAAGGCCTTGCAGAGAGATCTGGACAAATCAGAGGGCTGGGCAATCACCAACAACATGAAGTTTGATGAGAGCAAGTGCCAGATTCTGCACCTGGGATGGTGCAACCCTGACTATATGTACAGAATGGAGGATGCAAGGCTGGAGAGCAGCCCTGCAAAAAGTAATCTGGGGCTTATAGTTGATGGCAAGTTGAATATAAGTCAACAGCATGCCCTGGCAGCCAGAAGGGCCAGCCACGTCCTGGGTTGCATCAAGCACAGCATTGCTAGCTGGTTGAGGGAAATCATTGTCCTGCTCTGCTCTGTGCTGGTGTAGCCTCACCTTGAGCATTGTGTGCAGTTTTGGGCGCCACAATATAAGAAAGCCATAAAACTATTAGAGAGTGTCCAAAGGAGGACTACAAAGATGGTGTAGGGCAAGACATGCAAGGAGCAGCTGAGGTCTGCTCAGCCCAGAGCAGAGCAGGCTGAGGGGAGGCCTCATGGCGGCCTGCAGCTCCCTCACGAGGGGAGCGGAGGGGCAGGCGCTGAGCTCTGCTCTCTGGGGACAGCGACAGGACCTGAGGGAATGGCATGGAGCTGGGACAGGGGAGGGTCAGGCTGGGTGTTAGGAAAAGGTTCTTCACTGAGAGGGTGGTCGGGCACTGCAACAGGTTCCCCAGGGCAGTGGTCATGGCACAGAGCCTGCTGTAGTTCAAGAAGCATTTTCACAATGCTGTCAGAAATATAATCTGATTTTTGGGTGGTCGTGTGTGGAGCCAGGAGCTGGACTCTGTGATCCTTGCAGGTCTCTTCCAACCCAGGATATTCTGTGATTCTATGAATGTTGCTCTTACCTCAAATGACTATGTGGAAGGTCACCCTTCCTATTTTCATGTTATCAAAGTTTGCCAAGTGAAAAAGATGAGAACAAGAAAGCTGTACTGAAAAAACATACAGTGTTGCTAAGTGTCTAGAGGTAATTTACGTATACGTGGGTATTAGGACTAACCCACAAATATGCAATTGGATCTGAAAGCTCTTTCATCCTTTACCTTTTCATACTGTTTAAATCTTTTTTTTTTTTCTTCCATACCAGAGGCTAGTGATTCTGGAATTCTCAATTATGAGACAGGAAATTAGTGCCTCCCAGAGCAAGCCTCCCAGAGCAAGCTCATACTGCAAATTGTCTTTAAAGTCACTTGGTCCCTTAACAAATTAAATTAATTTAATTCATTTCAGGCCGTCATGATGGCCATGCATAGACAAGGTGTATATGCTCCGCTTGGAACTGCCCTTTTACTTTCAGAAAAACAGATGTGAAATTTAGATGATCGTGTCTACACAGGAAGGTCAAACATGGGTCTTCTTCATGTGACACCTAATTTCGAATGGAAAATGTTATGCTATTTTATATGCTGACATCAGAGGTATTATTTTAGTTAATTCCCTTCAGCTGCAAAATTTGATTTCGGTGCCTCTTACTGGCAGCAGAAATCAATTAAAAAGAAAATCTTGTACAATCATAACTGTGGGTTTTCTACACTGGAAATTTTTGCAGTAATTTAGCTGTTTCACATTCTTAGTGTGGAAAGGATAGAGGGAAAGGGATGCATATCAATTTAACTTAGCCAGGACTAAAATCAGCATTGTTAACTGTGCCAAGTGAGTGTATCTAGATGATACATTCACTTGGCATCACTGCAGTAATGTCAGAGGAGGATAGAGCCATTATTGTTCATTTATGAACGCAGGTACACATATTCTTTATCATTTTATTCAGCCAACTGCTGCAAAGTATCTTATTTAGAGAGCAAGAAGTAGTTTGGCTACTACCAGACAATGTTGAAAAGGAATCATGGTCATACAAGGCAAACACCTCTGTTGGGATTCATTTCTTAGTATCACAGAATGTTTTAAGTTGGAAGGGACCTTAAAGATCATCTAGTTCCAAGCCCTCTGCCATGGCAGGGTTGCAGAATGCTGCATGTATGTATTTCAGGATGTCATGTGTGGCCTCTGGATACTTCTCCAGAAGAGTGCAGGTCTCCTGTAAGCCTTGTGTTCTATCTACAAGTCCTGCATAGACATCATGGATATGCTTCACAAATCGTGCTAGGTGCCCACATGTAGGTAAATGAGTCCTTCTCCTAAGATGGGACTGATGTCCATACTGCAGAGACACTGAAATGCCTGCCTTTGGGGTGGGCTCCGTGTCATCTAAGCGTCTTTTAAAGACCTCCAGGGATGGTGACTCAACCACTTCCCTGGGCAGCCCCAGGAGAACAAATAGTCTGCATTTTTGCAATGGAATAAAAACACATGGCATAAAATACAGTCAAGATACATTTTAAAGAGTGTTGGAGGAAAAAAAATGTTTTGTTTTGTTTTGTTTTGTTTTTAAAAAGATCTGTGAATTTAATAAAACTAGAGTTGGCTGTTTTCCACTTACAACAATATCACTGTTTCAAGTGTTTTTTCCCTTCAAGGTCACTAACTTGAAGGCTACATTCAAGATCACTAACTTGAAGGTTACATCCAACAGTGTACGTGGCTGTGTAGCTAACTACTGCATATGTAGCTGCTCAGGGGTGTACCTGTAAGTGGTTCCTTAAATTTTCAGGAACTGAAACAGCATGGCAGACATGAGCCGACTGCCTTTCTTTGTTAGAATTACCAGTTGATGGGAGCAGTTACGGAGGTAACCTCACTGTAATTAGAAAGTTCTGACATAAAGTGGCTGCAAGAGAGTAATAGGAAAAATGTCTGCCAGTGATTTTATGACTATATACGTCCGTAAGTATATAAGTATAAACATAATACGTATGGTTGTGTTAAGTATATTCTTATTCTTGTTAAATATAGTTATAACTATAGTCTTAATAGTCTGATAAGTATATTTGCTGTTATATTACTGTTTTTTAGTCATAATTGTGAATAGTCTTATTCATAAGTCTGTTCACTGTCTTAGTACTTTTGATAAGTTTGTTGAACATATAATTATCCACAAACTCTATCTGCTGTTATATTACCTATTTTCCTCCCTGAAATTGCCTTTCTGCTACCTTTAATTGCTGCTGCTATTAACTGGTACTATACCCTTAATATGTGTTACATATATACTTGTTCCCTGGTAGTATCTGTAATAGCTTATTTCTGTTTGGGTATGTAGAAGGAGAGTGTCTGCTTCTTTAAGGGTATCTGGTCAAGGGCCTTTTTCCAAGGCAACAAGGGACAGTAAGAAAGGGAGGCAGTGGTGGGGAGTAAGTCTGGTTGGTCACACTGACTTTTGAGCATGTGAGAATGTAGGAATGTGTATTTAGATAGAGGCCTTCTAAGCTGGGAGACAATAACAAGGAACAGACCTCCCAGTCACACTAATTGGCAGGCTAACAAGCTTACAAGCGCCACTTCCAGGAAGGATGAACCTCGTGCCTCACACTGTGGAGCAGGGGCCCAGACTGGGAGGGTGCAGAATGACAGAGCTCTGCAGACCCATGGGGGGTGTGCAGGGGAAGACAGAGCTGGAGGAACAAAGAGTGGGGATAGGTACAAAAGGGTACAAAAGAGCTGGTTGTGTGTAAAACAGAGCCAGTCAGAATGCTTGTTTGGCCAAGCTCTGTGGCTGAACACTGCAGTCTGTCCTATCTTCAGATTTTTTTTTCTCATTAAAACTCTCTCTCTCTATTTGCACCCTCTCTCCCATGTATTTGTGCTGCAGAGCAGGCCTGGGATCCAGGCAGGGTTGGTGGGCAGGCAGAGAGGCCGTGCTGGTACTGGAAGGATCCGTGTATGTGCGTGTGCTTGTGGACCTGGAGACTGCTGTGTGTGTGTGTGACTGCACTAGCGAGCCGCTATCTCTGCCAGCCACAGCGGAGGAAGGGGTCTCAGCTGTATATGTCTGTTTCGTGTGAGGCATGTTGAAGGCAGCCCTTGGCTGGGGCAGCCTGTGTGACCGGTCATATCTGTGTCCTGTCTCTGTCTGTGTGTGTCTGTGTGTCTCTAGGATACATGCTCAACTTTGCTACCAGCTGAACCTGCACAAAGGAAAGTGGCAGCCCAGGCTGGGCCTCAGCAGCCAGACAGGAGCAGTCCTGGGTTGGAGCGGGTGGAGGAGGCAGCCGCGCTCATTGCTCTTCACCTCCCTTAACATTATCTGTATATATATTTGCCTTATTAATCATAGTATTTTTGTTAGTGGTGATTTGTGTTGATCTCTAATAAATAGAGCAAAGAGAGGCTTTAGCAAACCCTCTGGTCCTTGTGTTTTACAGAATCCTAGGAACTCACTGTTGTGATCTCTATATACGTGCAGACTGTGTAGCCCCCTCCACTTTTCTGGATGGTGATGCCAGGAAAAATGGAAACCAAGGGGATTGTAATGAATTTCAAGCACTGTGTCTTTGATGAGAAAATAGCCCTTTGGGGTGTCATGAGACATGCAGGCCCATTTGTCAAAAAGTGCAGGAAAGTCACTACTTCTTACTGCCAAGGAGTAGCGATTTCCACAAAAGGCGAATTCCCATGGGTCGGTCAGAGAGAGGTCTAGTTGCGGGAAAAATATCAGCCTGTGGATTCAAACTGCCTAGCATGAAGAGAGATAAATACATCATGTACATTTTTCTCCCTAAATATTGTGACAAGCTTTATCATTTAGATGCCTTGGTCCTGACTTAGACACATAGCTCTGAACAACAAGCTTAGAAAAAACGATCCTGTAGTATCAAAGAGAGAGTTTGGGGTCAAATCCTGCCCAAATACGCATTTTGAGAAGAGGCTTCATGGAGCCTGCCTTGATTTAATGCAGTCTACAGAGGCATCAAATAAAACTTCCATGCCAGTATTTGGGGCAACAAGCCAATCTTTGTCCCAGTTTTGTGAGGAACGTTTAGTTTCTTCCTGTTATGAGCAATGTCACTACAGTCACAATTTTTCAGTGTGCCCAGAGTTTGGCACACTGAAAAATTGTGACTGGCTTGGGCAGTATCTGTTAAAAAGATACACTTGAAACCACCTCCTTCCTGTTGCCATGTTTTGACTTCTCCTGTGCTTTCCACAAACTTCTTTGACAATGTTAAGCCAAGTCTCACCCTCACCGTCTTGCAATTTCTTCTATTCTTGTTTTTCAGCTTTGACCTTGCATTGCAAAAGTGACCTGCTTCCTGATTTATCCTCAGGTAAAATGGACTGGCTGAAAGCCTTTGTCTGCATATGCCCAAAGAAGTGAAGATATGCTCAGATACAATCATCCTTTTGCCAGAGCTGAGAAGTATTAACAGTAACAGTATGGGTAACTGTTTAAATTCTGAAGAGTTGGGTCTGCTTATCACATGTTGTACTGCTTAACCATGGATCTCACACCTTTCCAGTGTCATAGAAGTGCAAACAGAGGAATGTGCCCCAAGAAAAACAGCAGAGCCAAATTTGATTATCGGCTATACACTATTAACAGCTCTCAACTCTCACTGCTTGCGATCTTCTTTAGTTTAATTAATTGCATGATCTGAGACAAAGCTTTTGGATAAATACACGCTTATGAATATTGCAGATAAGCAAGGAATTCTAAATGACATTCATCATTTCATCATTCCTTTCCTTTTGGAGTGTCATTAATTTGCATTTGCCTTTCTATTTTCTCTTCCTTTTTTTTTGGAAAAGTTTTTTTTCTTTTTTTCTTTTTTTTTCTCTTTTTTTCTTTTTTTTTTCTTTTTTTCTTTAACCGCAGAAAAGTGGGCATGGTTAGAATAATAGAAGGACAAACTTATTGCATTGATTTTCTTTCTTTTTTTTTTTTTTTTTTTAGAATTGACATAATGACATTTCACTAGTAGGAGACTTTGAATTGCTCTACAACTTTTTTGAGCTTTTATTTCTATTTATGTGTATGTTAAACCAATTCACTGCAAAGCTGTAACTGCTGCAGCTTAGCAGAGTAAGAGTCCCTGTGAACATTCAGAGGAAGGGCATGGAAGGAATGAAGGTTAAAAAGAACCCAATCTCATACTCAGTCATATAAATTTAATTTAGTGAACTCATGTTCAACTTATAATTCAGTCACAGAAAGATCTTAACGCAAAGTTGTTCAATACACAAATACATTTTGTCACATAGCTTCTATTGTTAGGTGCTAGGAGCGTTAGGAACTCTGGTTGTGTATGTGTCTACGTATCTTGAGGAGAAAGAAAAAAGGAGGGTCCCCTCTCTGTGACCTCTGCTCAGAGCAGGGCACAGGTGACCCAAGGGGCCAGTCAATCCAGCCAGAAATTGACCCTGTTTTCTCGTGAGCATGTCCCTCTCCCGCAAGTCAACACAGGCATCCATCTATACCTCATGCAGGAGCATAGGAGGACCCAGGGAACTACAGACTGGTGAGCCTCACATCTGTGCATGGAAAAATCATGGAACAGATCTTCCTGAAAGCAATATCAAAGCACATGCAGGACAAGGAGGTGATTTGTGACAGCCACAATGGCTTCACCAAGGACAAATTGTGCCTGACCAACCTGGTGGCCTTCTCTGATGGAGTGAGTGCATCAGTTGACAAGGGAAGACTGACTGATGTCATCTACTTGGACTTCTGTAAGGTCTTTGACACATTCCCACGTGACATCCTGATCTCCGAATTGGAAATGCATGGATTTGAAGGATGGACCATTGAGATGATAAGGAGTTGGCTTGAAGGCCACACACAGATAGTGGTGGTCAATGGCTCTATGTCCATGTGGAGGCCAGTAATGAGTGGTGTCCCTCAGAAGTCTGTCTTGAGATTGGTACTGTGTAATATGTATCTGCAAGTCTGCAGATAACATCAAGCCAAGTGTGCAGTAGATACAATAGAAGGAAGGGATGCCATCCAAAGAGGCCTGGACAAGCTAGTTAAGTGGGCTGATGGGAACCTAATGAGGTTCAACAGTCTAAGTGGAAGGTGCTGCACCTGAGTCAGGCAATCCCTCTCAGAGGGTGGTGAGGCACTGGAACATGTTGCCCAGAGTTGTAGATCCCTGTATGGGGTTTACATGGCAAGGTTTTAGTAGTGGGAGGCCACAGGCGTGGCCTCTGTGAGCAGAGCCCAGCAGCTGCCCCATGTCAGGTCAGGGCCAGCTCCAGCCAGCTCCAAAAGGGACCTGCTGCTGGCCAGAGCTGAGCCAGTGAGCAACTCTGGTTGGGTCTCTGGGAGAGCAGATTTAAGGAAGGGAAAAAAACAAACAAACAACTGCTGGGCCATTCTATGATTCATAGCCCTGTTCAGACCCAGTGCTGGCACGTTCTTTCCTGATTGACAGGATGGGCAGCAGCTGGATGTGGCAAAGGGTCTCCAAGGCAGTGAGGACTGTCCAGGATACAGTATGTCCCTAGGGCCTGACATGGGGATAACCCTGGCCTAGCCTATCCTATCCAGCAGGCAAACCCCCACAAGGATCTGTAAGCAGGGCCAGCAGCATCAGAGCAAATAAAGCTTGAAATCTTTTGATGCTTCCAGCAGCCCCATGACTTGTATCAGAAAATCTGCTTCCAAGATCACACACTTCATGGGCAGCCAGGGCAACAAAGACATCCAGGTGTCCTGTGCTCCCACCACCCCTGGGAAGGCAATGGCACTCAGCAATTTGGCAGCACAGAGCGAGACACCTGTATATGGAGGTCTAGTCCTGCTCATAGCAGCAGAGGTGAAGGTGGTAGGGCATGAGAGAAAAGCCTGTACTGGGCTGGTCTTTTTTCTTCAGCTTTCCTCTTACTGATTCATCTTTTCATGCTTCTCCCTCCTGCTGATACTCTCCTGATTTAGGCTTTGCAAATCTCCAGCTCAATGTAGTCAGGAGGACATCCTGCCTCTTTGCAGTTCTTGGTGCTTCTCAGCTTTTGTCTGACAACTTTTGATCGCTGGCTACCTCCCATATGCCTCCCACACACGCCTTTGCCCCAGTGGAGGTCACACTGCTCCCATCCTCAGGCAAAAGACTTCTAAAATTGTGCCTGGCTATGCCATCCCATTATACTACATGTCCATGCCAGGATCAGTCCCATCACTGAGGCATGCTCATTTTTGGTTTGGAGGCCAACACACAGGAATTTGGTGGAGATTAGTGTGCGGGCAATGACGAGGTGTGCCAGGTTCCTCTGCCTGCTTGCCTGCTGCACCATGTAGGGCTCTGCTAACCCTTGGTCCCAATGAAGCATATTCAAAGCCCTCTGACAGTCCCACATGCGGATGTGCTGCCAGGCTGTGTTGAAGAGAAAGGAGGTCCCTGTGTCCTGTGGAGGTTTCACATGGAGTTTGAGCTATATAGAAGAGGGAAAGGGGTGGTAGTCAATGGCTTCTGCTGGCACAGTGACTGCAGTGTTTTACAGAGGATGGTGGGAACATTTCCTTGGAAGGGAAGGGAAGGGAAGGGAAGGGAAGGGAAGGGAAGGGAAGGGAAGGGAAGGGAAGGGAAGGGAAGGGAAGGGAAGGGAAGGGAAGGGAAGGGAAGGGAAGGGAAGGGAAGGGAAGGGAAGGGAAGGGAAGGGAAGGGAAGGGAAGGGAAGGGAAGGGAAGGGAAGGGAAGGGAAGGGAAGGGAAGGGAAGGGAAGGGAAGGGAAGGGAAGGGAAGGGAAGGGAAGGGAAGGGAAGGGAAGGGAAGGGAAGGGAAGGGAAGGGAAGGGAAATATGAATTATTCCGTACATTATTATTATTATTATTATTATTATTATTATTATTATTATTATTAAAGAAAGAAAAGAATTTGTTATTATCCTATAAAGATATGTTAGTGTGAAGAAGCCATTCAGTGTTAAATGTGCCTAGAGCATTTAAGCAAACTGATGATTTCTGTACCTCTACAGTATTTGCTTCTCTAGGAAAGGAGATTGTCTTTGTTTCTATAATTTTGCTAATGGTAGGCAGTGTCATATAGCCATGGAACCTTCTATGGCTGTCTTTGATTTTCTTTTATGGTCCACTAACTGCTTCATTTCCCGTAGTTCATACTTTTTTGTTACATAGAAGGTTAACTACTGAAAAACAAGATCTTCAAATGTAAGATTCCTACTGTCAACAGCAGATTCATTTCAGGAACTATGGTATAAGACAGTATTGTGAGAAACTCTGACTTTGGCATCTGTAAAGGCAAAGCTGAATGTTTACATCACTTAGGTGCCTTTTCTTGTAGGTGCTACTCTTTCTTTAATCTCAGGAGCAGCAGAAGTACATCCCTGCTTCTCTGAATGTAGACTGCAATATAGTAGGAAAAAAACATGTACTTTCTGAGGTAATTGTGAAAAGAGACAAAGAAGATCTTTCCAGTATTTTCAAATAAGCCAGAATGCTCCAAATGACTCTGTGCCTGCAAGGATAAATTTGATGTTATACTTTGTTATCTAACATTGGCCACAGACTTAAACAATGAAATGAGATGGCACTGTAATGAAATTTGACTAGTCTCCTTGAAGCCACAGAAGAACTGCGACTATTAAATGAATTGCAAGGGAGAGAGAAAAATTATCTCTGGACAGACATTTGTATATTAGGTGGTGATTTTTCTACAGATGCAGTAATTACAATTTTAATTCATGCATGAAGAAAAGGAGGGAGCACAGATTACTTCTGTCAAAATAGTTCTGAATGCTATGAATACTGTGAAGCTGTTAATGAGTTATGTTCCCTTGGAGGAAATGTTAACATGTCTTTTTCTTTAGAGTTATTTTGCTCTACTCCCTTGTTATCTTGTGGAAAATGTTGATTGTCATTCAAGTTTCAAAATAAGAATATAATGAGTATGTAGGATTTCAGAAAGAAAACACAAAACGAAAGACAAGCAAAGCCTTTTAGCTGAAAGTATTTTTTTTTCATTCTTCAAAAGTACTTCAGTTGTTCCGAAAAGTATCTGTAAAACTGCGCTTATCTTGCCACATACCTTAATCACACGATAATGAACTGTGCTGAGTGGTGACATGCATCAGTAGCTCCATTATAACATTATAATGCAATACTGTTAATGCATTTTGCTGCAGTGCAGAACATTACTCCTAATGGAAATAATGTCATGATTTGTTGTGTTGTCTATCCCAGGTTTTGCTAGAGCACTTGAGCACTTAATAGACTGACAGAATACTTGGGTGTGTGATGGAATCAAGAGTTCACAACCAAACAAAGGATAGGAGAACTAGGGGAAATGCTCACTATTTTGTGACAATTTACTCCAAATAGAATGACATTAAAAATCTGAACAACTTTCCTGGAGAATTATGAGAAAGACATTTGTTAGAAATGGAAAAACATCTAGTATTTTAAGAAGAATCAAAAAGAACTGAAGAGCATGAAATTACTTTCTTGTCTAATAAGACATTTATGTATTTTCTTCCTTCTTTTATTAAATATGTTCTACAGAATCATACATCAACATATTTTGGGAGCGAAAGAAAAAGCCTCTTAGGTTGGGATTTTGCTACACTGATTGAGAAAGTGATGTTAGTAACTTCTATAACAGGGTCTGTTCCCAATAAGAAGACACCCAGTGCATGAAAACCCTGCCCTAGTCCTTTCCAGTGACAGTGCCATATTGATCCAGCATCAACATGTAAGACATGTAATGCAAGATTAACTCATTCTTGGTGCTACAGGATGATCAAAATGAGAATATCTGTATTGATTGCTGTTTCCTGTTAATACATGGGATGTTCAACAGTGGTTATGACTAAACAGTACCAATGCAGATACAATGCATGAGCTTCCGCGTTACTTTGAGGTATCAGATATTCATCAGTCTGGGTTAGAAAAAATAATATTTTCCATCTTGCATTATTGCAAACTTAGGTTTAATACAATTCATATTTATTTATTTATTTATTTATTGCAATTGGAAATGGAACACTGGGTGAGCTGTCCTGTTATGTATTAATTTCTGTATTATTGTGTTAGAAGAGGAAAAGTTGATTTTTTTTACTCCTGTATTTTCTCTATTACAATCATAATGTCTATTTTTATTTTTAGTTTTAGTTGATCCAACATGATTACAAATGTAGGGAATTACTTGGTCCTTGTTTCCCAGCAGTACTCAGAGCTAGCATTATACTATAGACTCTAAAGTGAACCTATATTGAGGATTATTTGAAGTTCTCTATGAGAATGAGCTATAGAAGTCTTCAGCTTATTTATTTTTCAGAATTAAACCAGTGTTTTACTGGCATTTTTAAGATCTATGCCTCAGAATTTTTCCCCTAAGGAAATTAATACTTCAAATGAACGTAAACAGAACGTTTTACTGTGTTCCAGTTTCACTTAGTAACAAAAGTGCTGATTCCACTTGAATCAACAAGCAACTAATGAAGATAAACTGATTATCAGAAAACACCATCTTTAAAAGACATCAGAATATAATGGCTAAAGATTTGAAGTAACAATTATTGTAAATTGGAATTCCCTGGACTGCTACTATAGAAATTATGTTAATTTTTAAAATAAGGGCAGAATATGAATTGACCTAGAAAAGACTGAATATAGATTACATTTTGCTTTTGATCATTTATTCAAGAAAAAGCAGCTATTCAGATAAGAATGAAGAATCATTTAGAAATCCAAGCAGAATTTCTTGTTTTGTTGTTGCTAAGTAAAGAAGGGGAAATATACATTAAAGAATGCTATAATTATACATTTTGCATAGCTCTTCTAAAACCACTTGTACCATCTTTAAGGCAATGTGTAACATAAAGCTGATTCCTTTGCAGTTCCAGCTTCCAATTTACTTGCATGTTACTGAAATTGCTTTCATTTCTTTCACACGAACTTCTTTTTATAAACAGACATGGGACTCTGCAGATTGAATTACTCTCACTAACTACAAAGTTGGCACAATGTACACTTCAACATTGCTTATCTGAAAGACATCTCATCCAAAGACATTCAGCCTGAAGAAATCTTCTCTGCATGAATGTACTGCAGATACTGAAAACTACCCTCCACCAAGCTCCAAAGATTGTTAATTGCAATAAAATTAATCAGTATTAGTTATTGAAACAGTATTTTTCACTGTTCACTATTGTCATAAATATTTGTGTGTAATCCAGAAGTATATCATCAATGACAGATAAAGGAAGGCCAGAAACATTTCCATAAGTAAAAATGGGTCTAGAAAAGAGTATTTTAAAGCAATGAGATAGAAAGAAGTAAGGTCCTATTTCCTTATCATGGAAAATGCCAGTGTAACATTTTGAAATACCAGTATATAATACAATAAAGCTATTGCAGGCATTGCAGTTGTTTGGCTTAATTCAGGTCCCTAAACACAACAATCTAGGGGTATCTGAGCTGCTCTGGGTACCCTGCCTGGCCTCTGTTGCTTGCCACAGGCAGGTGAAGGTCTCCAGTATATCCTGCAGTACCCCTGGGGGACCCCATGTGTACGTCTAAGGGCACTGAAACCCTGTGTTCAGGCAGCTCAGCTAAGCTTCCATGTCTTAACTCCCAAGCTGACATCAGATAATCACAGGAACTAAGTAAGGAGAACAGTGAGAAGAGAACAGTAATATTGAAAACTGAAGAAGGAACACCGTATTGGGTTGCACATACCTTACAGTTCCCTTACAATTATTGTCTGCCTTCTCTGTCAGTGAGATGCCAACATTTTACTTATTTGCTCACTCTCTCATTTCTCTGCTTCTGAAAACCTTGCTTTATTTAGTTACTCTTTGAAATATTAAAAATAACTATATCTTCTGGACAATAAGAAACAAAAGATTTTTCAGCTTACAGAGAATATGTATCTGTCCCAGTAACATCCTTATCACTGTCTCTGTAATGTTTCCTTAATTTCTATTGCGATTTATATTCTCTTGTTATATATATGTGTGACCCTTCTGTACCAGCAATAAAGCACATGAGTTTTAACAACATTAAGGTGTTTGAATGCTTTCCTAATACCAAACAGAGTAAATGATGCAGTCAGAATAGTTTTCTTTTATTCTACAAAAGGTGTAAGAAGGTTTCTGTCAAAAAAAATCGTATTACTGTGAGACCATGAAACTGGAAACTAACATAATTGTATTTTTTAATACATGTGAATGTACCAAACTTTTGGAAAGATTCTCTCTGTGAAGCACAATAGGATGAACATTGTCACATCATTGTAAGCTGAAAGAGACTCTGCCAGGATTTCAAAAGCTAAATTGGAAACAGATGTCTGCCCACACAAAGAAAATGATCTTATTAGTAAATGTTTCTTCTCATGATGACAAAAGTGAGACTTCATCCAAAGAAAAGAGAAATTGTGCATAGCAGAAGATGGACTATAGATTTCATTAGCAGAAGTGAAGGGAGCAGTTTTAGTCATTTAATTAAGAATTGTTGTATTATGGATGTTTTGAACAATTTGATGGAAGTATGGCAATCCACTCCCTCTTAGAATTACAACGTAAATCCTCTATATTTTCTTGCTAATTTGGGGGCATATTTGTTTTTCTTTTTAGGAGATTGATGGAAACTATTTTAAGATTACATGGTGATTGGAAATTCTGGAAGTAATGTAAATTCTTTTCTTTATACAAAATGACAAGCAATGTTCTTAAGCAAAAATAATGTGCTCCCACAGTTAACAGTCTCGGCTGTTGATATCTTGCTTAGATGTGGTTAGAAAAGCTTTGGGGGATAATAAAAATTCACTTTCATTTAGCCACAGCTTTGCTTCAAAAATGGTGTCCCCCATCGAAATCAAATTCAGTTTTAATAACAGTAATTATCACAATGGGAAATTCTGTAGCACTTTTCACAAGTGGACCCCAAAGTGCTTGGTAAGGATGAGTAGAGGATCGTTTACTGCATTTTGCTGTCTTTGGTTGGGGCATATTGTTATGAATTTGAAACAGAAATGTCTGTTCACAGCTGGTGCATATAAAATATTTCTTTTCAAGTAACAATAATGATCTTAAAGAATTTCAAGTGTTCGCTCCCTAATGTAAAACCTTAAAAGCCTTTACGTAAGTGTGAATCCTCAGATGAACTAAATGGAAAGTTGTCCTTGACTCATGTCATGTAGAACACAGGAGCCCTAGCAAGGGGCTGTCAGGGTAGATATTGAGGTCAAGGGGACTTTCAACATCAACATGGAGAGTCTTGACAAAGAGTCCCAGCACTCCCAAGCCCTTGATGTGATTCTCCTGCTTTCAACATCCTGTGTTTTTAATGTCTTACAGAGTGGTTTAGCTAAATCCAGACATTCTTCCCCATTCACTGAAAAGGAACTAGCTGCTGAAGTGCCTGAAACTCTAACTCAAATGGTACCTTTTTTCTTTTTGGCCCTGTTGCTGCCCTTTGTGTTGACCAGTAAAAGCAAGCTGTCTTGGGGGATCGAGTGCCACCCCTTGCAGAGGCTGTAGGAGTGGCTGCTGCTGCTGCTGCCTCTTACTCCCTACTCCTGGGATCTGGTGCACAGCTATGAATTCCTGCTGTGACCCCACAAGCCATAATTAATAAGACAATATCTAAAACTTTTCAGTGTGGAACAGCAATATCAGAACAATGAAATATCAACACCAAAAAATTCTAGACTTAGAGGTCTCCCGAGTGTCTTGACTTCCTGGTGAAGGTTTGCATTTCAATGTATATTTTAGGCAAATGAATGTTGATTGAATATTTTAATGTATTGAATTTCAGGACATCTGGGATAAACAATGGAGCATCTTGAGGAAGGAGTTGGACAGAAAAAGGGAGAAAGGGAAGATTAATTAGAAAAGTTAAAGCAGCAGGAGGTCTTTGCAATCCGGCAGGTTCCATTTTTATGATATGTCCCCCATTTTTGTAGAGTATAGCTGATGTATTGTTGGAGAGAAGGACAGAAGAATTGAAGACAGCGTTCATTTCCACATACTAAGTCTAGTGGCATAGATTAGCAATGTAATACATTCACTGCATTGAATTCAATTACATACACAAGAAACAATATTGTTGCTAGAAACCTTACTACCTTGTTCTAAAACTTACAAAATGAACTGCAGCACCACTACATGCTTGTTACTCATCTGACAAAAAAAAAAAAAAAAAAAAAAAAAAAAAAAGACGTAATTTTGACTGAGACATTATTCAAAATGTAGCTAAATGTGCCTCAGGAGAACATGCTTTAACAGCAGGAATATAATCACTCTCACTGGGTATTTTCACATCCAGTTTCTTCCTAAAACCAACCAGCAGTATTGCACAATGTGTCAGGAACGAAGGGTTGTCAAATAAACTGCCAAGAACACAAAACCAAATGTGCACATGGGCACCCTGGAACATGGAGTTAAATTTTATTAATTGGCTGTCTAGTAGCTGGAAAAAGCTTCAGGTCAGTAAATGTGTAGCCAAAATTCTGTGTTCTGCCTTTTTGTTTGTTTGTTTGTTTAATGTTTGAGCATCAGTGAAAGCATCACTACAGTTTATCTTTTGGCAGTTTTTTTTTTTGTTTTGTTTTGTTTTGTTTATTTGTTTGTTTTGAAATGAGTTGTTTAAGGTGAGGTAAAATGATACTGACGTGAATTGCCTGGTTAGCTGCAACTGCTTCATGTGCTCAGGAGGATAAGCAGAAACAAGGCTGACTTTTCTCAGGTCAAGAGGGGAGAAAAGGTGAGGAGAAACCACTTGCAACAACCTGCAGAAAGCAAGTGAGGAGACTGGTAGGAAGCATGACTGCTGCAGGGGCTGTTGCTTTAGGCTGAAGGCAAGTCTCTGCTCCCTCAGTACAGCAGCATTCCCCTAGAAAACAACTAATCTCACATGAACAGCCCCAAACCAATATCTAGAGGAGAGCTAAGAAACAAAATCTATGTGGAAGAGCTAATGCTCTGTTAGTAAAGGAATAATTTTCACCCAGGTGATCCAGCAATAGGCTGCTTACTATACTGACTTCATTCCCTCCTACCCCTGGCATGTTCTTCCCACTTAGCACAGTATCTAAAGCAGTTCTGGAGGTTTTTTGATGAGTTCTGCAGGTTTTTGATGAGCTTAAGAGCTTGTCATATCTCCAAGATTCCTTTCTACCCTCCCTGTTTTAGTCATCTTGTTTACTGTTCCCTTCATGAAAATCTGATCTAAAATGATATGAGAAGGGAGTTTCCAACCCAGATAAAATTACTTTTTATTGAGCAATAACTTTCACCCATCCATTATGTCATATGTACCACTAGCACAAATGATTCTCTTGATTCTACTTTCTACATCTTGGAGAAATGAATTTCTCCAAATTGAATGAAACTTTGACAGGCCATCCATTTTTATAGATAGCATTTTTAAAGTGAAAATAGAAGCTGCAAGCAATCATTTAACTCATGTATATATTTGTGCACCATGAAGAGGAGGGTGGTTTAGCCATCACAGCATCTCACATCTTGTAAACTGGAAGATGAAAAAGTCAGCTAATATAACATTTTATTGCACAAGCAAGCATCTTCATCTCCTTAGTTTATAATAAAAATAATTTTAGATTTTAGAGTCCCTTTCTGCTTCCAGCACAGGCTGTCACAGAATGTCAGAATTGGCATAGCAGAATGAAATACTCTGAATGGAAACAAATATATTCTTCCATTCTCATAAGATCAAATATTTGTAGTCAATACAATATTTTTCATAAACATATAAGATATGACCATTATAGGCTGTATGGACAGCTTCTTATGCCATGCCTAACTCTTACTGTGCTCTAAATCTGTATTGACCTTAATTTTGCAGTTTAAGAGTCTACACATCAGCTGTGGGCTCAGTTTGGTTGTAGGATATTCAAAGACATCTCAAATAGCACTAGAAATCCATATTTAGAGAGCTGCACGGAGCCAAGTGGAGTCTCCAGAGTTATTTATCTGACTAAACCTATCTACTTTAGGATGAGCTGAATAATTCCCTAGACCCACTGACTGAATTGGCTGGATTTCTATTGACTATGAGGAGCTTAGACACCCTCTTCTCTTGTGAAGACATACATTACAGACAACTAAATCAGGTATCTGGACCTGGTATTAAATCTAGAGCTGAATTCCGTTTTTCTGCTGAGCTGAATTAGTTCTGAGAAGGATTTGGACTCTTTAAAATCAATCAATCAATCAATGAAAATGGTGGTTTAGTAGACAAGGCTTGTGAGGAAAGACTTGATGGAATTGTTCAGTCTGGAAAAGTACAAAAGGCACAATAATGGTCTTCAAATAGTTTTTTTTTTTTTTTTTTTTTTTGTAGAAAGAGCAGTTGTAAATTATTCCTCATGTACACTAAGAGTAAAGGGAAGAATTTCAGTAAAGGAAAATGTAGTTTGGGTCCTAAAAGAGGAATTTCTAATCATAAGGATGGTGAAGTGCTGATGTACACAGCCTGGGGCAGTTGTAGAATTTCAGTCTCTTGTGTTTTTAAAGAATAGGTTAGACAAACATTTCCAGGAATTATATTGGTGTAATTGAATGTGCTTCGGGGCCACAAGCTCTGCCAGGTGAGCTTTACATCTCTTCAAGCACTGTTTTCTCCAGTTAATTTCTTCTAGTTTTTAATCTCAAACTGCTCACTACTGAACAGGATACATCAATAAAATATCTGCTTTAATTTTAACTATACTTCTTTTAAGGTGAAGAAGCAGTACATATGCAAGACCAGGCAGCAATGACTAAAATACCAAGTCACTGATGAGGTACTGAAAGAAATACCTTGAAGAATACTTATCTTAATGGAAAGGGAAATACAGCTGTAAGCAATAAGTAACTAAAAGCTGCCAGTCACATGCTTTATTTATTTATTTAAAATAATACTTCCCCCCCCCCCCCCCCCCCCCCCCCAATGAGGAGAAACACTTGTAGCAGAGTGGAGTGTGATTCAAAGTAGAGGAGTACACTACTGGTCTTATTGTACATTCACTTCTATCTCATTGATTCTTCTCCTTCCCAAGTATCAACAACACTTGTCTTTGCTCTGTTGTTGCAGGGCATTATTGCTGAAAGCTCCTATGGATGGCAGTGAGGTAATTAACTGGAGCAAGGATGTAATAATCTCTTGTACCAAACCACTGGAAAACTGAAGCAAAGAGCTAGTCTTTGACAGGCACGAAGTCACATTATCACTGCCTGTAGCTGTCTAAGGAGGGAGGGATGTTGTCACAGATGTTTGCTTTACTTTCAAAGCAAGGATCGATATAAAATTTTAAATACAAAGTTTCCTGCTATTTCTTCTTTCACCATAACGGTAAAGACATTTAGAGTTGAGACTGGGCTCTGGATTGTATTTTGCCTTTGGTTGAAATTAGCACAAAATTCAAATGGTTGAAATGCTAAATACACTATCTTTGCTGGAATGTCTGCTCTGGTCTCTTCACAGCTCCAGTGAGCCTAGAGATAGGAACACTGAACTGAAGTGACTTTGGAAAGTGGCTATTCTGGAAAAGATGTCAAGTGCCAAAATAGACAAGAGAACAGGAGATCTTGACTGACTTCCCTCTTTAGGGCACCAATTCCCTTTCAAAACCACTACAGTTTTAGTTACTTAAAATAAATTTAAAAACAAACAAACAAAACAATGCATCTTTATGACCAATATTTTAAGTCAAGGTGGTTTGTGCTCTCATTGCAGCTCATGGTGACAGAATTGATTGCTTTGTTTAACACAGGCTTCTTTTAGGAGCTGGTAAGAGAAAATGGAACATTTCCAGCTCTGAGCATAAGCTATTGCTGTGTTATGGGAAGGAGGAGTGGGCAGAGCTGAAAGAAGAGACATTGATATTAGCTGGGAGAAAAAGGGAGAGGGCAGCAGAGGAGAAAGTTATTAAGACCACAAACAGTAAGTGATTGGAAAGTGAGAGAGCAGTGCCGGGAGCTAATAGGCAATTACCTATCAGCCTCTAGGTGAGGGTTTACACCTTCGATTTCTTGGGATAATCTCATGTGCAGCCAGTGAGAGGATATTGAACCCCATGATCTCAGGGGAGAGCTGTGTCATGAGGAGCCAAGGACCTTCTTGGCTCACAAACAGCATGAAGGGATCGGAGCAGGGGGCTGCACTGCTGACTCAGGCATGAACATTTGCACTGCCCTGGGGGGGGGGGGAAGGCAACTGCAGTCTAATTGTTAGTGCAGAGTTAGTGCCCCAAACTGTAAGAAAGACAGCAATGTCAGCGATTAGTATCTGCACCTCCTGTGCTTTGTGCTTCTAAGGAGTGTCACCAGGAGGATAAATCTAAACTCGCCTTTGGAAGCAAGTGTGGCTGGGCTCTCTGGGTCCTCCAGCCCACCATGCTCTGGCTGAGGGAGCTCCATCGCACGGAGCAAACATCTGCAGTAAGGACGTAGCACTGGATCTCCAAATCATTTCGGCAGCTGGGCATCAGTGCCAAGCTAGAGGAGAGTTCCAGTTTCCAAGCCAGGTTTCTATTATTTGGCTGGCAGCTGGATCCTTGAGTCAAAGCAGACTGTTAGCACTGCTGGCAGCAGAGAGACCACCAGGGCAGGGCTGAACGGTTTAGGCTAGTGAATGGTAAGAAAGGAGTCTATAGTGGTTTCAGTTTATTATAAACAAAATTAGCACATATTTCTTTGCTCATATTAGTACATTATCTACTTGTAAAAAATAATAATCTAAAAGTAATTATTCATAATTCTATATTCCTTACTTGAAAATATAGATGATACTAGAGTTAAGCAGAAGTAGTAAAATAATACAGATGTATAGATACAGCTAACTACAAATAAGGCAGAATATATATATATATATTATTATTTCTTTTCTCCAAATCTTGAATCTGGAGCTGCCATCTCTTGTTGGGAAATGGTCTGTGTGAATCCACAAGAGGAAATAAAACGCATCAGTAATGTAACTGTCTCAGCTGTCATTTCATTCAAACACTCTGCAGGAGACGGTGGTATCCAGTAAGCAGAAATCACTTCAAGTTCACAGCAGAGACACAAATGTGACACAGCTAGTGAATTTCCTAGCTTTATTAGGGACATTCCCAGAAGTCCACACATCCATGTAACACTGGGCTATTTCAAAGATGTGTGTGTTATTAAGTAATGGGTTGTTTATATGCGTTTAAACTCTCCAGTTCATTGACAGCCCTTCTGCAGAAAACATCTGTAACTACAAATATCAAGGAAAATATGGGAAATTGTTCATTTATGAGCCTGTCACAAGAACTGGCTGTGTTTTGCAGAGGAGCTCATACAACAATGTGCTTATTAGTTACTGCTGGCTATTATATTACACAAAAGCCAACGTTACGTAAGGTTTGGTCAGAGCGCAGGTGCTGGCAGGAGCAGGCTCTGGCAGGCTCCTTTCCTGTGCAAACACTGCACAACAGGGAGCCCAGCTGCATCTGCTATTTAAGTTTGACTGATCAGTACCATGTAACTCTAGTCCCCTGGTATGTGGCTTGCTTTGGCTAGCTCTTTCTGGAGAGCCTTTAATTCTTTCTTTCCCAAGCTGGGCCACTTCCAATGTGGGCAGTAGTTGCAAGGGATTATCTGTAGCACTGGTTTAGGGTAGGGGCTACCGTGCTGGCCAACACTTGCCTCCGTGGCCATAGGACCATTGTGCTCCTTGTGCTCCTGTACTTCCCTGACATAGTATTGGCTGATCTGGAGCCAGTCTCTGTGGATTTGTACAACATTGATGACTGCTCTCAACAGCAATAGCAACACCTCTGAAATATGCCTGTTTTGTCCTCAGTCTCCCCATGATGGTCTCTCCATCCCAAACATAGCACCCATAGATGGTCTCCAGTGGCATACACCAGCCAGTCTGCTGACCATGCTTGGATGGGATTCAAAACTGATTTGGAGAGATATTCTTCCCTTCTGTGAAGGGAAGGTCACAACTAACATTCTTTTGGTCAGGAAAAAGAGGGAAAGTATGGAATTTCAATTTTTTTCACCTACACAACTGGGGCCTGGAGCCGCCACACAAGACTTTTCCTTTTATGAGAGCAGCTAACTCAGGGGAGTGACTCCTTCATAGACGATTGCCATGCAAAGACTGTCAAACTGCAGGAGAAGGTCTGGATGCAAAAATTCCTTCTTATTCCTCACCTATTTCTGCACTCATGAGTAATGATTCATCTCGCCTAACTTAAGCCATCTAGGATTTAGTCATCTAGGTGTAAACTAGATATCTAGGCTCCTTCTACAGTCAGTGGACAAAGACAGGCACTTTGCAGTGGTGATTCATCCCACCCAAGGTAGATGTCTAAAGTAGGTGTAACTGAGTCATCATCTGGAAATGCCTCTTATTTCATTAACCATAGACAGAGACTAAGTAATTAGCAGGAGAATGCCTATATGGGGATGGAGTGGGGGAAGAAATCATATAACAACCCTTAAATCCACCAGTAACAGCAGTTAAAAATTCACCTAAACTTCAGAGATCCTTTTTAGTCTTTCAAAACTCATAATAATGCCGAAGTCCTGCGTTCACTTTTGGGTACCAAAGTTTAAGTAACATGAACCTCAATCCAAGATAATACCAGAAAAGGCCAACAAAAAGGGTCAGTCTTCAAATGTGACCTATGGGGAAATTGAAAGCTGTGTATGCCTGCATGTGCTTGTTTTACCAGGCAAACACACCATATTAATAAAAAGATTAAGAGTTTTCAGAATACTTCCAGTCATGTCAGGGCTTCATCATCAGAAAACTGAAAAGCATTGTTATTTAGTTTATTTTTTTACTATTTTATTTCAGATTAGGTAATTTAGAGAGATTAATAATTCCCTTTAGGTCTCATTGAGCTCCTGCTGAGTGTCTATTCCGGAATTTATTTATGAGTCATAAGAAACCTGGCAAGACAACTAACCAAGTAATTGTGCAGGAATGTCACTGTGTTTTGGATGTTATTTGAACGCATATATAGTATACAAACAAATTAGTACTTACTTGCCCTGTTCTTATGCTATTCCCTCTCCTGTTCCTGATTATTGCCTCAATTGGGTAAATCAGTCAGGGCTATTTGAGCCTAGTTTTGCAGATATAAGGATTTTGCAGAAAGGACATAATGATAGTCAGGAAAGCTTAATCTAGTAAGAACTTTGCACTCCATAGCATTTTGTGACTTATTGCAATGAATTTATTAGTTTCAGGGTGAAAGATTATTGTTAAGTAGGTAAAAGATCTATGATTCACCCAAAGTGTGGATTGCCAAATCCATTTTGATTACTCACAGAATGAACCCATGAATGAATTGGCTGGACAGTACTTCATTTACTTCCAGAATTTATTTCTGGAGAATATAAAATTAAAATTATTGCATCTGCCTCACTATAATTGATGTAATTTATTTTATTTTCTTGGAGTTTGCTGAACTATTTTTCACCAACTTAAGAAGTCACAACCAGAAACTAGTCTGTTGTAAGAAATTAAATCATGAGCTTTGGGAAATAACTTTGATATCAGTTAGCAAAAGTGACAAGTTCCAAGGAATTGTGTAGTTGCAGGTGATATCAGTTTCTCTGGTATTGTTGTCATTGCTGCAATGGGCTAAGGGCATCAGCAAGACAAGGTTTCTAGGTAAAGGTAATATTTGATTTATTTTTTGCTGATTTGTCACTTTGAAATGTTGCATGGTTTATTGAGACCAGTGTTATAAGCTCTTTCCATGCTCACGGAATATATCTAGTGAGACAAAAACAGTCAGTTTTTAAAGACTCAAAACTAGACTTCTAAAAATTCTTGGATTTAAAACCTTGAATCCCTGAGCTAATTAAAAAAAAAAAAAAAGTGGAGGCAGAAGACAGATAAATTAACAGTTGTATGTTCTGGTGTTTACAGAAGTCAAGCTGCATGTGAACTCATTTTGTTAAATTCCTGCATCTGATGAATACTTAGTATTTCAATTACATTGAATATTTAATATTTATGATTAATAGTTATAGGTTATAGGAATCAATCCACCTAACTCTGCAAGATACTACAGAATATGGTCCCATTTGTACCAAATCTGCCTTAATTAAAATATCCCATCCTGACCTGAGGGGAGAGAGAATCCACTGTAGCCCTTGGCAAACAGCTTGGTTAATCAGATGAATGAATCAAATGAATCAATGAATCAAATGATTCAGTCAATGAATCAAATTCACTCTATTTTAAATTTGAATTTGTCTGAATTCAAATTCCAAATGTTGGATTTTATTATACATTTACCTTATATTTATATTAAACAAAAATCCTTCTGCAAAAACATTATTCATCATATTGATTAAAACTTAAATGAAGTTACAGGCTTATTTTCAAAACATCAAACAGATAGATTACCTGGAATTTTTCACTTAAAAAGTATAGAAAACACTTTTTTTTTTTTTTCTAGCTCTTCTTTGAACACAGATTCAAATGGCCTTCTTCCACCGTACTTATCAGAACCAAATCCATTATTCTCAGCATGTTTTCACCAATAAAAGACACAGAGGTAAGGTAATAAATCTCCTGTGTTCTGACTTGAGGTTTTTTTTTTTCTTTTAAGCTTTCATAGATTATGTTAGTCCCTTCTTTAAAAAAACATGAACCCATAATTCCTAGCTCCCAGGAAAACACCCTAAACATCTCCAATGCTATACAGTTTCTTCTAAGGCTACTGGAAGGTAAAGTAGAGAGTATGAGGTACACTTACCTTGTATTTGTTTCACTTTGCCTGCACAGTTTAACTGGTAAAAGGGACAGTAGTAGAGCCGTGGCCCTATGATCTATGTTTACAAAATATTTTATGACAGTTGTAAAGTGAATTAGTGACCAGAGTTCAAATCTCATCCCTTCCAGGTATGGCACTCTGAACGCTGCACTTACAGATTCATAGTTCTTAGTTATTGGGAATTGGATGTATTTCACTCTATGCCACTACTGTATAAATCACTCAAATCACTCTGGTGTGATTTATACACCAAATCTTTCAAAAGGAAGATTGTCTGTTTGTATTGATTTTTTGTGTGTGTGTCTTTGCAAATACCAAAGCAAGTGAAGTGGAAAACAAAGGTGGATATATATCTGGTAAATTACACCAAGAGCAAGAAAATGAAATAACCCACTATGATTAGCTTTGGTAGCTGACAGCACTTGAAAATAGCTGCAACACATTGGCAACTGAACTTTGCTTATCATTTATTGAAGCAAAAGAATGATACTTAGAGAGTAAAATTAAGAGATTATGATATACTCTCCAGTAAATTTTAGAAGCAAAAACTCCACCCCTTCCATGTGATTAAGGATTAGAGAAAAATGATCTCCTCCTTCTGAAGGAAGTGTAAATGTGAAGTACTGTAATTTCAAAAGAGTTTTGCACAAATCCTCATGCAGCTCTGGACTGACAGATACTGAACTCCCCCAAACACAGGAGGAAACAGCAGCGTCTCATGGGGTGACAGTTTCTTGCCTGCTTAGCCTAGTCCTTGCCTGCTGTTTGCAGCAAGTACCTCAGGTGCACTAGCAGGGATTTCAGCTGGGTTTGACCTTTGCATCTGCTTTCTTTCCGCTTTCTGTGATCTGCCCAAGAGGCAAGTCTCCTAGCACAGCATGTACACAATATAAGGCAAAACACCATGGAAATGACACTGTTCATCATTTTCTTCATCCCAGTGCTCAGGCACCACTACTTTTTCCATTTCCCAGATGCTATCTGGCTTTTATATTTATTTAAAAATGGATTTTAGATCATTTTGAGTAGTCCTTCTCTAAAACAAAGATTTTGCTGCACCTTGTCTCTGTCAGAGCTCTAGCCCCAGATGGACAAATGAGCATTCAGAGTAATAACTCTGAAGCACAGACCTCTAAGAAAGCTGTTTTAATAATAACCATACTGACTCTAGAGACTGTAAGAAAGTCTCAATAACAAAATTCCAAAGAGAGTGTATAAAACCAGTATATTTTAGTACAGGTATTCTGTGTGGCAAGTATACCAAGGTTTTGATCAGGTTTAATTATGAAGATCGATTCATTTCTGGCTTTGCTATAGTGATAATGCAGTCATCTGAAATTCCTGATAAAAAAGTTTTTTTACCATTCTATACCAGCAGATGTATTCCAGAGTCACTAAAAGCAAATTAAGGGATTTTTAAAAACACACACACAACAACAACAACAACAACAACAACAACAACAACAACAACAACAACAACAACAACAACAACAACAACAACAACAACAAAACCATTATTAGGGCTGGCTAATCTTTACATCTGCTGACAATAAGACGTGTCACCAGTATGTTCAAAGGAAAATATGAATATCTCCAAACATGACATTAAGCTGCTTTGTTGAACTAAATGTGAAGATGCCAAGAGCTTTTCTCAGGGCTAAAAGTGAGTGCTTTGCATCTTATCCTAATAACCCAGTCCCATGGGGAAAAAGATCCTTTTCCTAGTCTAAGGAAAATATCAAACCCTCAATGAATGCTGACTCACTTCAGGACAGTGATCTTATAAAAGAAAAAAAAAAAGTTATGAAAGGAAGACTAACCAAAAAAAATCATACATGAGATTAGAAAATCATAACCTATAAAGAGTAATACTTTAGACTAGCTATTTGAATGGCCAAAATAGGTTTGGCTTGTGATGGATTACAGGAGAGATTTTAGTGCACAGACTGGGTAGGATAAGAAAAAAGATAACAGTTTTAAACTGAAAGAGGGCAGATTTAGATGAGGTGTTAGGAGGAAATTCTTCACTCAGAGGGTGGTGAGGCACTGGAACAGGTTGCCCAGAGAAGCTGTGGATGTCCCATCCCTGGAAGTGTTCAAGGCCGGGCTGGATGGGGTTTTGAGCAACCTGGTCTGGTGGGAGGTGTCCCTGCCCATGGCAGGGGATTTGGAATTAGATGATCTTTAAGGTCCCTTCCAACCCAAACCATTCTATGATTCTATGACTGGTTTCTTATATGTCTTTTCAATTAATAACAGTAATCTTCTTTACATGACACTTGTGCTAAAATAGTGTTGTCCCTCTGCCAAGCATCACCTGATTTCTAGGCCTTAAAAATCAGCATCTCTTTAGAGAGGAAATGTGTGGCAGTCTCCTTATATAAACCCTCAAATTACACATGCAATTGTGTAAAACACTTCTCCAGATTATTTGCCACGTGGCAGGTGGGCACGACCAACTCACATCAGCGTTTCAGGAGCTCAGCTTACAGCAGCCCCTGTCTTGAAGCAGTGACTCTGCCTCCATAAATAGCCCCGTTGTAAAAAGTGTAAGAAAACAAATTCCTTTGCCATTCGAGCCCTTACTTTCCTACCCACTCACTCCAACCACCAAAACGGGCAGAGCACAAAACGCCGAGGTGCACAGCGATTGCTGGCTGCCAGCCCGCAAGACCCCCTGAAAGAGCTTGTAACAGTGCCATCTAGTGACACCTGCCTCAAAAATACACCCACAGGCCGTCCAAATCCGCCCCCAAGTCCCAGAGCGTGCTCCTTGCTGCATCACATCAGGCACACCTCGATGGCGATTTGTACCCGTTGAGCACTCAGCTAAATGAACACCAACATCAACAGGTTGTACAGACGGCCCCCAAAGATGACCTCCTCCCAGTCCTAGACCTCCTTCCCTTTCATCTGTCCTCAGGTCTCAGTGCCTGGGTATCATCCACCCAGGAAGGGATGTTTAAAAAGTACATGAAATTTTCAGATGTAAGTCCTGTATAGCTTTTAATGTTTATATATAGTGTACGTATTAGACCAGTTTCTTTCACGCCACCACCAAGAAAATGTCTTTGTTACTTCAAGCACTGGATAATCATGCTCATTGGGGGATTGCAGTCACCGAACAACCCCAAACAGTTGCCTCAGCCCTGCAAATGAAGCAGCATAAACTGTGGCACAGACGGACCAGGTGCTGAAGATGAAGTAGTACATTCGATTTTAAACATTTTCAGCTTCCCTATGTCTATGAAAATAAGATGATCCTATAAGAATTAATTGCTTAGAGAAATTATTAGCACTTTCTTAAATAAAGAAAAAAGGAAATCTGTTGCAAAGATTCAATGGCTAATATCTAATGCTTCCCTATAAACAGCTACAAAGCTGTTACCCAGCTTTGATTTCTTTGACCACAAGGTGCTGACATGCCTATGGATGATGGCTGGACCATCAGAAAGTGTATCAGATGGATTAATTACTCAGTCTTTGAGAGGCTCACCATGGTTTTTGGAATATTATCTTCTGGTTGGAGGGCTCCTTTATTTGGTACCTCTAAAGACCTTATGTCACCTGTCATGTTAGATCTGTCTTCAAAGCCAGATGTGGAGAAAACAGATGGCACCATTACTTTTTTTCTGGATTCCTTACCGTATGTCTCCTTTTCAGCAAACCCAGAGAGAATAGATACTTCCCTTATGTAAGAGCTTACATTAAAATTGTGCATCTAAACCTTTCTTCCATGTCTGCAGACACACAATACTGCAAGAAATCTGTAAGGTTAAAGTTCTCCAACACTTTTTAACCTTAAGAATTTCTTCTGGTTGCTTATAACTACCTAATTATTTCCACATGAGACGTTTGCCTAATGTATTGGGCTTATGTGGCAAGGTTTTGGCAGCAGGGGGCCTCAGGGGTGGCCTCTGAGTAGAGCCCAGCAGCTGCCCTGTGTCAGATCAGAGCCAGCTCCAGCCAGCTCCAAAAGGGACCCACTGCTGTCCAGAGCTGATTTTATCATATGCATTCTTATAAATCATCCTGGAAAACCGAATTTTCTCCCTGCCTCTGTTATAGTATTCGTCTGTGATTCTAGGCAAGGAGTTGAGTTAATTTTGCCTTTAATTTTAAAATACTTTTTTTTGCCCTTTTTCTTCCCTAACTGAAAATTAGAAGTAATTCTATTCCTTTTCCTCTCAAGCTCAACATAAAAATGAAGTCATTTATTTTGGTTATTATGAACATGATGGGGTTAGAGTGAACACCACAGAAATGCCTTTGCTAGGCACATTACACAGCAGCTATGGCAATCTACTGAAGGACTGAGACACATAAAAGAATAGAACAAATATCCCTTAATCAGCATTGTCTATTCAATGTATAGAATGGAGCAGGCATCCTATGGAAAATAATGAATTTATAATCATGCATAAAATACTTATCATAATCCATATACGTATGAGGGAAATGAAAGCTGTATTAGTTCTGCCAGAAGCAGAACTTAATAAAAGAGTTACTTTATAGCAAAGATTGCAATTTTCAAAACTATGTCTCAGTTACATTGGCTCAGTATACAAAGCACAACGTCTTGATAGATCTTGTAAAGGAAATTGGTTCTCTGTGCCCCATTATGGCTGTAGTGTACAGGGGCTGTATCTGCAGGATCTGCTTGTTTCCCAGATAAGAGTTTCTGTGCTGAGAGAATTCCAGACTAATTAAATATTTTCCTGGCAAGTGGTGGGACCCATTTAAATGAGTGAAAGAGAAAGTGTTTAATAAACATTCAAGGAGCAAGCATTGTCTGGTGTCTTTTTGAAAAGAGATGTCACTGGGGAATCAAGAATACAAGATATTTATGTTTAAACAAAACTGTTTTGAAGCTCTGTAATCATGCTGGAAGTTTCTCAAAGACATTAAAAAGAGTATCATAGGGTGTCAGCGTAACTGTACATGTTCTCCCAGCGTAGTCTCAGGGAAGCTTTCAGAGCTGCTAAGCAAAGGGAAACTGGGAGTAGCTTTCACAACTTGAAAAGAACAAAATTGTCATTAGGAAATTATGAATCTCTTAAATAAAAGTGATGACATGAAGAGGTAGCTTCAGCAGTTACCTCTTGAATTCCTGAAGTGAAATAGATCTAGTTATCAGGCTAATCCTTTCTTACCAATACCTATTGCTGTAGTAGGCCATGATAGAAATGTTTTTTTGCAGTTGTGTTTTTTTCTGTTGTGAAGTTGGGTTATGTACAGTATTGGAAATTTGTCCTGCTTGAGAAGTGAAATGCTAATATTTGGGCCAACTATTTTTATTTCTATATCAGACAAGGATGATTTCACAAAGCAAGTTCTCAGAAGTGGCAAGACAAGAATCACGGAATGATTTAGGTTAGGGGGGATCTCTTGAGATCATTCAATCCAACCCACCCTGAGCCACCTAAAGCAAGTTGTCAAGGACTGTGTCCAGATGGTTTTTGAATATTTCCAAGGATAGAGACTCCACAGCCTCTTTGGGCAACCTGGTCTAGTGTTTGGCCACACTCACAATAGCAAAGGGTTTTCTAGTGTGTTCAGGTGAGAGTTCACGTGTTTTAATTTGTGTCTACTGCCTTTTTTCTTATTACTGGGGACAACTGAGAAAAATCCCCTTCATTCCCTCCCTTCATATATTTATACACAGTGATAAGATCTGCCTTAGCTTTCTTTTCTTCAGGCTGAAGTCCCAGCTCTCTCAGCCTTTCCTTATCGGAGAGATATTCCAGTCCCTCAGTCATGTGTGTGACCCTTCACTGGATTTGCTCCAGTAAGTCCATATCTTTCTTGTACCGGAGAGCCCAGACTTGGAGACAGTACTCCAGGTGTGACCTCACCAGTGCTGAATAGAGGGGAAGGATCACCTCCCTCAATTTGAAGGTAACACATTGCCTAATACATCCCAGAATACTGCTGGCCTTTTTTGCCACGAGGGCGCATTGCTGGGTTATATTCAGCTCAGGTCCACCAGGGCCCCAAAGTCCTTCTCAGTAAAGTTGCATTGCAGCTGGTCAGCCGTCACTCTCTACTGGTGCCTGGGGTTGTTCCTCCACAGCTGTAGGACTTCCCCTTGTTGAACTCTATGAGGACCCTGTCAGTCCTTTTCTCCAGCCTGTTGAGGTCCCTCTGTATGGTAGCATGACCCTCTGGTGTAACAGCCTCTCCACCAAATCAGGATATTTAGACATTAGAAAATATTACTCTTCTTCTGGTGTAAATAAGAAGGAACCTGACAGCTTGAAAGTTTCCAGTCATCAACAGAAGAAGGCTTGAAACACCAGTTAATTGTTTCTCTGCCAAAGGCACCATCTCTTCATCAGCTTCTTTAACTTTGCTTTGAACCACCTGCAGTACAATACCTTGGATGGTCTCTACCACATTTCTTAGCCACTTCTGATTTTAGAAGTCAAGGAAACAAGAACCGTAGCCCAGAAAAAAATGTATATATATTAGTTTGCAAAAATATATTTTTATTCTTCACTGAAACAGAAACAGGATAATTCCAAATACTTCACCAGGGGAAAGCAAGTCAGAAAAGAAAGAAAAGAAACACAGAGAGATAGCCCACCATGACACTGAGGATAAAATATTATCTGATCCATAGGCGATCATAGGTCAATTCCCAGCTCTAACTGACTCAGGGCTGGCACTCCACATCCCCAGTGAGTGCCCTCACACACAGGTTACAGCTTTAGTTTCTTTATGGAGAGCAATAAATAATGAAGAAGAGCTTCAAAAGGAGGGACAGAGAAGGATTAACTACACTTCATCGATCCAAAACAGTAGGGGATTTGCATATAATTCTTCAACGCCTTCAGGATAATTCTTTAGCATTTTCCTGTTAGTAAATCTGTGAGGCTGTTTTTTCATCCTCTCCTCATCTTTTGTCCTGCAGCTGCACAGACTTTGCAGTGTGGGTTTGTTTAAAATGACAGATTTACACAAAAATTTTAAGGTTTAGCAAACTGCCATGTTCCAATATAAATTGTTCTCACCAAAGAAAACTCTTATCAGCACTCCCTTTGACCTTCCATGTTATCGTTTTCTTCTGTTGGGTCTATTTTTTTTTGTCTGTTTTGCCGGAAGCAAAAAGTATATATTCACAAAGAGGTTAAATTTAAAGAAAATGTATTAAGTGAAAACAAATGAAGAGATTTGTTTTCAATTCTGAAGAAAAAACTACATAACAGATTACGTGGTGAGTGTTATTTTATCAAATTTATCCTTAGGAGTTCTATCTTGATCAGGATGATGTGAACACAATTGTACCTATGGAGTCCTGGGCAATGCCAGACAATGTTGTTGTGTGTCTTCTGTTCTTTTGGATCTGTACTTCTCTGATAACTATCTATGTCTGGGAAATAGTAAGGTCAAAATCATGATATGATGTTATTTTAAGGAAATCAGCACCATTAAAGCATGTTGTCTGAACTGGGCAGTTCTAACATTAGCACCTTCTAGCTCTTATTTTGCCACCATGGTTACATGTTAAAAGTGTTGTAATGTGCTACTTATAGAATGGAAAAGCAAAACAAGAAGCAGTGACTTTAGAAAATTTGTTAAATATATTTTCATTAATGATCTACGAACAAATTCTTCTTGCCAGAGCTATGAAGCATCTAAGCCCTTACACTATTTTGCCAGGGCACTGTACTGTATTTATCATCTCTCCCACCTCTGGTTTCATTTTCAGGCTTTCACAAGATTCCATAGAGCGACCAGGATTCAGAAATGACTGTCAAGTCTTCTTTTATAGATTTCTCAATTTTACCCGTAGAATTTCACTGCAATTGCAGGAAAAAGGAAAAGAGGCAGACAATGAAAGACACAAGACTGTGTAGTATTTCACAAAAGAATCTCACTTTTCTTCACTATAAACTATTTTTGGAAGAAAAATATCTCCTGCAGAGTTAGGCATTCACCGCAAGAGACAGCTACATTTATATGTCTCATTGACAAACCTAAAAAAGAGACTCTTGCATTATAATTTCAGAATAAATAAATAAATAAGGATGCGAGAAAAGGGAAATGTCAATTTGCAGAAGGAATTCCCAAGACAGAATGACGTTCATTAGAATCAGAAAGGTTCTAGGGGCACAATAACAGACTTTCCATAATACACTGAAATATAGCTCAATATAATAAAACAATAGTAAAGTAATAATAGAAATGTATGATTCTATTTAGAGCAAGAGATTCTTTGGGGCAGAGAAAAGGGTATATAACCCTTAACTACTTTGTTTAATCTTTTTATAAGTGAAGCGCATATGGTTTTCTTTGCTTGTAATTTTCACAATGATCTGGAGTGTTCCCTATGCCTGGTTTTGTATTATGCACAGACAAGTTCTTACTGTGAAAATCGCATTACACATTACCTTCTAAAATTTAGTGAAATGTAAAGATATTGCTAAGCAGTTGTAATATTACACAGGGCTCAATTCTGTGTTGGAAATCTGGGTTCAGAATTGAATAGTCACAGAGACTTGAAATCCTTATGAGAAAAGTACATACTATGACAGGGTGGACACACAAAGGATTGGCGAAAGCATGATAAGATGGCACTTGGGGCCAGGTCTATTGGTACAAGTTTCAGTGGACTCTTAAATGGATCTTGGAGTGATGACTAAAGCAGTTAAATACATTTTTGTTAATGTGTATATTGGTTTGCTTTTGTGATATTATCCTAAATGCAAGGATCAGAGCAGACTGATGGAGGAAACAAAGAGAAAATAAATCAGTGAGGACAATGCTGTTTGGTTCCAACTAAAAGGATAAGATTTATTTTTCTGTGGGTTTATCAGCAGCAGCTGGAATAAGCCTTCCAAAGAAAGACACACACAAATTGCAGCTAGCCCCTATCTCTCCCAAGCTGGAGACTGTTGGAAATTGAAAGGCCAGAGGGGATATTATAAATTACAATGTAGATAAGACACATGTAGATGGTAGCTTTTTTTCCAAAAAGTTGTCAACCAGTGTTACAATCCCAACAATCTCTGCAATATCATTCCATATACCTGTTGACAGATGATTGTGACATATAAAGCAAGTGGCTGTGATTTTTTTATTTTTTTTTTAGTCTGTCACCTTGAAGATTAGAGCCCTTATTTTTTTCCTGGTGCTTTGTTTCTGAAAAAGTGTGATTTATTTACAAATCTGAATGATGAACGTCACTTAAAATAGAAAAAGTGTTAATCAGATGTACATTGGTAGTTTGGATTTAATTACAATTCACTTTAAATTAAGTAGGAATCTTGCCATGGCATTTTGTCTGTAAACTCTTCTCTAAAAGGCAATTTTGACTTACATACTACTGAGGCTCTTAGGAACCACTGTCATATTATTGATATTTTATGTAATTTATGTGTGAAATTACGGAACAAGGACAGACACAAGATGGCAAAGTATGTCAGAATTCAAAGTGACTCATTTATATGTTCTTCGATAAATTCAATTGTTATTTTATGTCTGTTTGAATTTGTAGAAATGAAGTTGACAAAAAAATCAACAGCAGGAAATAGCTTCAACTATGCAACAAAAACACCTGGTTTAGACTTTGTGATGGATATAAGCGAAGTTAAAACAAGTTTTAAAGTTTTCTATTGACTTTCAGTTATAGACAAGTCAAATATTGGTACTTGCCTGTTTCAGTTCACTCTTTCATGTAAAATGAAGACCTTCTTTTCCTGCCTCATGAAAGCAAACCCAGTCTTTCTGAAAATGGGAAAGTTGAAAATCTTCATCATTTTACGAAGTTCATTCAAGACAAAATAGTGAAAAGATGGAAATGTGTTATCATGGTTCAAAATAGTGAATGTTTTAATTAGAAAATACTCAATATTTGTCATTAATAGCAAAATTGTTAACATGTAAAATCTCAGAATGAGCTGAGAAAACGTGTAAAGTGTATGGTCATGGGTTTGTGATTATATTATCTATAGATATCTTCTGTATCAAAATGACAAGGAAGTGTTTAAACTAGTTCTTGCAAAGCAGCTTAGGATCTAGAATAGACACATACAACCTTGCTTTTAAATTGAGGGGAATGTTCTGTTGAATAGTCTGATGATAGCTATTGCATTCAGCCTGACTGTCGAAATTGCTTCTGGTGGAAATAGTAACTCATACAATTTATCTAGAGGGAAAAGCAGCTCTGAGCTTATTGCACAAAAACTGATCTGCAGTGAAACAAGTAGTTGGAGTAGTTTGAAGAACTGGAGGAATTTTGTTGTTGTTGTTGTTGTTGTTTTATTTAAACTTTTTAATCTTCTAGGATATAAATAAAAAAAAGACCCTCATTCTTCACAAAACAACTAAGTTTTCATTAAAAGTTGTGATCATATAAATTCAGAAATGAAATAAAGGTATCTCAAAGTAAAAGTCTTCATGTCTTCAACATGGTGTTCACTCATTAAACCTTTATGAAAACAGCTGGTTTAGTTGACTGCAAGTTAAAGATTTCTAACCTTTATGCCAGAAGCAACTTGAGTCCTTTGGTACACAGTGTCCTCTCCTGCTTCAGGCATACCTCCATGTCTTTGCTGTTGCTGTAAATGCCACTGGCATGTGGCCTGGATTGTGTGTGTAGCGAGAGGAAGTCCCCCAATGCAAGGAAAGAGGGGTTCACAGTGGGCTGCTACGAGCCAAGTCCTATCACCCACCAAGAAACATGGGGATGCACAGGCATGGAGATCATGTATGGGTGTCTGAGAAGCAAAGCCTGAATGAAATCTGGATCCTCCTGGTTGTTGGGGAATGCCCTGCATAAAAGAGTTTCCAGTCCTGGCAGGTCCTCACCACCTCACCTTGTTGTCATTAGTCAGAAGACTTTGGTTTCAGCTTCACTGGATTTCTGTCATGGGCACATGAGAAAATGAAATGCCAGCTTGCATTGGAGCTGGCAGGGATTATGCTTTTCTGTGTACCTAGAATCTGAATGGGCATCATCAGAGGACTGGCAATCACATCTCCTTCAAGTTTCTCTATTTGGTATATTGTATTTTAATAAAACACAGCCTTCACTAGTCTCATGCCTTAAGAATAGACACAGAACTTCCTGATAGATGAAGAAAGTGGTTATTACACAATGCAAATATCTGCCACTGGGATAAATCTATAATTAGGATATCCACTTCTGGACATTTTCCAAATACGTCTAAACAGTTATGCCAATTACTGGTATAATTGTAAATGAATCAGAATATGCATCATCAAATGAATCAAACTGGAAGTTGTACAGTTTGCCTTGCTAATTATACTGCTCACAAAATAGCTGACATGAGATATCTGCTACCTGCTGACTGGGGAATGCAGGGGGTTCTTTATGCTAATACTGACCACTCTTAATAAATAGGTTATTTAAATAGAAAAATATAAATAGCTTTAGAGAGTGATCAAGAGTGGTTATTTTAACATCTAGGACATTCCCATTCTATTGGATTTGGAAAGCATGCATTGATGAGGACACCTTTGCAGTGTGTTAACAGAAAATACTGTTTTTTTTTGTTTGTTTGTTTGTTTTCTCCTCAGTTTGGAGTCTGAGTCTGGCTCCAAACAGCTTTTTCTTTTAGGGTTTTATCTACCAGTACCAGCAAAACCTTCTGTGACAGACCAAAGTGTATGTCCAGGTGTTTTTTGGCAATCACTTTATGCCCAGTTAAAGTAAGGATATTCCTGAGATCTCTGTAATTCTGACCCCTCCCTTCCTTAGAGAATTGGAACCTTTTTATTGATTCTGAAATGATAGAAATAAAATGTGTTTTATTTTATTTTATTATTTTATTTTATTTTATTTTATTTTATTTTATTTTGTTTTATTTTATTTATTTTATTTTATTATTTTATTTATTAAGGGAACTTTTAAGTAGTTATTTGTCATGGATTTTTGCCATGGTTATTTACAAAGAAACTGACGGGGAACTCACAGGACTGACAGTTAATAATATCAGATTGATGTCATACTCATCGGAATAACCTTCATTTTGCAATTGACCCCTCTCAGTGGTGCTAATACTTGACTAATATAACGAGCTGTGCCTGCTCCCCCACCACCAGCTGGTTCAGTCCCACACAAGATGACAGCAAAAGCTGGTGAGGGGGAAGCAGCAGAGAGGAAGCGGAGACTAAAGCTCTTGCTGCCTCATCTTTGGCGTTGCTTGCTTCACTGTGCAGCTCGGCAGTGGCAGAAGTGCCTCACAGGTGCCTCTTCAAACAATGATGCAAGTGTTCATGCGTCCTCACCACTTGCAGGAGTCAGGGGGAATCAGCTCATCTGCAACCCCTAGTAGCAGTCTTACAAATCAAAGAAGAAGATTGTTAGCAACAATAACGAGTGCCAGGCTCATGATGATCTCTTTTGCCTCTTGTGTTTTGCTTCCCCTCAAAAGATCTGACATTACAGCACACATGGAATAAGAGTGGTTGTAGAAGCAGCCACATCTCTATGAATGGCTGTAAAATTTTTCTTCTTCAGAGGAGGAAAGAACCGACTCTGCAAAAACGTGGGGTGAAAGGGAGTTCACAGTCCTGTTTAATTGCTGTAGTTATCCAGAAATAAATCCAGACAATGGCTTTTTCCACCTTGTACCTTTTAAAATATAGAGAGGAGAGAGAGAAGAAAGAGGCTCAAAAGGTTAAAGAAGAATAAGTGTTCAAATAATTATGTATGCAAAAGTGAACAGAATTATGTTTGGTTCTTACCTTCTATGGTCTATCTCAGATGGCTCACAAACATTGAATATAGGCAGACTATAATTATCATTAGGTACCTGATTAGATTTAAGTGTGAATAATAGCACTTTTCATTCACAGGCTGTACTCACACATTGGTATGTAATAGTGCCAGACTCCTTCCTGAACTTTACCGTATAATGTGATAATTTAGGGGAAAAAAGGAGTACCTGAGAATTCTTCTCTTCGATCTCCCAGGTATCCTTACCCACAATAACTATCCAATAAACCAAGTACATCACTCTAATTTTTATATTTTTATACATCTCTTTTTTTCCTCATATTGAAAGCCGTCTTTAGCCTTCTAACAGAATTTCAGAGACACCCACATTCCGCAATATCATGCTTCAGAGAGTAAAGTATCTCTAATACAGGTTCTTGCTTATTTTCTTATGCTGCTAAGAAAGCCAACCTCTGCTCAAAGAAAACTGCTTGTAAAACAACTTGAGAAAAAACATGACATATCTTAAACTCCCTCACCCTTTTTGGCATATCTGTTATGTTCAGTTTTAAACAGTAGCCCCATCAGCTTAGGTGCAGTAGTGTCTTTTGATATGGCCGTAATATCTATGCTTTTGCAGAGCTTGTCCCTGCTCTGTGATGCCTACTGCCTCTGATGTCTGCATACTGGAGAGCTGTGCTTTGAAAGAAAGAAAAAAGCCTGAATCTACTTAGAGATTAGGAGTTTAAAGAAAAGAAGAAGAGGAAGAAGGAGAAAAGAAGAAGAAGGAGGAGGAAGATGAGAAGGAGGAGGAGAGGGAAAACAGAACTCAAAAATGGTTAAAAGAGGCTGTGAAATACTTAATTTTGGACAGTGTCTTGGACCACTGAATCAGTGACAAAACTCTTGCCCTGGTTGCAGTGGATCCTGGGTTTCACTGTTTTTGTATTCCTGAGCAGAGGGTAGATGTTGTTCAGGAATAAAATAATGACTGTATAAATATTATGCAGCACTTTGTCATATAAACTATGACCTTCCACTGCTTAAAAGTTTTCACTCATCATTCTGAAAAAAATTGAGGTTAAATGCTACGGACAAGCTCTTCTGCTGCTGATGATTTGAAAGATGAGGAAAATGCATAACCTAGATGATATTTACAAAATACAGTCTGCCTTTTGATAATGAAGATGATGACGATGTGTAAGAGTGACTATCCGTTACAATGTGATACCTGTTGTATATTAGGTATTACGTTACTGGGACAAAAGTATTTGAAATCCCCAGGAAAACGTTTGCAATTTATGTTGATGGCTATTAAAATATAAGGAAACTTCACCTTTCTCTGCTGAAAAAACAAACAAACAAACAAACAAAACAAAACAAAAAAAAACAGAAGATATCAAAATATATAGAAAAAAATGAAATAATAGGTTAAAGACAAAATGCTTGAGTAAATCATAATAAAGGTAATGAAGGAGTTTCCAGGACATAAATTTGAGATAGTAGAGAAATTTATAAAGGAATATGAGAATAGATGAGAAAATTTTGAGTGGCAAAGAGTGGAAAAAAAAAAAAAAGAACAAAATAAAAAACTGGGGAATACTGAAGAAGTACATTATCTTGAGCTGTTCCTTCCACTTTTCATCCACTCAGCTTCATTTCCAGTGAAACATCCTCTCACAAAAGTCTCACCTATGCTTCCCTTCTTCCTTGCCAGCCACCAACAATCTTGCCTCCTTCTGCCAGCCCTCTCCTTCAGCTCCTCTCAGCTGAGGGCGACAGAGTCTGTCCAGCCCTTACAGGTTGTCCTGTGCCGAGAGGTGGTGCTTTACATCACCTGATTGTATTGTCTCATGAAAAGGGACAATGCACCCTGCCAGGCCATGTGCGCTGCCATGCAGGCTGCCTCACACGGTGCAGGAAGGAGGCAACTCATTACTATCTTCCTCCTCTACTAGCTGCCCAGAAAAGGAGCTCTAGGGTTTCCAGTTCTTTTCTCTCCAAAGGAATATGAGCTTTTACTTGAGACAAGGGAGATAGAGGCCAAAAAACTGTTTCCATATCAGTTTTGGGGATGCAGAGTAGCTGTCTCCTTCCCTAGGCAAGCTTACAGTGGGATTTGAGGGGGAGTGAGGAAAAAGCCTGTACACATCCCAGTTCCCAGAACCAAAGACCACACAAGGAAGAGGAGAAACACAAACACAAGAAGACAAAATTGCTATGCAGGATGACAAAGCAGTGTGTGGAACAAAGATGACAACAATGGTAATTGATGGGGAGGGAATAAGGGAGGCAAGCTTGGGCAAATGGAAAAGACAAAAATAAACGACCTGCCTTCTCAGTACCTGTCATACAGAATCCTCCTGCTTCCAACCACTGCTGGTGCCACCAGCTGCTTCTCCTCCGTGCTGCCCTCCCACCAGATCTCTCTGCTTCCCGTTACTCACAGTAAATGGTGATAATAATCATTGAGAGTGATCAGCACAGCAACTTGCAGTACTACTCCCGTCAGGAGCTTTCTCCATAACACTCTAAATTCCAGAGACACAAGAGAGCAAAGCAATGATCAGATTATAATAAGCATCATTCACTTTACACTGCACATAGTCAAAGTGCAGAAAGCTGAGCTTTGACAGTGGAAGAGCCTTTGCTCCCACACTGTGTTCCTGCTGGAGAAAAAAACAACAACCCTGTTTCATCCCTCCTAGTTCCTACCATTTCTCCCTGTGATTTTAGAGCCTTCACAACATTGAAAACATGAACTACAATGCAATGCAAAGGATTTCTTATCTCACCCCACTTGCCATTTCAATTTATTGGCATCTCCTGCTTAAGTCATGGTAGTGACAAATCTTCTCCGTCATATTTATGGTTAAGATATGCTGCAAAAAATAAAGATATCAAACATATGCTGGTTGTAAAGAAACAAAGATTGCAGATTTTTTACTGTGTATATACAAAAAGAGAGAGCATTTTGCTCAATACATTTTTTATATAGTAGTTCCAGATTCAGGAATGTAGAAACAATATCATACATAACTGAAATCCATAGACTTTTAATTTTGACTTTTCATTATGAGTCCTTGGAAATAAATTACTTGCAGCTCAATTGGACAATTCGTGCAATGTTTTTGACAGTTGTGGAATAAAATAGAAGCCTGAAACAAACTAACCAATAGAGCTGGGTAGAAACGGAGCCTGCAGACAATTGTCAGTATTTTTAAACTCCTTGCTGCAGCCTAAATTCCATTAACATGAGGCTTGGAAGGACACATCTGTTATTCTTTAAGGAACTAAAGCACTTGGCTGGTGTCCTAGCTCTTGAACAAAGTGTTCAGGGCTCACATGGCAACACTTTGCTGCATATAACGAATCTGTTTAATTTAAATTATTTTTCTAAAGGAAGAAAGAAAGGAATGAGTAATGATTGAGAAGCATCTGTGAAGGATCTGCTATACTTTGCATTTTTTTTGCAAAATCTGTCTTCATAGGTTGGTTCATCCATCATCTACAGTACTGGAAGCAGCACAAACATGTGGAAGTACTCTAGATAAAAAGTGAAATGTCTAGAGATTAGTTTAGCTTCCTGATATACAATCTTATATGTTAATGGAGAGTTCACAGAATAGGTGTGAAGAAAGCTCAGTTTAAGTTGCAGCTATTCCCAAAAAAAATGATTCAAAATACTGGCAAATCTTTTCTTCTCTGAGCCACTTTTGTGTTGGAGTAAACAAGCATATTGTAAAAGGAGAATTCAGGTTTCCTTGAATTGGATTTTGGTGTAAGAATCTGATTCTTAAGATTTCATAAAATTCAGATTTAGGAGTGTAGGGAAGAAATAGCCAAGTGTGAAAAACAAACCAAGAGAATAATATTATCTAAGGAGACAAAACAAGGGTTAAGTGAAACCAGATGTGTTTGAAGCTGTCCATGAAATAATGTACCAAGAAAACCACAAAAATAAATTACAGAAAGAGAAAAGTTCCCATTCACTCTTCAGGTGAAGAGATTCATCTCGACATATCTGAGTGGCTGCATATCTCATACTAGGATAAGTGTGTCTGTGTGTATGTATGCTATATAGACATTCACAGTGGGTTAGTAAAGAAAGAAAAATTACAAGGAGCACTTACAATAAATATGCAGAGGAAAGGTTTTGTGATTTGGTTAGTAGGCTTTAACTACTGCACTCAAAGCCTTTCAGTAGTCAGGTTTTTCAGTATCCTCATAGCTAATACAACCTGTAAATGTTGCATAGGGTGGATAGCTTTATGGGTATTTTAGGGTTTTGATTCCTTCATTCAAAGGACTTAAAAAAACACAAGTGTTTTTCTCTGTCCATCCAAGTTCCAGATGCCTCACAACTCATTCTGGTCACAGAAGTATTTCAAATACTACTTCAAGTAAACCCCTCCAATTATAAAAAAACACTATAATCATGCATTTAGGAACATATGTTTAACTTAGCTTCATCTATTTTAAGCAGAACAAAAGCCAACCGAAAAGTTTCAAAGGAGATTACACCACTTTGAATGGAGACAATAATAGTTGGTGTATTTCTTTTTATTATTTTTTTTTTATTTTTTAAAGAAACACAAGATATAAAGCTGAAAAATAATATAAATAAATTATGGGAGAATGAAATTTCAGCATGTATGGACTTAAGAATGATTGCCAGGAAATCCCTACCTCTCATGCCAGCTCTGTCAGTGATTTGCTGTATAATATAAAATTAAGAGGGATGAAGTTTCTAGGAACAAGTAATTTGCATTAGGCTAAATGATGTCAAAGAAAATGGACAAATTTGCAAGCCTTTCAAGACTTTAAGTCATGGAATATCTCTGTCCCACTTTTGTCTGTCTGTAGCAACATTCAACCTGATCTACTTAAGGTACTGGCTGATCCAGCTGAGCTCTGCTGCTGAGATACACAATCATGCGTGTGTGCTCCTGGGAAACACTTTGGCATCAGTTCAGCAGAGGCACTGAAATGTGCCAGGCTTCATGCTCACAACTAATTTTGGTCCAAGGACTTGTGGCATCTTACTTGGAGTACTCCCATGTATCAGAGCTTGTAAACTATAATTTCAGTGTGCAGCTTTAACATGGCACAGATACAAGTCTGCCTTCATGCCCACAGCTCTGCCCAAGCAGTTATAGTCAGCACCATGTCACTTTTAAAGCCATTTCTCTGCACCCCTGTACAAGATATCCACTGCTATGTCAGGGATAAAAGTTAATAAGTACTGTGGATTTCAGTTCACCTCCCACTTTTACAGGTGGAAGAATGTGAAGCAGCATGTAGGAAAACTCGAGAATCTTTGAGTCATTTTGCTCCATTGTACTACAAAGGGAATTTTACTGTTTAGAGGGAGACAGATGATGAAACACTTGCTCAAAATACAAGAATGATTGACCTTCAAGGCCAGCAGACCTGGTGGCAGTAGACAGCATAACTTCTTGCTGAGTAGTAGAGGCTGAATGAAATGAATACCTTCAGTGCATTTTTCATCCTCAAACTCATCTTCTGAGACTCATGAAGTAACGGAAATTGTGCCACAAAATAGCACCAAGCTAATAACATTTCCTCTCTTGCATTTCTTTCCTCCATCTGCTCATTCTTCCTGCACATCAGATTGAGCCGAACAATGTTTGGTTGAAGGTCTGTCTGGCCTGTAAGCCTCTTGCAACTTCCATAATCTGCAGTAGAGAGAAATAGTGAGTGGTTCTCAATGATTTTCCTATGTAAATGTTGACCTCAGAAGGAGCAAAAATACCTGCTCTGTTAGCATTGCATGCACTGTGCCTTGTCCTTTTTTCTCAAAAGCAGAGAAGGAAGGAGAGGTTCAAAGAGCCTAGAATTCAAAGTTCTTTAGACAAAGAGCTTCCCTTCAAGCCTGTAGACTCTCAAATCTTTTAAGTGTGTTTTCTTGACATAATGTTAGTGTGTGATCATGAAAATGGAGGCTTGCTTGTTTGACTTCTTAGAAAGAAAGAATTCTCCCATTCTTCAAAAGACATTTTGACAACAAAAATTTTAAGATTTTCCATTTCTGACTTTAAACAAAGACATTTAGCAGCAGTATTTCCTGAAGGCCATGTTCTATCTTAACATATATATTCATAGATGTAGACCAGAGAATTTGCCTTGAACCTGAGAAATGCTTGAAAGAGCAGAAAGAGGTGGAGAATGTGACACATAAAGATACAGAAGAGTGACCTAGAGATAATTAGGCAATCATGTAATGATTTAGCATTTTCTAGAAAGCCTGTGGAGATGACTGCATCAAAATAACTTTCACTAATCTATGTTTATATGTTTAAATAAAATGGAAGGTCACAAATAGAGAGGTGGACCCTGCAACTCAGGCCCTCATTTGAGCTGCGAGAGGCTGGGTAGGAATTTGAAACTCTCTTCCACAGGCCAATTATATACATTGATCATTGGTCTACTGGCTATTTTTACACAATTTTGACTGCTTTAGCCAAAAATTCTGTGCTGAAAAATCTCTGTCATTCATTCTCATTGACATTCTTTTATTTGTATCAGGTTTCAGAAACGGGCATTTTCCCACTGCAGAGCTCTTGGCAAGCAGAATTAGCACGCACTCTTGGTGACAGTTTCATTACTGCTTTCGTTCATTTGCACCCTGGTGGATGAAACATAGCTCTGGAGTTGAGGAGAGCTTTACTCTGCCAGTTTTCTGCATAGTAACCTTGGGAAAGCTGTCTGTTTTGGAGGCTTCCTTTCCCTTTCCCCAAGAGAAATACAAAGACTTCCCTCCTTTACAAAGTGCCTTGAGACCCATTGTTGGCAATCACTCCATGAAGATTACCTATTTTATATAATCTTTACAGCCACCTTCTTTTCTCCCCATTTAACTGATTCATGTTGATGTTTTCACAAAGAGAGAATTTCTGTGTGCTACCAACCATTCATTCAAGGCCTCTTAATTCAATCAAGCCACTTAATTCCTATATTATATTATCAAAGAACTATGTCTCACACTGTCAAAGAAATGTGATTACATTTCTAAAATTGTTTTTCCAGAAACTAACCTCTGTTTATAGCAAATCAAAACAGAATGTAATCAACTCAGTTTGCTTTTGACAGATGTTTAAAGCAATTTTATGCTACATAGTTTCCTTGTGTCTGGTTTCTTCAGTGCCAGGACACATTAGTTACAAAGCAGGTTCACTGAATATGAGGAGGATTGTTTGCCATTAGATAATCCTCCTCTATACACTGCTATTCCTTTACTTCCAACATGTGTGCTGTGAGTTCAATGCTTGCAAAATGTATTGCTCTGAGAGCAAGGAAAGTCATCTTCTGCTTATAAACTGGGAAAAACACACCGACTTCCTCTACTGCGTTACTGAAGTGCCTTAACACTAACATGGCTCCAGATGCAAAATCAACATAGCCTTGAGGATATGCTTAGCTTTGAACATTATCTGTCTTGAAATCAATTATACTAATTCTTCTCTAAATTGAATCGTTGAACTGCTCTTTCAAACTAATGCTCTACTGCCCACTCCTGGACATAGGAAAGTAGTTCATTCTCAAAACCTGTCTGATTCATGACTTCCCTCCTGAGCATTTGAAGTTGAGTCTGAGGCAGACAGTTATTCCATCAAGAGCAGGAGTCCACTGAATAATCACGTCTTGGCATTCAAAACCATTCTGGACTGGATTTAAGCAAGTTGTCTGAACTTCCCAGTATTTCCCCACTGACTTGTGTATTCTCCTGTATTTCCCTTTTCCCTCCTCACCACTGGCAATAAAATAAATTTCAACATTATTTATCTTTATTAGACTGCAAGTAAAATGAAGGGAATGTATTTGATATGCATCACATCTAGTAACCACCTTAGGAAAATTGTTTTTCTTCTCAGTATTAAATGGCAAACAAGCAATTATAAGCTGAACATCACATGAAGAAGGAACATCTAAGAAATGCAACTTTGGTTATTATAGGAAAAAAAAAAAAAGCTTATTAAAAAAATATAGTATCTTGAAAAGGAATGAGAACATGATTAGTGCCCTGAACATAGTACTTAAATAATTTATATCCCTAGGCAAGAATAAACGTTATTTGAAACAGATGAATTGATGAACAAATGAACTGATTTGAAACAGAATCTACAAAGTAAGCTCCTTTATCCCCAACACTGGTTTTGGAGATATGTCTTGCAAGATGGTGGTGTTTGTCTTCAGGACCTAAAGCAGTTCTTCACATTATTTCTCCCTCTCCCCCTTAAGGCTTCAAACGGAGGCTGCCAATTGCTGTTTTAGTAGTAATGGCCATAGACTGATAAATTTACAAAATAGTTATTAAAAGATAAAGTATAAAAAGTAAAATTGCAACTATATCAAAGCAAAAGTTCTCAGCAGAAGAGACTCAAATGCAAGGTGAGACCTGTAGATGCCTGCTCCTGTAATGCAAGGGAAGAAGAGACGTCATGAGTTCAGGGAAAGCAAGAACAATCATGAACAGCCTTGGTCCTACCTTTCTTGCTCTTACAGCTAGTTACAGTCTTTATAAATGCTGAGCATTAGGTCTTCCCTGAAGAAGTCTTGTCGTTCTGGGGACAACGTGTCTATCCCATGGATACAACAGTTAATTTTTAGACCACTATCTGTCTCTGTTTGGGACCTTCTCAATAATATTTTTCCAGGACAATCTTGCAGTGGGAAAATCTTCCCCAAAGCAGTGTAGATGAAAACTAGTAGTTGATTTATTTCCCATTGTAGACATGGCCTTGTAATTCCGTAGTGTCAACTCTTCTCTGTCTTTTCCTGGTCCCTTTTCCCCACTTCAGAAACATTTACAAAATATTCTTTCTTTAGTGCCCAAGGATTTAACAGAGATATTGACAGTAGCTGGTAGTCTTATTGCTTCTGATAGTATCAACAACAAATATTCACATTTGGGAGAAGTGCTCAACTGATTTGTATAGGACTTGTTTCCCTAGAAAAACTCTACAGTCCTAGCACTGCACTGTACTTGCCTATGCCACAAGCATGATTATGCAACAGCAGTATTATTCAAGGCACAGTTAATGGTAATAGCTTTTCCCCCAAAATTAATGAGAAAATATATGTCAGCATATTTAAATAATACATTGAAATCAGAGCACAGCATGAATAATATTTAAATTAAATCTGACAACACAAGAAATATAAAAAAGAGTATTCAGAGTAGTAGAAAAAAATAAATTTTGAAAACTACATTTTCTAAAGGAGGAAATAATTAAAAGACCTACTTCAGTAAGATAATTTATGGAATCACCTTATCAGCAAATAAAAAGTACAGTTAGACTAAAAGAAGCCTCCATGAAATGAAAATGAGAATAACTGAAAGCAAGATGGATATGTATATTGCTTTGCAGGAATGCACAGAAAACAAAACAGGGAGATTGTTCTCCTGAAAGAAGTCTCATTTCTTGCAGTTGAAACCTTTATGCCATTAAAAGAACTTTCAGACAAAAAGTCTTTAAAAATGATGCTTAAGCACATCTCAAACCAAGCAGCTGAACAATAAGGATCCAGTTCACATTTTTGAATGGTGGAGCTCACAATGGGAGGTTACATAAAAACAAATGCCTGAAAAATAATGAAAGTCACTGTGACAGCACCTTGTTTTGGGCTAGAGATAAGGAATGCACTTAGGTGTAGGTACTGTTTGTTCAATATTTCACTGGTGCAGTGGAAACAGGACAAAGGTAACCTGATTTTGCACATTGCGTGACCAATTCTAGACACCAAGTGAAGTACAGTGGGCTAGAGCCTCAGTTGACTCAGGTCTGACTTTACTACCGTTTAATGTCTTTAAAACTCCAGATGCTAGTGCCCTTCCTTCCTCTCTCCTGATGTGATATAGCCAGCCATGTCTTGTATTTAACTGAATGGCATGGACTTTGGGCAAGGGTGATTTACTCTGCTGAATTAAAAGAATCTTTTACCTTGCTGTCCACTGGTCAAGAGTATCTCCCTCTAATTTAGCTGTTTTTTGGTGGTGTACCTCAGAAATGCTCCTCGGTGGCTTAGTGTGCTTCCTGTCTCTGTGTGTCCTCTGGACTTTTAAAAAGTCCTTTCTTGTATACAACTTCATACTCAAATTGTCCATCAATCATATACTGTGATTGAGCTATGTCTTTGGGGGAATTAGCAACTGATATGAATAGTGACTGATTCATTCCATCCTACTGCTCAGGCTTACATAAATATCAAGATGTAATGGTAGGAATGAAGGTGTCACCTGAACTTTGTTCTGGCACACTGGAGGGTGGTGGGGAAGTAATAGCTTTTCCACTCTAACGTACGTTGCTCAATTAAGCCAAAAACTGATCTCAGACAAAGGTACTCCAATATGTTACAGATATGTAAAAAAATGGCACTATTGCCCACAATACAAGGCAATGCACCACTAGTCATTTGCAGAACTCCCTGGGGAGAAGCAAGGAGAATTTAATTAGTAGGTTTAAAACAAGTTGAGTGTTGTGAAGTTCATGTCTACATTTAGAAATCTAGAAATTTAGAAAGAAAGAGTCTTAGAAATCTGATCTCAGTGGCATCTTCTTGATTTCATGAGAACATGGGAATAATTTTCCAGGAAAATAATAGTCCTCCTGAAGCCAACAATCTTATTCCCCTACTGCAGGTCCTGCTATTTTAGGGGGAACTGAGACTACATGTCACCAAATATAAGCCTCAAACTCATCTTCTGAGACTCATGAAGTAACGGAAATTGTGCCACAAAATAGCACCAAGCTAATAACATTTCCTCTCTTGCATTTCTTTCCTCCATCTGCTCATTCTTCCTGCACATCAGATTGAGCCGAACAATGTTTGGTTGAAGGTCTGTCTGGCCTGTAAGCCTCTTGCAACTTCCGTAATCTGCAGTAGAGAGAAATACTGAGTGGTTCTCAATGATTTTCCTATGTAAATGTTGACCTCAGAAGGAGCAAAAATACCTGCTCTGTTAGCATTGCATGAACTGTGCCTTGTCCTTTTTGCTCAAAAGCAGAGAAAGAGCAATAAGACTATGTTCATAAAGCCACTAGTCTAGAGGAAACCACTTTCTCTCATTCTCAGGCCTGTGGGCTCTTGCATAGCCTGAGTGTACTTTCTTGACATGCTTGCTTGATTAGCTTTCTGTTAGAAGACTGTACTGCCATTCCTCAAAAGATACTTTGCTCTGGGGAAGAGACAAGTGGTTATCCAGGTAATGTGAAAGTTAATCATCAAGAAAGGGAAAAGGACAAATATGGGAAAGCAGGATTGTTGAAGGGGTGAGGGTGAGGAAGGAATGGCTTTTACCCTCAATCCAGTCTTTTAAGTCGTGCATCATGTCACCCACCATGAAGTTTACTTTCCTCTTCCTAGATGTTACCCGTTACTCAATTCTGCAGAGGAGATAGTATAAATTAGCTAGCTGTATTAGTTCTGTGTTTGTGAGCTGACAATGAGCTTATATAATTTGTTTCACAGTTCAGAGATATACAATTTTTTTGACAGGTATCTCAGCCTTCATGGGATTATATGCAGATTGATTTTCTTTTACTCTGAACAGATATTTCTAAACTATCCAGTTCTAATGAAATATATTGTCTGTTTTTACAACTTTCTTTCTTCCACCATATCTATCATCCAGGGCCCAGCACTTGTATTGGGGTTTTGGCTTTTCACTTAGGAAATTAGTTTTCCCTGTGGCAACTTAACATCATGAGATGTTTCAAAAGCTTTACAGTACCTAAAATTAGTTATGTTGGTTTAAGCAGATTTCTTACAACTTTTCATGCATCTAAAGCAGAAGGAAATGCATACTTTTGACATTGAGGAAAGTCTTAGCCATTGAAACTGTTAATTCTTTACAGAATTCAGATAACTACAGGAATTACAGTTCATATCCTTCCATGCATAAACAAGGTATAGGGTATAAACTGTCAGTTCTTGTAAGGAAATATAAATAATCTCCTGACAGTCTCTTTGAACAGAAGTTCAACATTTGTTTTCTGTTAGTAAATACTGTCTTGTCCACCAGTTTTCACACCAGTGAAAATTCCCCTAAGGCAGGCAAACTTTTTGACAAAGTGCCTAAGGGTTTGGATCCACTACTTAATATAACAAATGTCTTTGATTTGGACATCGGATAAGACATTAACTGCTTTAGTAGAAAAATGAGATACTGTGACATTTACCAACTGTTCTCTGAAAAGGTTTATTTTCCTCTACAATTTTTGGTTAATTCACGGAAAAATGCCATTTGGATATGGCTTGGGGAGATGATGTTTGTTTCAAAGTGGAAATTCCCTATGCTGTTGTGTAGAAAGGGAAAAAATGGACAATTTGTTTTTGTCTAAAAGCTGTCAATTTTGAAAGCAATCTTTTTGTTGTTGTTGTTAAAACTATAAACAAAGAAGTTTCTGATAAAAGAAAAGCTGTAAGAATCACAGTGCTTGGAAAAAAAAATCATAATCCATGCACAAATAAGTTATGAAAAGACAAAAGGTTTGATAAGGAAATCGCATCAACAGTGATACAGTAACTTTGGAAAACCATTGTCATTTGAAGGACAGCAGAACATACAGTTGCCTTCCTCATGAGTGCCGTTTTCTTTGTGTCAGCAACTAGAAGTTTTCACTTGTAGTTTGAAAAAAAAAAATCTGTTAGATAACCAGCTTTTATGACATGTTCAATTGTTTTTATTTCCTTTATTTCCTTTTTTTTTTGTGAAAGTAGATATTATTATTAAGCAACACTTACTACTGTAAAACAAGTTTTCTGTGAAATGTTTTACATAAGAATAGTTTTTTCATCTTTTTTCATAATTTTATCCCTACCCACCCAACTTCCAACTCTGTAATTTCTATTGCCAAGTGATAAAAAATAGTCATCTTTCTGCATCGAAAGAGATTATTACATTTCTGTGGGTGTGATTTTTTTCAGATAACTCTGACTAAATCAGTTTAAGGCTGGCATAAGACAAATATCTATGCTTTTCATAGAAAACTATGGTTTCCTCTGTAGTCAGAAAAGAGACATGGACATTCCTGAAAGAAATTTGTCACTTCTGCTGTCTTGCATGCTTATTTTGGGCCATCTTTGAAAAGATTTTTGTTTGTTTGTTTGTTTGTTTGTTTTTCCTTCTCTTGCTACTAACTGTAAAGGAGCCTACATCAACTAGCTTCTGCATAGTCCAGTTTTTAGATGGCTCAGGTTAGGTATGATCAGTTCAACTGCAAGCGTGTGACAGCTTGCACACTAAAAGATTTTAAGTAACTACATGCAAATGTTCCTACTCAAAAAGGAACTGCACACAAATAAAATGCTAGCTCCAATTGGAATTAGTTTTGATTCAATCAAATAAATGTTATCAGTTTGAAAATGTGATAGAATAGGCTGACCAGCTTGAACCAAGAAAGGATAATTAGAGACTTGTAGATCTGGACACTCCTCTTTGTGAACTATAGAGGGGTTTTGATGAGCTCCTCTTCTGAGTTCACAAGAAGGCATGCTACACAAGTTTTCCTTTCACTTAAACATTGTTTTCAGCAAGAAATCACCTGCTGGATTTACCTTCACCCCTTATACTGTTACAACAACTACTCCAAGGAGCAAGTGTGAGGTACAAATCCAACTGGGAAGGTTGTTCATACAGAATTTGGGTTGATAATGCATATATGTTTAACTAAGAGATTAATGTTATTTCTCTTAAAACTAGTTTTAAACGCCTGGCATAGGCTATACTATACACAGACACGATAGGAAGAGCTAGAGAGAACATTTTAGCAGTAACTATTTTCTGACTGTTTATTTGAAGCAGTTTTGCTGTTTAATAATTAAAAGCAGTTAGTCAATTTTAGGACCCCCTGTAAATCACTTTCTGGACCCATGAATAGGTATAATCCCTTTCAGTTTTGTCAGGAGAGACCTGCCTAATCTAATCTGCTGTATTTCTAATGTTTGCATTCCAGGGTGTTTAATTGCTTCACTGAGAATCATTTCCATGGAACGGGAAGGAAAATCCTCAATAAAATTGCAGAAGGCTGAAAGTGTAGTGAGCAAAGTATGGTACTGTGATTCATGGGTAGCTTTCTACACTTTACTTAACCAGATGCACTGGGGATGTACTTAATTGTGCATCATCCCAGGAAATCAGTTTGGCCCAAGGTGGTGAATGGCATTGACTGCTGAGTAATGAGGGTAGTTCTGACAAACATTTCTGTTTAATGGATATCATTTGGTAAGGGCCAACAGCTTAGGTTGTGTTTAAGCACAGGAGAAAAGAGAAGGATATTTCACGCTTACAATTTTATAGTACAGAAGCAGCCAAATAAAGAAGTTAAAATAAGTAATTAAGATGGAAGAAAATAATTTTTTCTGTCTGTGTTTATACATTACCGTATCTTATTTTGAATAATTCACAGCATTAAATTGCTTCCAAGTCTGTAAGAGACCGTTGAAACATTATTTACTGCTGAATGCCAGCTATATCTGTCAGCACTCCAAAAATGTACAGTTGACAATGAGTCATAAATAAGAGATTAATTAGTGCAGTAGTTGGAAGTTATGTTGCTGATTCAGATATTTAGTATCCACTTCTCTAAGATAATTTGCATGTGCTCTGCCCTCTTATCTTCTGTTGAAAGATCTGTTTAGAAAAAGGAATCTAAAACCACTGATGGCTGAAAGGAAGAGAGAGACATACAAGAAGGGTGCATGGGGGTACCTCAGTGCTGGCATGAAACAGTCTGGGAGTCAGTGAGGGTGACAGGATTGATGCCTTTGGAAACAGAATAATAGGCATTATATTTAGAAGGTCAAAGGCCAACCATGAAAATACCTAATCAGTTTACACTCTTGATTTAAGCCCTGTTCCCTTATTCTGCATTTTATTTATTTATTTAATTATTTTTCTCAAGTCACTGGGAATTTTGCCAGTGCTCCTAGTGGGAGAATTAGGTCTACTGGAAAAACATTTTCAGATATTAAAAGAATTTATAGCAGTATAAAAAAATGCACACGTATTACAAATGAAACAGACATCACATATTGGAGATGACACGTGTTAAACTGCAGAGCTGTAGAAAAAAAATAATTGATGGTAAATCTTAGTCACTTCACCTAGCTCTGTCCCCTAGTTCACCCTTGGACTTACTTTAATATCCTGAAGTAATGTCCTATCTTTTGGTAACATCCGATGTCTTACTGCAATATCCTAATAAATGCTTGTACAGCTTCTGGAGGTTAACTGTTTTTTTATTGGCAAATATGAAATTCCTACAGGAACAGTTGCCTATTTCTCCTTGCCCACACATAGGACATCAGCAAAATTATGCCCTAACCTGTTTTCTTCTGAACCTATGATGTTATGGGTTCTTATTACTGACTAGTAGGCAACTGCACTCTGAGTTAGTTAGTTAGCTCTGAGATCCCTATACACTTAAAGGAAATAGGTGCTTTGGAGCCTGTTTCCTCATGAGCGTTTAGAAAAAATGTAGCCATCTCCTTTTGCATGACCTCAGTTGCACTTTGGAACTGGCTGTTTCTCTTACCTGGATGAGCTTGGGTGACCAGATCAGATTTAAGTATCTGCATTTGGTCAGATAAACTCCATGACTCCAAATCTCTAGTGAACCTATTGATATTTATGCTGATGGGGTCATAAGTTGAGTGAAATAGAGAAGTCCTTCCATACCATTCATCACTGCTGGATGAATAGTCTGCAGAGTCAGGAATGATGTGGGTCAATTTTAACGTGTTATAATGGTGAGCTTCATGAATGACTGAATGTCTAGAAAACAAGATCTTCATGAAAAGATGAGAGAAATGGAGATTAATTTAGTTTAGCAAAGAGAAGAATGAGGGAAAACATGAAATCATGTTCAGTGTATTTCTTTCATCTGCAAAGAGGCAAACAAATTTGTCTTCATGACCTCTGGGAATGGGACAAGAAATAAAATGCTAAAAGTGCAGTGAGAGAAATCTAGGTTAGATAATAGAGAAATTTCTAAGGGAAAGGTTGCTCAAGCAGAGGAACCTTAATCACTTAAGTGGTTATAGAATGTTATAAGTAAAGATTTTGTAAAAGGGCTGAAGCAATGTCTCTTGGGTATATTTTGAAGTTGGGATGTGAAATGGAGGTCTTCAGGGTCTGTTTTTTCTATCACTCCTTTTATGTCATTCTTTCTTTCATTCACTGATCTCTCTATTTCTCTCTCTTTTTGCATGTTGTATTTGAGATGAGAAACTCTCAGCCTCCAACAGTAGTCCTGGTTTTATTTCTAGGTCTTTATCTCAAATAAGTAACTATTTTTTTAAGTCAGCTGGAGTGTTTTAGATCACTCAGAGTTTTATGACTTTGTGGCTGGCCTACAGAAAAAAATGGTAAGTGAAGAAATATTTCTATTTATTCTATACTTCAAAAATAAAACACAACGTGCATCAACCAATTAGAGAATAGCCACTCTCACCCCAAACTCTGCCGAACAAAGGGGATGGCCCCAGGAGGGCATGCAAAGGAAAGGAATTCCTGCAGAAAACCTGCTGTGCCTTTCCTGCTACCTGCTGACTTAGCCTTCAAAAACATCATGCTTAACAACCCATAAATGAACAAGCTGGTGATTTATATCTGTCTATAAATGTTTATTATATTTCTATTTCTAAAGAAGAATTACTTGTTTCCTTCAGTCTGGGACTTGTTCATTGCATTTACGGAGCTTTTTTTTTCAAAAATGGTGACTGCTAAGTGTTCTGTATACAGCTGTACTATCCTGTAATTAAATGCTCTTTAGATAAAATCAACACTATTAAATTTTCAAATAAGTTTATAAATGAGAATGAAAAAAAAATCATAAAGTCTTTATTTTACTGTATCACATGAAAATAAAGAAGGAATTAGGATGGTGACAGAACAGGAGGAAAAATCGTTTATCACAGTATCTTACTATTTTTCAGAATATCATAGAATTGGTGTTATTTGATAGATTTTGCTTTCTGTGTCTACTAATAAATGAAAAATACATAAAATAATATCTATTGCTTTTGTACTGAAGACACAGTAAGCAAGCATCTCTCCCCCACCCTGTGCCCCCCCCCAAAAAAAAACAAAAAAACAAAAACAAAAAAAACACCACTTTCTTTTCCTCTGAAGTGCTGGCAGTTAAAAGCACATTTAGTTGGCTGTTATACAGAATATACATTTGGTCTCTTCACCAGCAGTAGACAGTAATTTCCTATACATTAGACATTGGACAGTGGGAAAAAGCCCATTTTAATATTCCCATATTCTTTCTAAAGCTTACTTCTTTTTTTTTTTTTTTTTTTTTCCCTAAGAGAATGAACACTTTTAAAAACAAACCCAGGGTTGATAAACTGTAGTCCAGAGGTTAAAAAAACATATTTCTTTGAGACTTGTTGCAAAGGAAATCCCACTATATTTTAAGAGCAGTTCTAATAGAAAAACTTAGAGTTTCATCTGTTTTATAATAGCCATATGTGCTCATTTTTAATTATAGCCACATGTAGCAAGAATGTGTCTTTGGGCTATTTATGAACCTGGAGCTAAGTTTGTTGTGCAGCTAAAACTTCCCTTGGACACGAGGAATGCAATGTCAGGCCTAGAATGTGACATGCACACAACATTATAAATATACAGCCCAAAGTATCCCTTTGGTCATATGAAGAAGCCCAAAAGGCTACTTTAGACATTGCAAACTTCAACTCTAAATACAAACTGAGCTACAACTGTACGACCACTAAAACATGGGAGCTGCCTGCAGGGGCAGGTAGCTTGATTTATGTACTTAAACCCTTTGGAGAGTCTACTCAGACATTAAATCTGTTCCTGTTGCCTTTCCCTTGCCAAGCAATGCCAGTGTTGATATTTGCTTTTCCAGAAACATCTCCAGACTCATTCTCTCATGTCCCGTTCTGTATTAAAACACCTCCTCCAAAATCTTCCCTACTAGTAACCAAAGCTAGAAACATTATTACTCTGCACATCAGATGAGATCCAATCACAAGTGAAGTACAGCTGCCAAGGCTCAACAAAGTTCAGGTAGGAGGTGGTGGTAGTGGGCAATCGTGAAGGTTTAGAGGAGTTTGCCACCTCCTTCTGGCTCCAGGTCCACCATCAGGATGTCTGCATTTATTCTTCCAAGTCAGAGATATTACTAGACTGGCCAGAATCTCTGATGTAGCAGAGGTGTTGGAGGTAACTCAATAAATGTTCAATGCGTACTACTTAAAAGACTTTGTGACAGGAATCAGAATATTTCCCTCTTCTTACTCAGTGTTGTCACCTTTGGGTAGAATTGTGATGCTTCTTCCATTGCTTTCTTTTGGTCTGCATTTCACTCCTCAAAGTAACACAGCTACAACAAGAGAGAAGACATGTTTAGCCTGTTTCACAGCTTTGAGTTGCTCTCCTGGGAGCCGGAAATAGAAGATCCATACCCCAACAAAGTGAAAAGAGCCAAGACACGAAGCTTTCCTCCATCTCCCACTTCAGTCGTCTAATTGCTCTGTGGGTTTGGCCTCAGTAACACATTTCCTACACCTCAAACTGTGACTTGGGGTGCTCTCAGAGATACATTTTCAGATGCCTAGGCTAAAAGTAGAACCATATGGTTGTAGGCATAAACAGAATTAGGCAGAATTTGAGGAGGATTTGAGGAGGATTTTGAGGATTTAAGTTTTGAATGTAGCTATTTACAGGTTTGTAGGAAGATAAAATCTATTCACCTGAAAAGTGGAAAGCTCTGGGGCACAAAAGTTCTTCCTTGGGTCTGAGACAGAAGACTACAAAGCCAAACACAACAGCTTTTGAGCTGCAAAGAGCCTACCACTAAAACATGGATGTTATTTATCAAGACAGCTAGCTTGGCTTATATGCCTTTGTTTACAGAACTAGCAAGTGCTGGCTTCAGAGGCAGCCAAACATCTAAATACCTTTAAGATTTTATTCTTTTTTCCTATTGTGAAACCATGGGAGAAAAAAAGAAAAAAAGAAGGAAAAAAAAAAAAAGAGGAAAATCACAAGTGTTTCAATATATTTTAACAGCAAGTTAAATCAATATTCTTTTCTCACATATATAGCTTTAAAACATAATTTTCTTTGTTGCCAAATACTCTTGTAACAGTATTGTTTGTTTCTTATAAGTACATTTTAGCTGTGTCTTCAAAATACTTTCCAAAGAATGAAAAATGTTTAGGGTATGGGGAATACTGACATTCAGGATAAAGTTATTGCCAAAAGGGCTTTTGAGAAGTAAAATAAACCTTTTCCCAATTGATAAAAATATATTAAGTAAAGATGCCTCAGTAGAATAAGCACATTTAATTTTAATTTTTTTATTTTTTTTTTTTACTTTTCACCAAAATCACAATAATACGAAGTTACTAGCAGAACAGATTTAACACAATTCTGTTATGTCACTGTAGAGAAACTACAGTGCAGGTAAAGATAATGGACTAATTACACACCACATGCCATTAGAGTTCAATGGCTACTAGAGTCCACAGGGAAAAATCCAGCCCATTCTTTGAGAAATACAAAGGTATGAGTGTGAACAGAGGCAAGAAAGTACTTGACTATCCCACTGACAAGATTTTGTTGTTAACCAATGGACTCCTTGTGCCCAAATTCCCACATGGAATGGAACACTTTTTTTTTTTTTGTAATTTTTGTAATATGTACAGTAATATGAGCATAGATTCCTCTAATCTGTGTCAATATATAGCCTTCTTCAAGAGTCTGGAATAGAAAAGTGAAGTTTACTGCTTCCACCTACAGTTTCTTTCAGGAATACCATCAGAAGTGGTCAAAATGCCATTGACTTCACTGTTCCATCCTCCACTTGTTTGAGATCGGAGTGACAGACACAGCACTAAAAAAATGGAGGCGTCATAGATCTGCTGAAAGACAAGTCACTGAATGGGCTGAGCTGAGGACAGGAGGTATTAGCAGCACATGACAGCCTGATTCAAATGTTGTGATTTAAACTAAAAATGAAGTCTGGCCCATACAGACCTTTTCTGAAAAGTATTCACATTGTGATATGGTCAGTTATGTGCAGTAAGGAAAGAAGAGCTAATCTCCTGTTTGCTAATTTATTTACTCAGAAATTATTGATAAGTTACACAAAAATTTTTGCTATTCAGTTATTTCAGGTTCTCCTGGCCTAACTCTAATGATTGAACAAACTTCCATTTCAGTAAAAGGAAATAACTTTGGACTAAGATCAACTATTGAAAATTCTAGGCTAAAAAGAGATCATATGAGCATATAAGTGAAAACTATATGACTGTAGAAGCGGAATTACCAATTTAGCTGTATTATGAATTAATGGAAATTATGATCTGTGAAAATTAGGCTTGAGGAAAATGCAAAGGACTTCTATTTAAATCAGAGGGAACAAATGAGGGAAATGCAAATCCTAAAAACAAATGTAGCCTTGGGCTTGAATAGCCAGATATATGACCTTCAGTGACCTTCAAATAATGTTTTATTGAGAGAGATGGTTCCTGGCTCCATCTTTTCATCTTCACAAAATAAATGAATTATCACTGTATTTCACAGTTAAAGGAGTATCTAAAATGCTGTCAATAGCCTTTCAAGCAAAATCTCACAGAAAAAACTAGGACATACCACTGACAGAAGAAAAAAATAATATTTAAGAATATTTCTGCAGACAAAACTGTAAGATAAACCTCTTGACACAGACTAATGCCTTTTTACAAAGACTGCTGAACTAAAACATGAAAAAGAGGGAAGAATGGTACTGGGAAGTGCAAAACATGCCAGGTTAAAAACAGAGAGGTTACCACCTTAAAATATGCTTAAAATATGCAATGGCAATCTGATTCTAGAACAGTGAGGTGCTTCTGGATTCTTGATTATTATTTGATATCCTTATTTGGTAATTCCTTCCAGAAACCATGGGAAAATTCAACTGCATTTTGTTTTCCATACAAGAAATGTTTAACAGTTTTATTTTTTTGTGTGTGTTTTAATTTAAATGAATGTGAGCTAATAGCTAATAGGTAAGTAAGAGGCCAATATGTATATAAAGATGAGAAAAGGTAAGACTCTGAGAGAAGTATTCATTCATCTCTTGGCAGCTAGAAGCTGACCATGATGACAACGATGATATCCCATCAAACATGCTCTTTTGTTCAAAATGAGCACTATACTTTATTGATTCCCGGTGAAATTGCTCTGAGATGAATCAAAATACCAGCTGCCCCATTTATTGAGCTGTGAAATATTTCTATTCGTTGTGCAGCTGTGTGAACCTGAACTAATCTAAAGGGCAGATCATCTATAAAAGAGCTCAAAATAGTTTTAGGGAAGGCATTTTGCCTAAGTATTAAATACTCCCTGCTCATGAAGGATTCTAAGACAGGGCTTCCTCTGAAGGAAAAGCAATGCTACTTGGTGAATAGAATGCAGATTGCTGCCAGTTTGTCATAGATGCATGGAAATTACAGAACCTATTATACATACACAATTTTAAAAAGTGCTAAGAAATCTCATGCCTAAGTGGTATGTCAAGGAGCCTACTGCCTTGCATGTGGTATTTGTGTTTTGGAGAACAAGACCCATAGTTCCACTGTGTGGGTGACAATTCAAGTTATCTTTGTACAACCATGTGTTTCTCTAGTGAGTGTTATCCATATGAGGGGTCGGAAGGGAACAGTATAGCATACTAGTTTATGTTCTGACAGATGGTAAATAATAAAGCAGCAATGAAATCAGCCAACCAGCTTAAAGTTTTCATTTTTAGTGCCAGTGCATATGTATACTGCTTTGGGAATTATGCTCTAATTAACCTAAAGCATGTAGTATTGCTCTTTTACAGATAATGGGAGGATTAAGGGAGTGCAACAGATTTTTATGGTCATTATCAAAATACCACTGGTAATCAAAATTCTAGATAACATATAGGAATACTCTAAGACATTCCCAATTTGGGAATTTTGAGTAATTAAAAAAAATATCTATCAGTTTGCCTACTTCTTTAGCTGTGAAACAGTAGATTCAAAGACTATTCAATCACAACCAGAATTTCAGGGACTAAACTAGTAACTTATGGGCAGAAAAATCTCAACTGGGTGCATTTATAAAGAAAGATGGAAAAGGAGACATATGGGCTTTCTTGTCATCTGCTTAGCACAACCCCAGGTTCAGGAACTTCTTTGACCATTTATACATCATTTTGCACTTGATAAAGCTATCCTGAACTACAAAGTACCTCCTGGCACCCTCTTGTTAGAACAGAAAGAAAAGATAACATATATTTGCAAACAGGTGATAATGTTATGAAATAGGAATAGGAAATATGTAGGGAAGGGAACGACTACAGTGGGCCCTGGCATAGAAAAGAGAAGATTGGATGAATGCACAATAAGAGGAGCAAGGAATGGGACAAGGCAATGTACATGGTCCCTGGCCTCAGATGAGAGTAAGGAATGTGGCTTCTGGGGAGTACAGAACTGGGGCAAGATGACCCCGCAAATGAGACAAATGGTACTGTGAGACTGAGTTGACAAACTGGTCTAGTCTTAATGAAACAATGAGAATGAAAGAATCTATGACAGATGTTCATACCACTGTGGAGAAGGAGCTGAGGGACCAGAGCAGGATTTCAGTCCAGGTAAAAAAGAATCATAGAATCAGAGAATTATTTGTGTTGGAAGGGACCTTAAAGATCACGTGGTTTCAACCCCCCTGCCATGGGCAGGGACACCTCCCACTAGACCAGGTTGCTCAAAGCCCCATCCAAAATGGCCTTGAACATTTCCAGGAATGGGGCACCCACAGCTTCTCTGATTAACCAGGTCCAGTGCCTCACCACCCTCTGAGTAAAGAATTTCTTCCATATACCTAATCTAAATCTACCCTCTTTTAGTTTAAAACCATTCCCCCTTGTTCTATTACTACACACCCTGATAAAGAGTCCCTTCCCAACATTCCTGTAGGCCATCTTTAGGTATTGGAAGGCCTCTATAAGGTCTCCCTGGAGCCTTCTCTATCCAGGTTGAACAGCCCCAACTCCCTCAGCCTGTCTTTGTAGGAGAGGTGCTCCAGCCCTTTGAGCACCCTTGTGGCCCTCCTCTGGACTTGCTCTAACAGGTCCATGTCCTTCTTTTGCTGGGGGCCCCAGACCAGTACTCCAGTTGGGGTCTCATGAGAGCAGGGTAGAGGGGGAGAATCACCTCCCTTGACCTGCTGGCCATGCTTCTTTTGATGCAGCCCAGGATATGGTTGACTTTCTAGGATGCAAGTGCACATTGCTGGCTCATGTTGAGCTTCTCACCAACCAACACCCCTAGGTCCTTCTCTTCAAGGCTGCCCCCAGTCCATTCCCCCCCCCCCCCCCCCCCGCCTGGATTTATGCTTGGGATTTCCCTGGCCCAGATGCAGTATCTTGCACTTGGCCTGGTTGAACCTCATGACATTTGCACACCTCTCAAGCCTGTCCAGATACCTGTGGACGGCATCTCTTCCCCCCAGCATTTTGAGCACACTACACAGTTTGATGTCATCAACAAACTTACAGAGGGTGCACTTGACCCCACTGTCCATGTCACCAACAAAGATGTTAAACAGCGCCAGTCCCTATACAGACCTCTGAGGAACACCACTTGTTACCATATTCCACTTGGACATCGAGCCATTGACTGCAATTCTTTGAGTACAACCATCCAGCCAATAAAAAGAATATATGAGGGAAGGGGTGATGAGATAGCATACAGAGTTACTCATAAGAGGAACATTGGCACAGAGAGAAAACAGCTAATCAGAAATAGGCACCTGCCTGGCCAGGAGGAAAATGCAGAGGGACAGGAGTATGGCAGATAGGACCACAGTGATGAAATACAGTCAGACACAGTATTTGTTCACAATAAGCTTAAATGACAATAGCTGATGAAATATGTAGTCTCCTTGCTGCTGCTGCTGCTGCTTCCCCATGCTTTTTAACTACCTTGCATTCACTGCTGCCCAAATGTAACAACACTTTCAGTTGGGTGAGCAGAGAGGATTAGGAACAGCATGATGATTTACTATCCACATAAATCTCGGCAAAATTTTTTTGCAGCTTGGCTTAATGCAGGAATATTTTCATGTCTTTTGGTATGATTGGAAGGTCTTGATAATGCTAAAAATCCCACAGGTAAGCAAGGTCCTAATGCACTTAGTTAAAGAGATTATTTGTGCAATGCACTTCAAAAAGAAGGATCAATGTGTTCTGTAATTTTGTAAAGACTGGGCAGACACAAAAAACAAGACATGGGTATATATAAAAAAAAAAAAACAAACATATATATGGGTGTTTGCTGTTATGGTGGTTTACTCAGGTGGGAAGCTGAGCTCCACCTCAGCCACTCTCTCACTCCCGCACCTCAAAGGGGAAGGGGAAGAAAGTTCAATGGAATGGGCTCAAGGGTTGCGATAAGGACAGGGAGATCACTCAACAATTATCGTAATGGGCAAGACTGACTCAGAGTAGGGAGATAATAAAATGTATTGCCTATTACTAACAGGCTAGAGAAGTGAGAAATGAAGGAAAGAAACCTTCTCCCCATCCACCTCTTCCACCTCCTCCCCCTGAGCAGTGCAGGGGAACAGGGAATGGGGGCTGCGGTCAGTCCCTGACGCTTCATCTCCGCCGCTCCTTCACGGTCCCTCTCTGCCCCTGCTCCACGTGGGGCCCCTCCCACGGGATGCCGTCCTTCCTGAACTGAGCCTGCGGGGGCTGCCCACAGGCAGCAGCTCTTCAAGAACTGCTCCCACATGGCTCCGTACCACGGGGTCCATCCCCCAGGAGCAAACTGCTCCAGCACGGGTCCCCCACGGGCGGCAGCTCCCCCCAGACCCCTGCTCCTGCGTGGGCTCCTCTCCACGGGCTGCAGCTCCGGCCCGGGGCCTGCTCCTGCGGGGGCTCTCCATGGGCCGCAGCCTCCTCCAGGCCACATCCACCTGCTCCACCGGGGGCTCCTCCACGGGCTGCAGCGTGGAGATCTGCTCCGTGTGGGACCCATGGGCTGCAGGGGGACAGCCTGCTCCACCAGGGGCCTCTCCACAGGCCGCAGGGGAACTGCTGCTGCATGCCTGGAGCACCTCCTGTCCTCCTTCTGCACCTACCTTGGTATCTGCAAGGCTGTTTCTTAGTCCCCTCTGTCTCCCAGCTGCTGTTCCCCAGCAGTTTTTTGTTCCTTTCTTAAATATGCTCTCACAGAGGTGCAAACAACGTCACTTATTGACTTGGCTCTGGCCAGTGGTGGGGCCCTTATCTAACATGGGGCAGCTTCTCCACTGCTACCAAAACCTTGCCATGTAAACCCACTATACTTCTGGGAGGAAAAAAAAATACAAGGAAAAAATGCCTAGAAGCATTTACACAAATTTTTTTGCAAGTGGGCCTGAATTCATGATTGGGTGATAACATAGGAAATCTGAGGAAGTATTCAGAGATTGATTATGCCATGTTAAGTAACAGAGAAATGATTTCCCTTTGCCAATAAAATTAAGTTGGCTATATCTTGTTTCTATCTCTGCAAATGGAGATTAGATCCAAATATTTCTCAAGGCAGTGCTAAGGCTGCCGTATACATAGAACAAATATATATAGAGAGAGAGAGAATTCTATATATAGAACAGGTCTGTAGCATTTTTCTGCCTTTGTTTGCAACAATATGAAGCATCCCTTATTCTTATTATCAAACACATCTACATTCTGAAACGGGTCACATTCAAAATGGCTATTGAAAATAGTCATCAATACTATCAATCCTGTCTTCCAAGCTATGCCCAAGAGTAGTTTGCGAAAATGGTGTTTGTCCCAGGTCTAAACCATAACAATTTATTACTATATGTAACACAATCCAGTGAGTGGTAGTGCAGCCTCATATCATCTGATTTGCCCATGGATGTAATACCTTCATCTTCAGTGACCAACTAAAGATAACAGAAACACCTTTCAGATTCTTTAAAACAATACAAATAAGAGAAGTTCTATAGAAACCTCTTCTCAGTGCATCTTATCCCTTATTGCAGTCTGAATGTAAAAAGCTTTTGCCGTGATGTTTAACATTTGGCTTTGAAAAAATTTAAATGGACGATCATATACTCTCTTGGATCTAGGCATTCATCTGTCGAAAACTTCATGGCGTAGCATTTGTAGGCAACAACATTGTGGCAGTACAATAGGAAAAAACAAACCCCTCCTAAATGGATATTCATTTGCAAGTTTTCCTATAAAGAAATATCTTTGGAAAAAAAAAAAAAGGTATCATTTAAGTTACGATATTTTAAATAAACTTTTTAAAAGAAGTTTTAGATTTTCTGCCTGCTAGGGATAATGAAACAAAGTGGATTCCAATTAAAAATTCCATTTTGAATACAGACTTCCCAGAAAAAAAAATGCTATGGAGGGACAGAAAGTAAAAAATTATAACAGAAAAAAATATGATTTACATATCCCCAGAGTGTTAATTTTCTTGTTTATTTTCTGAGAATATATAACACTAAGTATCAGGAACAAAGAGAAACAGAGACAGAACAGAAAGCAGCTGAAAAGAAAAACTAATTACATGAGGGAATATGAGTGAAACAAACAGCTTTTCTGCTAGTTTGGTAAATGGCAGAAAGTATTTAGAGAAGGTTCACAACTATACAGACATCCAAATTGTTACAAACAGCCATGTGAGGAGTCTCAAACCCTCAGACAATGGAGAGGATCTTATAGCACAGGAATGCCCAGACTGCATCCAGGAACCATGTAAATGCAGCTTATTGATCAACTGTCCAAGTAGCATTAACAAAGCCTGGGATTCAGGGACAGTGCATTCCAGGCAACAATGTCCCAGTCATAAGGACCAGGGAGCTGCTCCATCATCATTGTGGCAAATTTGTGAGAATAAACTGATCTAAGGCAAAAGCTCCCAGCCCCACCTCCTGTACCCTATCCCCCTTAAATCCTTCAGGAACAGAGAAACTAAACTGGTGACAATATTTGCATTTCCAGGTTCAAAGCCAACCATGGTATGGGAGGTGGGATGTGAAATGGGAGGGTGAGAGAGGAGATCTTCCTTTGTGGAAAGTGCAAGAGGGGCAAAGAGTCTGGTATCTTGGTTTGTTCAAGTTGAGAAAGTGAGGAATGGATGTAGAAAACAGGGTCTCAGGAAGGTAAGCTATCAGGAGTGTAGTATCAGGAGAGAAAAGATGATGCTTACATTTGCTGGGACAAATGTAGCTGGCAGTGGTGAGATGATGGGTTAGTGCGAACAATGATGGGCATGACCAATGTGAAAATTTCTAACTCAATTTTGCCATGTCAACATGAGTCTATTCTAATAAGGAGAAATAGCACTAGGAATGTGTCCCTGCATATCAGAAATGGCATTTAAACACTTTTCCCGCCTTACGTGTTTATGTACTCTCTAGCCATTTTGCACTATCATGTTTTTATCAAGCAAGACTTGGTGTTTTCCTTTGAAAAGTGCAGCCATCACATTTGTTGTACACACAGGTTTCTATTTTGCTACAGTGTTAAGCCTTATGTTCATTTAAGAATTATGTATGTCAAAAAATAAGAAAAAAAAAGGTACTTTTGGCTTCAGATGCATCTGTTCTTTTGAAGCCCAAAGATTATTTCAATATGAACAGCTATTTTATGTTTATATATAGAAGCATATAAAATATGTTTTAAAAGGAAAATCATAATTGACCTACTATTTGGTGCTTTTGATCTTTTAATTAATTGATCCCCTAATTACTGAAAACTGTAGCAGAACAAATGGTAAGCAGGTTGGTTTGGAGCATTTTTGTAAGGATTTAAGCACGCAGACATGCAGCAATATGTGCATGCAGGATTATACAAAATATTGCTTTTTAAATACAATGCAGCTCTAGGGATTAAAGTTTTCTGAATAGCCAAGTACACATTTTGGAGCTGTGATTCTATTGTTGCAGTAATCTCTGGATTAAAGTCTTTAGCAGTGTACATTTTGACACAATAAAGTATAATGACACCAAACGAATATCTCATAATAGACAAAGTTATAGACAAAGGGAAAGCTTGAGATATGAACTTTGATATAAGGCTCTAGCTCACATTACATATTAAACATCGTAGTTGTGTCATTATTTTCAAATATATTTTCAGTGATCCGTTTAAATGTATTGCATGGAATTTCATTTTATCTATTCTTTCCTAAGGCAAAACATATCCTTCTATAGATGAAACTAGTTTTAATTTAGTAAAATAACATTAATCCTTCCTAATCCTTCCTAACTTCCTAACAGCAACTTTCTGCTAGATTATCCTTCCTTCTCCTTTAGCAAATGCATAAATCAGGGACATTTACAGTATGGGAGATGATCAGCACAGGAGACACACTCAGACTTCTACTTGTGCCCATTGTATCTGATAGTAATTTCCCATGTTTACAGCTTTGCAATGTGAGAAAATATGCTAGTGGAAAAAACAAACAAACAAAAAACCAACAACAACCAACCAACAAAAAAACAAAAACAAAAACAAAAAAACAAGAACATAAGGGAAACCTGGGTAAGTCCCCACTAGATTTAGTAATACCTTAATAGAGTCCATAAAGAACAATGTGATTTAGGCACCAGAAGAGGCTCTTTCCAGTGGGCGATGAGCTATGCATTATGCCAAGAATGCAGATAACCAGTTTCTGTTGAGAGTTTTCTAGTGCCATCTTCAGTGAAAACCTGCTCCAGAAGCCAAGTTCTAGGAAAGATTTTTTGGGGCCTGTCATTCTTCGTAGAATAACTTCTTGTTCAAGGAGTTTTGCCCATTATGAAATACCACTCAAAGGCATTGAAATTTGGAACAAATTAAGACAGGCTCTTTTGTTTGAAAATGATTTATATCCACAAACTCTATTTTACTGTTGCAAATAAATTGGCATTTTGACATTCATTATAAAATCCATCTCATTTCTAGTCTCATCTTGGTTCTATACTGAAGCAAATGCACAAGTATCCATCTAAAGACATTTAAATGAGAGGCTCCACTATGACTCACTCCACCACTGCAGAAACAAAATATTTCTCTAAGCCGATAATGAAAAATCAAGATGACTAAAAAAGAAAATATCTGAGAGAACTCATGGGGTCTGCTGTGTATGTTGTGAGTTGGACTGTATATTTGCAGCAGATCCTATACGGTTTTACTAAATGCCATTGGCAATACTTCTGGTAGTTTTAAAGGAGACATCCTGAAATCCAGGACATTGTCAGCTAGAACACAACAGAGTCCAAGACAGTTTAAAGCTCTTCTCCACCCCCAAATCACATCTGGAAGTAATACAGAGATGCTGAAAGATGCATTTCTCCCCCCACCGATGAGCTTAAGAAGGTACAAGCAGTCCTAGCTAAAGGGCTGAGTTCATCATTCCAGTCCCTGCCAACCGACTGCCTCACCACAGCTGTGTAGTCCTCACACCCTCTTGCTATATCTGCTGCTCATCCCATGCACAGCAACATCACTTTTACTAAGCTGTTTGCCTGCATGCAGACCAGCACTTGGAGAACTAGCTGAGCCCCCTTGGCACACAGCAGATGTGGATTCAACCCCCCCCACCCACCACACACACACACTTCATGTGAGCTGGGAGGTGAAGGTGCATATCTGCTTCTTGAATGGGTGCCTACCTATGAAAGAACTACAGAAAGAGGGTGTAAGTCTTCCTCCATTAGAAAGAGAGTGAAAGAGGAAAGAAGAAAAAGAAAAAAGAAAAAGAAAAAGAAAAAGAAAAAGAAAAAGAAAAAGAAAAAGAAAAAGAAAAAGAAAAAGAAAAAGAAAAAGAAAAAGAAAAAGAAAAAGAAAAAGAAAAAGAAAAAGAAAAAGAAAAAGAAAAGAAAAAGAAAGAAAAAGAAAAAAAAGAAAAAGAAAAAGAAAAAGAAAAGGAAAAAGAAAAAGAAAAAGAAAAAGAAAAAGAAAGAAAAAGAAAAAAAGAAAAAAAAAAAAGAAAAAGAAAAAGAAAAAGAAAAAAGAAAAAGAAAAAGAAAAAGAAAAAGAAAAAGAAAAAGAAAAAGAAAAAGAAAAAGAAAAAGAAAAAGAAAAAGAGAAAAGAGAGAAAAAGAAAAAGAAAAAGAAAAAGGAAAAAGAAAAGAAAAAGAAAAAGAAAAAGAAAAAGAAAAAGAAAAAGAAAAAGAAAAAGAAAAAGAAAAAGAAAAAGAAAAAGAAAAGAAAGAAAAAGAAAAAGAAAGAAAAGAAAAAGAAAAGAAAAAGAAAAGAAAAAGAAAAAGGAAAAAGGAAAAAGAAAAAGAAAAAGAAAAAAGAAAGAAAAAGAAAAGAAAAAGAAAAAAGAAAAAGAAAAGAAGAAAAAAGGAAAAGAAAAAGAAAGAAAAGGAAAAGGAAAAGGAAAAAGGAAAAGGAAAAGGAAAAGGAAAAGGAAAAGGAAAGAAAAGGAAAAGGAAAAGGAAAAGGAAAAGGAAAAAGGAAAAGGAAAGGAAAAGGAAAAGGAAAAGGAAAAGGAAAAGAAAAGGAAAAAGAAAAGAGAAAAAGAAAAAGAAAAAGAAAAAGAAAAAAGAAAAAGAAAAAGAAAGAAAAAAAGAAAAAGAAAAAGAAAAAGAAAAAGAAAAAGAAAAGGAAAAAGGAAAAAGGAAAAAGGAAAAAAGGAAAAAGGAAGGAAAAAGGAAAAGGAAAAAGAAGAAAAGAAGAAAAGAGAAAGGAGAGAAAGAGATAGAAAGAGACAGAAGAAAAAGAAAGAGAAAAGAAAGAGAAGAAAGAGAGAAAGAAAGAGAAAGAAAGGAGAAAAGAGAAGAGAAAGAGAAGAGGGAAAGAGAAAGAGAAAGAGAAAGAGAAAGAGAAAGAGAAAGAGAAAGAAGAAAGAGAAAGAGAAAGAGAAAGAGAAAAGAGAAAGAGAAAGAAAGCAAGAAAAAAGAAGGAAGGAAGGAAGGAAGGAAGGAAGGAAGGAAGGAAGGAAGGAAGGAAGGAAGGAAGAAGGAAGGAAGGAAGGAAGGAAGGAAGGAAGGAAGGAAGGAAGGAAGGAAGGAAGAGAAAAAGAGAAAGAAGAAAAAGAAACGAAAGAAGGAAGGAAAAGGAAGCTATGGCTGTATGTGTATAATGTGCTTCTGTTATTTCAGCCACACTAAGCCCCATTTAACATTATATTTTCTCCATGATTGCTTGGTATGTATACCTCAGGAGTGATCCAAGGCCCTAAACCACTAGTAGCCAAGTGTTGCTTTCCCACCTTGATTGGTGATATCCACACTACAAACTCCTAATCATGCTGTACTGTTTTTTCCTGCTGGATGTGATAAGATGTAAAACTTTTCTTAATGAACACGCCATTCTGCAATATCTGCACATCATTATGTCAAAGTGTACCCCACTTCCTAAAGAAGCATTAGCAAAATATGGTTATCCACTGGGATCTCTGTGTTCAAACCAGAGCTTTACACCTGCAGCTATGGGAATTCATTGCTTTCCATTGCCATTTAGGATCCACTGTTCCTTCTAACTCAGGCACCAAAGCAAGTAAACATCTTCAGTTTTTCATCTCCAGTCATTATCTTTACAAACTTGAAATGGACTTATTCAATAAATGTTCTTTCTAGCACTGAACTTCAACTAGTAAATCACAAATATTTTTAAAGAAACTATAGTGCATATTTCCCAGTGGTCCTTCAGTTTCACTGTCCCTATGAAAAGAAAATCAGTAAATTACTGATACATTTTCCCTTGATAGCAGTAACTGTCACCCTGATAAAGCATCAAGAAATTAATATCTACTAAGGATAGGCAAAAACAGGAACTATGTTATCCAAATAGGTACTTGTAGTGAGCCATCACTAATGCTAAACAGAGTCCCAGACTTGTGCTACAATAAAATCCGTTCAGTGGTTGTTATACTGAGATTAATCTTTTGGGTACAAAATCCATAAAAGTACTTTTTTCCCCATGAATATACCAAAATGGTGAATTATGATATTATGCAACCCTTGCTGCCTATCTTTGGTTCAAAACCATTTCTGGTAATATATTTCAGTAGACTTTACCCTGAGTTCTTCCCTTTCATTGCTTACCACAAAACAGCTTATAGTGACCAAAGACCTCTTTTGCCTGTATAGCTTAAAGCATTTCTTTGGACAAACAGCAAAACACAATCACCATGAACAGGACTTTTCTTTTGTCTGTCCATAATGCAGCTATATTATATACAAAGATTTCTGTCAGAACTACGGTATTGAAAAATTCCATATATATTTTTTTTCATAGATACTAAGAGAATGATGAGCTGTAAATGCAGGTAAGTCATATATTTCTGTAAGATTACATATTTCATTTATTTCAAGATTATTCTGTTCTGTTTGTTAAGGTTTTAGATGTAATGACATCTCTGTTAACATGTTCAGAAAGTGCTTTGCCATTTTATTTGTTTGACCAGAGTTGTAGCTTTGGATGATTAATAGAAGGCATGCCCTGATTTCATAGAGATTTAGTGTACTCTTTTCTAGAAAGCTGGATGTGTTTCAAGAATGAAAATAAAATAAGCTAAATGCTCACAAAAAAAACCTAAAAAGTAAAAAAAAAAATCAATGGCTTGTGTACAAAGTAGCATTCAGTAATAATAGTTGTTAATTAAGATTTTGGTCAGTAGGTGACAGCTCCAGCAGACAGCATATGAAGTTCAGAACCCTTGTCTACCTTACAGCTGGTAGGTACTTAATCATAAGAACAAAATTTTGTTACTTGAATGACTTCAGACTAAATCCACAAAGGAACCCTCACGGAGGGATTTATTTCAACTAGATTAGGACACATTTCAGTTATTAGCCTTGACTTGATGCACATAAGTAGGTAGAAGCAAGATCATCAAGGATGCTATTCGTGTGGCATTTTTTCTGCTAGCTGCCTTAA